>NC_133387.1:99901715-100204745 GCF_047511655.1 Castor canadensis
TCTGCATTTTAGCAAGATCCTTCTCCAAGTGATGTGTGTGTGCATATTATGAAGTATGAGAAGCACTGGTCTAAAAAAACTTTGAGATCATATATCCAATTTAATTTTATTAATGCCACTGATCTTCATTTGAATATGTTCTCTTTGAGAAAGTTAGATCAAGCAAGACGCATTAAGGGCACTTACATAGTTTCAACATTTTTCCCTGCTTATATAGTCCAGTTCTTATGATTGATGAAAAGAAGAGTGAAGAGAGTATTAGCTAATCAATCAGACAATTGCTGCTATTCCACATGCTGTGGATAGATAGAACTGCCATCGTAACTTGGAGTAGAATGCCTGTGCTTTGGCAGGACCTAAGAAAGAAACCAAAAAGTTTCTCTTTTTTTCACTAAAACATCACTTTTTTTTTGAAAGCAGTGGATCATCTCTGATGTAGGTAAATCTTCAGAAATCACAAATAGCAAAAAAGAGAGATCTCTATAGCAAGTAAGATTAACTTACCACCTTTATTTCATAAAATCTTCCTCTCCTAGTATCTGGGTTTCTGATTTGTTAATATTATGTTATTCATATCTCACAATAATCTCATATGTCAATTGTGTATTTCTGATAGTCAAATAAATATATTTTTACGTCTTGGTATCAAATATCCATGTACAATAATTCTGTTCCTAACGCTATGTCAATATTAAATCACTTGAACATTTCAAACTACACTCATAGCTGATGTCATAAAACAGAACTCATAGAGCTTCTGATGTCTCTTCCAGTCAGGCAGTGAGAGTAGAGAAGGGAAATTCTCTTTGTCATTTAAGTCTATTCTAAACCTAAATCAGAGACCTCAATCAGTGTATTTTGTACCCAATATTAGGATTCACACATATCCGGGCAACTCTTACAGGATTAGTAGGCCTATACTAAGGAACTTTGTGAGGAGTTTATTTGCAGGGGCAGAAGGGAGTGATTGTTCTCAGGCTTATATTTATAAGACTGAGCAAATGTAAGAAGAAATTACCCTTCAAGCCCCAGGAAAACAACAAGTGGAAGGAAAGGGGATTCCCTGAATTTCTTCATGGATCACAGCAGGTATTATGGTGGGCATGTGACATTAGTCCTTCCTAAAAGGTGAAGAGAAAAACAAAAGGGCCCAATTTGGAGTGTTTGAGAACAATGTGTGAACCATTGGATAGTCCACAAAAGACATTTCCAAGGACTTCTTGTAACAACGGGAAAAACTTTAAAAGGAGACCAAAGACTCGGAATAATGCAAGACAGAAGAATCTAAATAGTAAATTAATGGGAAAATATTTGCAAATAAAAGCTACCAAGGTCTAGAGAAATTCACTGTTTCAAAGCAGTTCAGTGCAACCCATCTTCCCACCAATTTAAGGCACCAAGAATTACTCCAGATAAGGATGTAGGGGCAACCTCTGAACAAAAAGAGTATGCTCTAATGTAGCACTTTCCCAGGAAATCAAGAGCAGTGATCATTTAATCAACATTTTTTGTATGAAGAAAACTGAAAAGAGATGGCAAGTAATTCACACCACCCATGTCACCTGACATATTTTGGGTTTGCTTAACCTTAGCAACCCACTTTAGGTGAAATAGATTTAGCTGAAAAAGGCCTTATTCTTGATTGCATAAGAAATAGTCCTGCGTTTGTATCTTATTTCATTTTGAGTCACTGTCAAGAAGAAGACATTATTATTCTCTTTTGATTTAAAAGGAGAAAAAGTGTTCAGGACAATGGTAATTGGGGAAAATCAAGCAGAAATAAACTTAATCAAAAGGAGGAAAGAGTTTTTTGTTTTTTTCCTTTTCTGAGTCCTCCATCTCCATATTTCTAGTTCCTTAAATTAGCCATACATGAAATAGGAAATGTCATCTGTCTTCATGGAAATCGGATCATTTCACAAAGTGTAAATGGGGAAGTTTGGCAAATCTACCTCAATACCTCTCCAATGTAGACCACATTGCTTTATTATTCATGACAATTTTTTTATAAAAGGGAAATTCCATTTTCTAATCTTTCTCAAGGGGAGAAATCTAAGTTCTTGGCCTAATTGAATCCAAATAATTTCCAGAAAGCAGGATCCTAATCAACCTCCAAATGAGCATTGAAGAATTTCCAAATAAAGGAATTTATTTAAAAGGAGCCCTTTGAAGGCCTGATTAGCCTACAAAGACCTACAGATTTCCTAAATACAAGGAGTCTTGATGTCCTGCCTATACCAAGAACCAACGTATTTCATTTAAAAAACACACTTTTTCTTCCAAATTGAAGTAATGAGAGAATAGATAGAGTCACTGTGAAGAAAGGTGTGGGGATAACAAAGTGGTCATAAAAAGTGACTCTAATGCATCTTTCTTTTTTAAAAGAAATCTTCTTATTATTGAAAAAGTAATGGAAACACCTTAATTATCTAGCAATGGAGGAATTTCAAGTCTTATAATATTGCCATAAAGTTCAAATACAACAATAAACGTATTTAGCACAATGCACACTTCACAGTTGTCACTCAATAAATGTTGGCAATTGTTTAATTATTGTTATCATTTTCATCTAATGGAATACTATACAAGAATTTTAAGTGATCATGTAGAATATAGGTCTATATGTCTTGATGGGGACAGAATAGAGGAGGATTTTGGCAGTTCTACTATTTTCCTCTGTGATGTCTATATTTTTTAATGAACTTAAAATAATTTTTAGGATCTATAACTAAAAATGAATTGTTATGAGAAAAATGCTTGGCATTCCTGTGCCAAGCTGGGCTCTGAGACAGGTTGACTGCATTGATCTTGTAGAGTGGGAGTCCCTGAGCTGACGATGCTAGCCCTTTTTGTCATTGGGGTAGGGACAGGTGTTGGAAGAGACTGACATGAAAGTGTGTCAGAGACTGCTTCCTAGAAAAGGTGATAGCTGACCTAAGTCCTCAAGTTAAAAGATGAAAGGGAGGTGTATTTATTGTTATTATGGTTAATATACTTGGATTTATCTCTACCATCTTTTCACCATAGTTTTTCTGTTTTTTTTAAATCTCTTTTTCTGCTTTCTGGTGGATTAATCAAGTTTATTTTCCTTTAACATCTAATAGATTTAGAAGTTATCCATTCCACGTCTATTCTTTCAGGGGTTCCTGTTTGCAAGGACTTCTGTCACCATCCACCCAGAGTCTGACCAAACCCCACAGACCAGAGCACAGACACTCACAAGACTGCCTTCACTTGAACACTAATCACAAGCGCCGGGTTCCAGCCATCCACACTCAAACTGTCTACAATTCAGAAAATAAGATCAGGCAAGAGAGCACAGGAGGACGCTATTCTACATTCTGGGAAGTCTGGGAGGATCCCAAACGTGAAACCTTTGTGTCTTCATGGAAGCATCCTCCTCCTCATGAATTGAAGCATGACAGTAGGCAGAGCACTGCCAGCAGGAGAAGCTTATCTCAGTTTTCTTGGAACTTCACTACATGGGCATGAGGGATTGGATCACTGGTCTTGTGATTGAACTCTATCTCCAGCTCCCCTTTCTTTTCCAGAAGTCGGACTATTGTTGCATAGGTCAAAGGTCTAACCTTCTAAGCATGTGTCTGTTCTTTCTGGCATGTCATTTCGATGAGGGACCTCGTGAAAATAAACCATACAGAGACCAGGAGTTACCTCCTGAGCTCAGGTATGGTCTAAGAGGCCCACCCTGAAAACAAAGATACCCCAACCACTAACAAAACTAAAGTTTAGAGGCTCCCTCTCAAGAGCCAAGGGGAAAAAAGTATCATGTATCATTAAAATTGCAGTCAGTATATTTAACTCAACCAAGTCTAAATGCAATTTTTTACTTACCATCTGAACAATAGTTCAACTTAAGAATTCTTTCATTCCACATTGCATCAAAATTATATTTTATGTTACTCCAGCCTAGTGTGTGAGAACTTGACTTTCACATACTCTCTATGTATACTTCTTTGTACTACATTTTGGTTTATTTTGATTGATCAGTTTTCCAGCTACTAAGTCTCTCTTCAGAAGTATCTAATCTGAGATTTAACTCAACCACCAAGTGTTTTCATTTAAAGAATCATATTTTTTTCTAGAATTTCAGTTTTTAAAAAATCAGCCTGGTATTTATAAGTACTACTCTGTTCTTTCACTACAAATTCTTTTCCTTCTTTTCAACTTCAAAAATATTTTCTATTCTCTTTCAAAATTTTGATTGAAAGTTTAAGATGCTAATTCTTCCATTTGCTATATTTGTTATGTTTTCCTAGTGGTGGTGTTTTCCCTTATGGTTTTAATATTTTATTAGAGTTCATCTTTTGTGGTGATTATAGTTCCTGTTAGAATTCCATTTGCATCTGACAAAATCATATAAAAGGGCTGAATCAGCTGAGCCTCAGGAATTTCATCAGTTTCTCTATTAATCTCTCATACAGACTCCCATGATGGGAATAGCATGAATGGACTCTTACAGAGTTAGTCTTTATCATCTTAGTAATGACAACCCTCTTTGCTTTTCAGGGCTTATTGGTACAGTTTCTTTACCCCCTTTCACAGACACAGCCGTTCTTGAAGTTCCTGGTTAAGGCAGAAAAGCTAAATTCCATCTCTCTGGTCTTGCAGGTAAGGTTTGCTTTCTGCTGTTGATGGATTGCCTCTGTCTGGACCTGGAGCCTATATGCTACTTTAGCACCAGCTTGGGCTGCTCAGAGGTGTTGCTTTGGCTCTTTTCTGTCACATAGAAATCCTTCTTTCATCTTTCAATCAGGAACCTTGCTGAAGCTTTAAAGTGGAGTATATTGTATTCAATAACCCTGTTTATGGAAGGAGAATATCCCTTTGACATCTGCTAGTCAACAATTTGCCAGTAGTCTGCAAAGTTTCTGAGTATGTCCATACATTGATGATCACTAAAGACACACAAAAGTTGGCCTACTGTGTGTACCATGATAGTCCAAATCCATGAATTGTTTGGGTTGAACACAACCAGCACAGTGAAATGAAATGTAAATTCTACCCTTTTTTGATTTGCATTTAATAAAATGTAATTTCCTACAGTCATCCCTGATAATTACACACAAAAAATACAAGGACTGAGCAGAAGAGAATGAAAAGTGTGTGTGTGTGTGTGTGTGTGTGTGTGTGTGTGTAGTCAATTCTTATCACTACTATTTGTAACTCCAGATGTTTGCAATTACTGTTTTAACTCCAAAATCAATATCAGTATACCCTGTGCTTTTCCAGTCATTGTCAACAGACTGGGAAAGATTCAAATTGCCTGATGGGCTAGATTCTAGCAAGATTGAATAATCTGCTTTCTTCTATTGTAAACAAACATCCTTTTTGCTGCCAATCTAATGGCACATTTATACTTTGTCTTGGTGATTTCAATGCTAAAATGTTCCTAAATACATATGTGAGTTAAATAAGGTTCATTCAGGTACATGTTACAGAGCTATTAGCCATAATGTTAATGATCCAGCAATGTATATTAAACAAGGTGTCTTTATATAGAAACACACTTAAAATAAGGCTATTCACTGATATGGAAATGTTTTGCTTAGAGGCTCATAGGCTCTAATGCTGTATTTCTCCAAGGAATGTTGACTTAAGATTTGCTAGCTCAGTGTTTGTGGTGACTTTGTCTTTCTGTCTTTATTTTTGTTGGTGGGACTGGAGTTTGAATTGTTCGAATTCAGAGCTTCTCACTTGCAAAAGCAGGTGCTCTACCACTTTGAGAGCTCTACCACACACCTCCAACCCATTTTGCTCTGGTTATTTTGGAGATGGAGTCTTGTGAACTATTTGCCCAAGCTGGCCTCAAATCACGATCCTTCCAATTTCAGCCTCCCAAGAAGCTAGGATTACAGGTGTGAGCCACTGACACTCACAGGTGGCTTTATGTAACAAAACTGTGAAAGATAATGGATATCACTGTGCATTCCTATAAAGTGAGAGAGAATTAGAAAATGATTAAACAACTATATGTATTTCACATACATACTTAGGAAAAAGGAACAAAAGCTAAAACTGGTAACAATAAGTAAAGTAAATCACCTAAAAATTTATTTGATGTTTCTATTTAGGAGTGAATTTCAGGCCTCAAACCTCTTACAATGGTTTTACTTCACATCAATCTTAATTTCCTTTCATTGATACAGATCTCCTCTGAGAGTACAAAGAACAAGATCTTCCAGCTTAGCACACAGTCTGAATTACCTCCTCTGTAAGTCATGCTTACAGTGTTGCAAGACTGCAGTTATATGATTTCCTTCATGAACTTTAAAAAACATTCTTTTAGTTTGAGAAACATTCCTTCTTTCATTTCAGTTATTATTTTCAGAGGGAAATTTCATTAACATCACTTAATGCTTTTCAAATTAAATAGCTTGTACTAGGAAAACAATTAATATTTTCATTTAATAATTCTTCTTGGTTTTGCTTCCAGAGCTAGCTTGGAAATGAGAGGGGAGGGAGGGAGAGAGCTCACATTTAGCCAGACCTTAGGACTTGCAAGGTTGTGAACACTGTTCCTTATTTAGCCTCCCAGATATTTTGAGTAGTTCTGAAATTAGAAAGCAATGTTTTTCCATGAATTCCCTGTAATAATTTTTTCCTAAGGTAACTCTAACCATAATACTCCCTTTCCATTCTGTTTTTCCAAATCTATAGCTGGCCATGGAGCTCCTCCCTAGAAGGGTAGGGAAGACTGCCAAGCAGAGCAGCCCTAGTTTGGCCAAACCCAAACTTCCCTGGCCCAAATTCATGGAGTATGCTTGGTGGTTATGGACAGATTCCCTCTGCTGAGAGGAATAGGAAACCATAGGATTGTTCTTCCACATCATGCAATGCACTCCTAGAATTTCAGTCAAATATTGCTAGTGGATTTTCCTTGACTTTCAATCCTCTCAGAGGGGAACCCAGGCCTCACCATCACTGAGCATCTATATTCCACGTGACAGTTATGACCACGTTAGCGCCAACTCCAATCATGTACTCCATGACCACAAACAGATTCAGATGGTGATTTCAGAAGCCAAAAGATTTGTATTGAGTATCTTCAACAACAGTCTTGGAATTGAATTGCAAGAATTGTAACTGATGCTCTTGGATTGGACCTCTCCTACAGTCTGGGAAATCCACGCCTCTACTGAGTCTGTTATACGGGGTTCAACCACTGGTGCAGGGCTCCCATGCCAGCCAGCCCTGCCTGTGTATCACAACTTACACACTTGAACACCAGTGGAAAGAAGTCATGTTCTTGATCTTGTTTGTGGCAACTGTGGAGAATAGCAAAGGAATACTCTTTTTGAAAAAAATACATTTATTTAGTAGACAATGTAGAAATTAGTTTCAAGATGACTATCTATACCATGTGATCTCTTATCTCCCAGTGGTCTACTCAGGCCTATTCTCATATAGAGAAGGATAAAGGTATACATAATCTTAAAGCCAATTAATTACAGAGGTGATATGTTGGAAAAGTGATAGGGTGACAACTTCTCCAGTAAGTATATTACGAACTCAAAGTCAAGAGCATCTTGAGCCAGAAGGGACGGAACCAGAATATGGCCAGGGAGATTTCTGCGAGTGCTGAGAACCACAAGCTGGAAGAGAGCAGACTTCAAGAGCAGATAGGAGCACATACAGGGAATCAGATGCTTGTAAATATCTGGTACAAAAGAGAAAATTGTTGAACCAATGACCTCAATGATCTAGAGAAGACCATTACTGATATCTATTAATGTTGTCATAATTCTGATTTAAATCATATTGAGGCAGGACAGATAGACAGGGAGACAGGGAAATTACATGATTTTAATAAATATTAAAAAGGCCAGACTCAGACATTGGAAAAAGTAATGAAAATGGAAAAACCAGAGCAGCTAGCCTTCCCCATCTCCTTTTAGATGCTAAGTTATAAGAATAGAGAGACTTAAAGAGGCTATCTACATCTGCCCCTTGAGATGTTAACAAACTTCAAGGCTCCTTAAATGGGTAGAGGGACAGAAAAAGGAAGTCCAAAAACTCAGCCATTTTCTCAACATTTTGGGTGTGCCTAGATGACACCTTCATGTTTTAGCATCCATCCTTGCCTCCCAGATCCGTTGCCTTAATGATTAGTGGTTGCTAGGCATGACCACAGGCATTCCCCTGAGCCAGGCTAAAATTAGGGAAAGTTTGGGACTCATAGAAACTTAATATTGCATTTTAGATGGACCACGCCTTAACCAAGGACAGCTCAGACCACCCACACCTGACTCCGGGGCTACCCACGTGTCTGTGCCTCCCCACTCACTAATTATTGGATGGGAATCACCTGGTTCCTCCCTTCCCATAGATTAGCGTAAGTTTTAAAAGTACCTGAGAAAGAGAAGCAAGCTGTCTCTGCCTCCAGATTCCACCTGTGCCCATCATACTCCCTTTTGTATTTCCCTTCCCTGACTTTTAATAAACTCCATTTACACCCACATGTCCTGCCATGGATTCTTCCACGCAGGACACAAAGAATTTGGAAGTCTTCTTGTCACAGACATCACCCCTGCCGAAAGCAGCCCCAGGTTAGGAAAGTATAATACCATAGATATGAACTACCATTTTTAAGTCTGTACACCCACTGGCTACATAGAGAACAGGAAATGTTTCCCTGCCTGTCTCCCCCGCCCCCACACACATTTCTCTCTACTTTATCCTGTTATACAAAAATAAATCCTTGCTTAAACTTCCACCTATGAGACTCCTTGTTGTGAGACACCTTGAAATGTTTTTCATGTTTGTTGATCTTAAGGACCTATGATGCACTCACTCCTCCTCTGATAACAATATTACATTGTTCCTCTTACATAAATCCTCTAGTTTCACTTAGAAGAAAACAGAAGCTTCTTACCATTCTCCTCTCACTCTACACTTGAGCTACACTGTCTTCCTTCTGTTCCCAGAGTAAGCCAAGCTCTTTGCCATCTCAGAGCCTTCCCACCATAGTACTCCAAGCCCCAAAAGCTTTCTCTTTGACCCTCTGCTTTTCAGTTCCTTCTTGTGCCTTAGAGATGGCCAGTCCTTGCCACCCTATAATATAGACCTCCCTACTCAAACCACCACCACCTCTAATGTTACCGGTTACTTCCTCACTGCCTCTTCTCACAACCAAAAATTACTTTCTTTATTTAGATCTTAGTCTGAATGCCTGATCAACAGTGACACTGGTTTTTCTGAGCTGCAGACAATGACTGTTAGTATTGCAGCTCTTTTAGTTCTGAAGCAATCCTAGGCACAACTCCTGGGTAGGTGACTGCCAACTCTTTCTTGTCTGGCGGCTATGTCTCATAAACTCCACAAATGAAATCCACAGATAACAAAGGAAGAGGATGAAAATATGGGATTTATTAAAGAAAGCAAGAAGAAAAGAAACAGAGCTCTTATAGGGCAAGAGGGGAACTGATTGAGGGTTTCCAGCAAAGTACCAGGGTCTAGGGGGTTTTAACCAATCTACTCCTGTGTGTTGCCCAATCTTTATGATAATTAGGTGTGCAGAAGGAAACATGTGCATTGGTTTGACCTGTAACAATCATTGGCTGTGCCCTTTTAGCCATTGGAGTTTGAAATTTATCCAATCCAGGTTTCTGAAAGTATTGATACTGGAATCTTCTTGTAAGATCAGGGTCTGCTGTGCTGGCTAGGTCACAGCTCTTTTAGCTCAGCTCTAGAGGGTTCCCGATTCAAACCCAATTCTTTCTCTCATGAATGCAAAGAATGTAGTCCACAGACAACTGGATAGGCAGTCTCAGGAGACCCTGGTCTAGAAGATCTCAGATCCTTGTGTCTCCTAAACAGAGAACTGGACACAAACACAGACTGCAAAGCCTTAACGGAGCTCTATTGAAAGGAAAAAGAAAGAATAGTCACTACAAAAGAAAGAGTAGTGGGCCTTGGCCAGGTGGGACAGAGCGCAGATCTTTGTTCAAAGGGCAATTTATAAGCTGTAAGGAAAAACAGCAAGAAAAATCTGGGCAATCTTTATAGGAGGAGCTAGAATGATTAGCAGGTTTGAGTGACAAGCTCTTTAATTTTGTGTATGAGATTGTGAACAAAATTCATAAGGTCTTAAGTAGAGGGCTTGACTTGTGAGGTCAGATTCCCCTTTACAAGACATGTACCATTTTCCAGTCTGAACTGGCAAAGAGGCTCCCTGGACTTTGGAATCACTTACATCTGTAAAGGAATTTACAACTGAAGAGGAATTTACAATTGAGGGGATGTCTGAGGGTGATACTGTGTGAAAAGAACGAATTCAGCATGGTGTGACCTTTTACTGAAGAAGATGGAGTTCCATGGTGGGTTATTTTCTCTGGGACTAGCCTGCCTCTACTGGTATATTAATTTTTAAATGTACTCAAAATAATATGTAAATAACATAATTTTCATTCAACAATGCCCAGATATCTAATGAACTCATTAAATATGAAGCTAGTTATTATATACTTTGAGAGAAAAACCTGTCATTTGAAGCATTCTTATACTCAGCAGTTTCACTTTATAAGATATAAACTTTTTTAAAAATCTCCTTTAAATGTGACTGATCAAAGCTAACCATTTGGAATTTAGGTTTCTACTGATAGGACAAAAGAAATCTAAAAGATGGATTTAATGTAATTTATTTAGATGTAAAGAGCAAAGAAGAAATGATTGTTTCTGCAGCCTCATGAAGAACTTTTTTCTACAAAATGTCCTTAAGATGCTTTCCCACCACATGTTAGATTCCACTATGAAGAGCTTGGCCAAGATGTATTTAGTCTGGCACCCAGCCAAGTAATGTTTGTTTGGGTCTCGGTATTACCAAATTTGACAGAAAGCACACTGGAGGAAAAGGTATTTTCAAATCACTACTTTTACTTCAAAAATATAAGACCAAAAGTCTCTCTTGCGAAATGAAGAATTTTATCATCCTTCCTTGTATTTGTCAATGATGGCAAATCCAGGTGTCCTATGTTTACACACTGGTGGTAGGGAGGGAGGGCCTTCTTACAGCCACAAAAAGGATTCCCAACCCAGAGGACAGGATTTACTGCACAATCACAAAAGTTCATCTGGTAGAGCTCCAAAGCATCTTCTTTTGCCATGTCTCTCTGCAACATGGGACATTTGGTTTTGCAAATGCCTCCCTGCTGGCCCCCTGCAACCCAAGGTTAGGTATATCCTTTCAACTCCCCTGCACTTGGATTAAACTGAGAACATTATCCTCATCCGTCTAATTCTGGCTTCCAGGCAACAGAACATTGAGACACGTTGCCTTCTTTCATGAATGACTAGACTTCCCATTCCTGCACTCGTGTCCTGTTAAATAAGATTCATCTGTATGCAGCTCACTACCATAAGAAAAACGATCTTTTCTGTCAAAGTGTAGGTCACCCTCTTCAATTTCTTAAAACCCCTCAGGTTGCCATCTTAGGTGACCTGCACTGTTTAAAGGATTCAGGTTTCTTCTTCCGGATTCTTGTACAGCCCCATTGCCTTCAAAAATTGACCAAATTACGTGCCCTATCCCATCCCCCAAGCCTTTTAGCCAATCAAGAAAGATTGTGAACCTTTGACCTGGACAAATCCCAGGTGAGGGGCAGGTACAACTGCATCAGGGATATAAGGAGGAGCCACTGTCTGCCATTTTGTGCTTATGCGTCTACTCAGCTAGAGTGAACACATGCTTACACCATTTTGATCAAAAGAATTTGACTTGTCAAGATTTTCTCTGTCTCTCATGTGTCTGTTTTCGGCACCAGAGGGTCTTTAATTCCAACACTACCACTCCTTCTGAGAATCCCAGTAAAGGGGGATGCAGGTCCCTGAGGTGTACTGCATCCAGGACAAGTGGCCAAAGAATAGATGCCTGGTTGACCACATAGTCTCAAGATGAGTCACCACAGTGACTCTAGCACCTAAGATACATTATAGAAACAATTTATGGGCTCAAATTGTTTAACTGTGAAAATGGATGATTAAATTCTATACCCTGGCATGGATATCTGCTATAGTCAATGGCATTATGTCCCTAAGTTTTCGGGGACACACGCATATGTGAGCAGACGTCTGTCTCATCCTTGCATCCCATGAGAGAATTCAGGTAAGATGCAAAAATGCAGTGAAAGTGATAGTGAAGATTGTTGGGAAAGGAATTTAGTGGAACAAGATAAAAGTAGAAAGAAATGGGGAAAAAGGAAAAACGTTCCCTGCTCTCCATGTAGGAACTCAATATAGACTTCTCTGTAGTCTTACACGTTCTGGGGGTGGGGAAATAGGCGTGGTCATGTCCAGCAACCTCTGATCATTAAGGCAATGGATTTAGGTGGCTAAGCATGCTAAAACAGATGTCATTTAGGCCCATCAAAATATAGGGACAAAAGGTGAGTTATAGGACTTCCTTTTGCCAGGTATATCTTTCATTCTTTCTCTCCACTCATTCAAGGAGTCTTGTAGTTTGTTAACAACTCAAGAGGAAGGCAGATGCAGACAACCCCTTTATGTCTTCCTATTCTTATAACATCTTTTAACATCCACAAAGAGAGGAGAGGGGAATAGCTTCTCTGGCTTTTTAGTTTTTACTTCCATATTCCAGTGTCTGAGTCTGGCCCTTTTAATATTTATTAAAGTAATATAATTTCCCTGTCTCCTCACCAATCTATCCTGCCTCAGTATCACAAGTTTCCTTCAGTTCTTTTGTCTCTGCATAAAAGAGATACCCCAAAGAGGGGCTAACCTGTACCATGGGTCCTAAAAACAGAATGTGTTTGAGGAAAAGCACAACTGCCTGGTCAAAGCTGAGCAAAACAAACAGTATTTGTTTTTATTAGCCATTGATACTCTGGGTTTGTCACGCAGGAAAGCTAACCTATACCTCTGCTATATCTATGCTGTCATATAGGAACTCATCAAGAATATAACAAAATATACTAAATAATTATCATAGTTTTAGCATCATGGAATAAGGGAAATTCAAAAGTAGCTGTTAAGACTTCAGATCCTAAGGAAAACTGCCAAACACATTTTATGAAGCCAGTATTACACTTATCCCAAAACCAGGCAAAGACACCTCCAAAAAGGAGAACTATAGGCCAATCTCCTTAATGAACATTGATGCAAAAATCCTCAACAAAATAATGGCAAATCGAATTCAGCAACACATCAAAAAGATTATTCACCATGACCAGGTAGGCTTCATCCCAGGGATGCAGGGGTGGTTCAACATACGAAAATCAATAAACTTAATAAACCACATTAACAGAAGCAAAGACAAAAACCACTTGATCATCTCAATAGATGCAGAAAAAGCCTTTGATAAGATCCAACATCATTTCATGATAAAAGCTCTAAGAAAACTAGGAATAGAAGGAAAGTTCCTCAACATTATAAAAGCTATATATGACAAACCTACAGCCAGCATTATACTTAACGGAGAAAAATTAAAACCATTCCCTCTAAAATCAGGAACCAGACAAGGATGCCCACTATCTCCACTCCTATTCAACATGGTACTGGAATTCCTAGCCAGAGCAATTAGGCAAGAAGAAGGAATAAAAGGAATACAAATAGGTAAAGAAACTGTCAAAATATCCCTATTTGCAGATGACATGATCCTATACCTTAAAGACCCAAAAAACTCTACTCAGAAGCTTCTAGACATCTTCAATAGCTATAGCAAGGTAGCAGGATATAAAATCAACATAGAAAAATCATTAGCATTTCTATACACTAACAATGAGCAAACGGAAAAAGAATGTATGAAAACAATTCCATTTACAATAGCCTCAAAAAAAATCAAATACCTAGGTGTAAACCTAACAAAAGATGTGAAAGACCTCTACAAGGAAAACTATACACTTCTGAAGAAAGAGATTGAGGAAGACTATAGAAAGTGGAGAGATCTCCCATGCTCATGGATTGGTAGAATCAACATAGTAAAAATGTCGATACTCCCCAAAGTAATCTACATGTTTAATGCAATTCCCATCAAAATTCCAATGACATTCATTAAAGAGATTGAAAAATCTACTGTGAAATTTATATGGAAACACAAGAGGCCACGAATAGCCAAGGCAATACTCAGTCAAAAGAACAATGCAGGAGGTATCACAATACCTGACTTCAAACTATATTACAAAGCAATAACAATAAAAACAGCATGGTACTGGCACAAAAACAGACATGAAGACCAGTGGAACAGAATAGAGGATCCAGATATGAAGCCACACAACTATGAGCAACTTATCTTTGACAAAGGAGCTAAAAATATACGATGGAGAAATAGCAGCCTCTTCAACAAAAACTGCTGGGAAAACTGGTTAGCAGTCTGCAAAAAACTGAAACTAGATCCATGTATATCACCCTATACCAAGATTAACTCAAAATGGATCAAGGATCTTAATATCAGACCCCAAACTCTTAAGTTGATACAAGAAAGAGTAGGAAATACTCTGGAGTTAGTAGGTATAGGTAAGAACTTTCTCAATGAAACCCCAGCAGCACAGCAACTAAGAGATAGCATAGATAAATGGGACCTCATAAAACTAAAAAGCTTCTGTTCATCAAAAGAAATGGTCTCTAAACTGAAGAGAACACCCACAGAGTGGGAGAAAATATTTGCCAATTATACATCAGACAAAGGACTGATAACCAGAATATACAGGGAACTTAAAAAACTAAATTCTCCCAAAACTAATGAACCAATAAAGAAATGGGCATGTGAACTAAACAGAACTTTCTCAAAAGAAGAAATTCAAATGGCCAGAAAACACATGAAAAAATGCTCACTATCTCTAGCAATAAAGGAAATGCAAATTAAAACCACATTAAGATTCCACCTCACCCCTGTTAGAATAGCCATCATCAGCAACACCACCAACAACAGGTGTTGGCGAGGATGCGGGGAAAAAGGAACCCTCTTACACTGTTGGTGGGAATGTAGACTAGTACAACCACTCTGGAAAAAAATTTGGAGGCTACTTAAAAAGCTGGACATCGATCTACCATTTGATCCAGCAATACCACTCTTGGGGATATACCCAAAAGACTGTTACTCCAGAGGCACCTGCACATCCATGTTTATTGCGGCACTATTCACAATAGCCAAGTTATGGAAACAGCCAAGATGCCCCAGCACTGACGAATGGATTAAGAAAATGTGGTATCTATACACAATGGAATTTTATGCAGCCATGAAGAAGAACGAAATGTTATCATTCGCTGGTAAATGGATGGAATCGGAGAACATCATTCTGAGTGAGGTTAGCCTGGCTCAAAAGACCAAAAATCATATGTTCTCGCTCATATGTGGACATTAGATCAAGGGCAAACACAACAAGGGGATTGGACTATGAGCACATGATAAAAGCGAGAGCACACAAGGGAGGGGTGAGGATAGGTAAGACACCTAAAAAACTAGCTAGCATTTGTTGCCCTTAATGCAGAGAAACTAAAGCAGATACCTTAAAGCAACTGAGGCCAATAGGAAAAGGGGACCAGGAACTAGAGAAAAGGTTAGATCAAAAAGAATTAACCTAGAAGGTAACACCCACGCACAGGAAATCAATGTGAGTCAATGCCCTGTATAGCTATCCTTATCTCAACCAGCAAAACCCCTTGTTCCTTCCTATTATTGCTTATACTCTCTCTACAACAAAATTAGAGATAAGGGCAAAATAGTTTCTGCTGGGTATTGAGGGGGGGGAGCGGGAGGGGGTGGAGTGGGTGGTAAGGGAGGGGGTGGGGGCAGGGGGGAGAAATGAACCAAGCCTTGTATGCACATATGAATAATAAAAGAAAAATGAAAAAAAAAAAACATAGAAAAAAAAAAAGACTTCAGATCCTAGAGCAGATCTGAGTCTAAACTGACTAAATTTACTCTCTTGGTGAGCTTCCATGTTCTCATCTACACAATCAGATACAAATGAGTAAGTAGGCTAGGCAGTTATTTAAAATTAGTATAGCTAAGACAGAAGGGCCCCTGGAAAAGTCCATTGTGATCTCTCTGTGACCTTAAAGGGTAGAGAAAAGGAAAAGTAGGACTGACCAGAATGAGGACACTAGGAAGAAGACTAGTAGGAATTTCAAACCCCCATGGTTTAAAGGGCACAACCAATAAAAAATTTGTGGGCACAGCCAATTAGAATGCTGCTTTCTGCATGCCTAATTAGCATAGAGATTAAACAACTCTCTGGGGTAAATGGCTAAAAGCCTTAGACCAAGTCACTTCACTGATAACCCATTTGGGATCCCCTCACTGTCTCACGTGGGAGCTTTCTCCTTTCTCTTAATAAATTTATTGTCTTGCCTGTATGACTACTCTGTGTTGGTGGACTGCATTCTTCATGTTCATGATAGAGAGAATTTGGTGTGAATCAGGAACCCTCTGCCACTGAGCTAAAAAGAGTTATGACCTAGCCAGCATAGCAGATCCCTTATCTCACAAGAAATTTCCAGTTTTACAAATAGTAGCTATTACAGAAAGTCAGAACAGCTATCCCCTTCAAGCAGAGAGGATTCAGACAAGACATGGAAACGCAGTGAAAGTGGCAGTAAAGATTATTAGGAAAGAAATACACTTTCGATAGACTGAAAAAAGCAGGTTGTCTCAGAAGGGGAGGAGGAGGACAACAATAATTTTTACCCTGGCACAAGTTTTTAGAAGAGTAAGGGGCTTGGAGCAGTAAATTCCTCCCTAGGACCCACCCACAAGGCTGGGTTAAGGTACTGAGGTTAGGGTAGGTCCACAGATTTACAACAAACAAATTATTGGGTCCACCTGACCCCTAGGGTACGGTTTACAGCTGGGCTTTGTTTTGTCACGTTCCAGGAACTGTTTGATGTAGGTTTCTTAGGGTGGGTGGGATACTCAAAAAGATCTAGGAGATGCCATGACCTTGGTGGGCTATTTTGATCTTAACAGAAGCTGTTAAGGGTTGAAAAGTCTAATTACAATGGTTTTCTCTCAGAGACCTTGAAGAATCATCCATTTCTGGTTCCCTTTGCATATCCTCATCACTCATGGTTAACTACTGCCTAATAGTAGCTAAATTATAGAATAATTGAGGGGTTTAAAGAGATGATGTAGGTACAGTGCTTAGATCTACGAGTGTGGCCCAATAAGCACTACATAAGCAATGGTTTCATTGATGGGCTTCTCTGGAGAACAGGCACTAAAAACTAGTATGGGCAAGCAGAAGATTTATTGGGCAATGTACCAGAGAGAGAGAGAGAGAGTAGCAGTGAGGCAAAGGGCTGGACAAAGGATGAAGGCAAATGGCAGTGTTATTACAGTGGGATATCAGATAATTCCAAATGAGCTCTAGAGCTGGGTTAATCCTTCAGCAACATCCCACATCAGGCCAAGGGCCCAGGCTCTGCACTTTCACATCTGGCTAGCCCTGGATGTAGGCTGCTCCCCGAAGGGAAGTGATAGCCTTGGGTAACCCGCAATCTCAGCCAAGGGCCGTTCCTGGAGAGGGACTTGGTTCTGTGCCACCCAGCAGGCAACATGCAGCTGCTTGAGGAGTAAGTCTGAGTCCTGAAGAAAGCCTATGGGTGAATCCTAGCACTGAGGCAGGCTAGAAAATAGGCAAAAAAAAGTATTGGGACACTCAGGTGCCATGTGACTTCTCCTGGTGGCAATTGTAAAATCTTAGCAGTCATAGAGCCCTTTTCAACTATAAATCCCTTAGAGCCGTAAGATAGAAAGCCTTGAGGCAATCCTGCCCTGCCCTGTTTATCAGGTAAAAGCACTTTGATTAAAATATAAATATTGATCACACTTCATGCATGCATGTAATTATAATACCTAAGAGCTAGCTTAAGTGCATACACAGAGTTAATCAAACCTGTCAATTACCCTAGTCCGTCCCACAGAGACCACACAGACTACCACTGCTTTTTATAGTCCCTTCCCGTTACCTTTAATAAACTTTATTATTACTCTCACTACATCTATATGTCCTGCCTGAATTCTTTCCATGTGACCTAGGCATCTTCTGACCAGAGTTTCCAGAGACTTCTGGACCTGTAACAGCACAAGAGCCCACCACTGTGTGACCTGGATGCACATCCCTCAGGTGATAAGTTTACTGGCTTTAAGATCCTCCAGCATCCTGAATATTTTCTTTCCTGGGAAGATTGCACAAGGAAGGTTAGTGGCATAAACTACAAACTGACGACAGTATCTAGTCTTGAAGCCTACCCCAATACTCATCATCTTCCTTCTAGAATTCCTTTACTCATGACTGGCACCTCTACCAGTCCAGGTGGTTTATGTGGGTGGTTTTCCTGTATTCCCATACCCCAGGCCACAGTCACTGCACATATTAATTGACTGAAAGTCAAGCAAGAGAATACCTACAGGTGCTCCAGTGGGTATCAAATTTGTGCATTCCTACCCTATTAGGTAATAGCTGCCCTTTCTCCATGTAATAATTGGACTAATGTCCACCAGCCAGTATACAACCACTTTCCTTTGCCTGCTGATATCGTGACCCAAGCCTGATTATGTTGTCACATGAGGTTAGATATCGATCTGGTGGCTGGGAAAGGAGGTGGGTGCCGATCCTAAAGGAAGAGAATATGATATTTTGGACAGAGTGCTTTACATTACCTTCAATGGTAATGTAGGTTCAGAGTGGCCATTTCTGTAGGTTCAGAGTATCAGAGGTATCTCTGGTATCAAGATTTTGACTACATCAGTTGGATATGCCATCCCAAATCTCAAGGTCTCACTCCTTCCCAGTTAGGGCCTTACTCTGAACTCAGCTAACTTGCCAAGGTTAATAAGACAGTTTTCTCTGGAGTTTGGATGACCTTGTAATTAAATCCTGGGACTGATCCTAGTCATTTTCTGCCCTCCATCTACAGAAGATGAGAGTCTTTCATATTCTGCCAGGGATGCACTATGGTTTTCACATTTCACTTTAAAGTGGTGTTTTTGTTCTTTCCCCAATATTCCATACATTTGGTCCCATAGTCCTGGTACTTACTACTTTACTTGACCCTCTGAGGCACCTGCCAGAGCGCCTTTGCCATCCCAGCTTACTACAAAGGAAATTTAAGTAATTGCCTCATACTACATCCCCATAGTGATCATTAATGCTCCATTTACCCCTACTAATGGGGTTTCTATTGCTGGCCAGCTGGTAATTGGTTCAGGTCCCAAACCCCATTTTAAATTATACTCCCTGGGGCCCTGCCATCAATTGTGCTATTTCCTTGGGTAGGGGTTGAATGGTGCACACCACCATTCACCATATTATATGTCTGCCTAGCACTCGTGAATGTGATTTTGATTTAAAAAGGGATCTTATTAAGGATCTTGAGATGAGATTATCCTTGACCACCCATAAGAGCCCTTAAATCTAATGACAAGTATCCTTTTAAAGAACCCACACAAAAGAGAAAAGTGATGTGAAAACAGAGGCAGAAATTGGTGCTATATGTCCATAAGCCAAGGAAAGCTAACAATTCTTAGCAAACACTAAGTGTTAGAAGAGAGGGATGCGAAGGAGGAAGGAACCAACTCTGTCCACATCTTGACTTCTAACTTCTGTCCTTCTGAACTGTGAGAGAATAATTTCCTAAGGTTTTAAGCTGCCAAGTTTGTGGAACTTGTTATTGCATCTCCAGGAAAATAATATACTCAGGAAAACACACTCTGAGACAGATTTGCATGCAAATGGAAGCTGATTGGGCAGAGGGACAAAGTGAATTCCAATGCATTGGCAAGAATAGCATCAGAATTCCATAAGAAACTGGAAGCTCTGTAGGTCCTTAGTGACCTGAATTGAGGAAAGAGGGCCAAACTCTTCTGGATTAACTTTTCATTCTCTGCAATGTACATAGTAACTCTGAAGAAGGTAAAGCATCATAAGATGAGACAGCTCCTTTCAATTAAGGTCAATTCCAAGGTCCAGACTTAACTATGAAGAGTTAGCAGGCAACATCTTCAGTGACTGGGAAAATGAAGGGGCCAATCCCAACTGTAGGCTATGATTGCCATCCTCAGAATAAGAAGCATCTTCAAGATGGAGACTATGGTGAATGGATCAACCAGAACAAATCCTAGTGATTGCTTTTATAAAACCAAAACATTTTTTTTTTTACCATTGAACTTAAGGAAAACACTAAAAGAATCCTTGAAGGAGAAAAGAGATTGCTAAAAAAAGCCACAAGTGAGCTAAGAAGAAAGAATATAGCTAGGAGAAAGAGGTAGAGGCTGTCTGCCATCATCTTTCATTGGAGAAGGTGGTGGCAGAGGATAGGCTGATTTCTAGGAGAAAACCTCATTCTCAGTACCGGCGAGGGAAGAAGAAGTGCATACTATTCATTGGCTGACAAGAAGGGACTACAGTAGACAGTTTCTTCTTCTTTTTTTAATAAAATGGTCTGTTCCTTCAAGTACTGGCATGGGTAATCAAATGACCAACAAGCTTGTGGAACGATGGTGAACATTCTTCATCATCACTGAAATAAAAACAAAAACACAAGGATAGACCACTATACACATGCAAACATGGTTAGAATTCTTAAAGAGAGATAGTAACAAGCATTGGAGAATATATAGAGAAACTGGAACTCCCCTGCACTACTGGTGGGAATGCTGCAGCAATTTGGAAAAAGTATTTGGCTGTCTTCCAAAGTTAACCAAACACTTGTCACAAACAGTAACAGTTACTTTCTGAGCTATTTATCCAAGTTAAATTAAATCTATGCCCACACAAAGACTGGAACACAAATGCTCATGATAACTTTATTCATAGCAACCTGAAACTGGAAATAACTCAAAAGTCCAGTGGCAGGTGAATGAGTAAACAAATCAGGGTATGATCATACAATGGAATACTACTCAGCAATAAAAATATACAAACTGCTGACATATGAAACTTTATGGGTGAATCTCAAAATCATTATGCTGAGTTAAAGAAACCAGATATGAAAGAATGCATATTATATAGAAAAAGTCAGAAGACCAGAAATCTAATGTATAATGATGAGAAGTAGATAGGGGCTGTCAGGGACTGGGAAAGGAAAGAGATTTTCCAAATAAGGTACAAAAAAAATGATTAGGCATGAAGAAAAGAGTTATCTGTTGATTATAAAAATGTGTTCATTTTTCAAAATTCCTCAAACTATAGGATTAAAATGGGTAGAATAAAGTTGTTCTTTTTTTTTAAAGAAACTAACGGCATGAGAGCCTGTCTACCTTTGTTCTGGATAGACCTGGAGCTGGTGGGTGGAGGTTTGAGATGACTCTTCTTTTCTTAGCTCATAGAATGATCCAGAGTTCCACATCAGAGGCTTTCTCCTTGTTACCACAAAATGAAAATGACAGGGTTGTCTGTTGCAATGAGAATAACTCCCCAGTCTAAAGCCAGAAAAGGTCACAAGAACACTCAATTCCAAAATCATCATGTATTTATTTAGGAGACCTCATGGCCAATTTGACCATGTTGCTTTTCCCACTGATTCTTTGCTTTAGGATTCATTCACGAAGATACCAAAAGGTCAAAAGTCTTACTCAGAGGTGGTGACAGTGAGTCAATGACTGTCATCCCTCTGTCTTCCAGCCTGTAGTCTGAGTACTAACCCACAGTCAGACCTACTGACTGGGAGCATTATTTAGAATTCCCCAGGTCCTTCATATCGCCCTCATTTCTCTCTTCTTTTCTTTCCACATTTCTGCCCTATCATAAAGCACCTATGAATATCCTAAAGCAAAGTTATTAAGGAAGAGTTAGTAAGTAAATATGTTTTCATGCAATAAACAGTTGCTATGAAACTGAAAGGGCTTGTGGCCTCAAGAGAGATGCTGAGGTGCTATATTTTCTAAGTATTTGTAATAATAGTGACCTGAAAACAGAAATATATTTTCATATTAACTCTCTGTATGAAGCTGACATGATAAAAATACAATAAAATCAGCATTGGTATCTTCATTCAAGAAACCCTCTAAGTTGTGTCTACTATGTAGCCAGTCATGTAATGCTGGAGAATTGGGGATTCAAACGTTGGGAAAAGCACACTAATTCCACATGGAAATAATCAATTTAGTTGCCACTGAAAGACATAATTAGCTGTCTGATTACATTAAATTGGTATTCATATTATAGGATACCTTCAGACATAGGCAGGAAAACAAAAGAGTCTCTAACCCAGTTTTTCACAGTGATAGTCAATATATTAAAAAAAAAGTTAAAAAAGTACAGACTCGAAGGTGTCACTATGGAGTTCCTGTTTAATGATTTTGAGTGAAACTAAAGAATGTGCATGTTTTAAATCCCAAAGCGATTCTGATATGTAGAGATGTTTGGTCCAGCCTTGGTCCTTTTTCTTCTTAAGTGCTATATCAAAGAACTCATCCCATAGCATAGTCTACAGGAGTGATACCTACACTGACAGCACACCTCCAAGACAGGTATATTTATTTAATTGCAAATTTATGCATGAAAACATCATATCTCAAAGGAATCCACGTTCAGGTCCAGAAGAATTAACCTCTAAGAGCAAACTAAAATAATTCTATTGATTTTTCAGCTATGTGTATGTCCAGTGATGGGAATAGATACTTGGAATCAATATCTCAGATGTACATTTTTTATATGACACATTGTTTGCTTATACCATGATCTCTGTCATTTTGAAATGAAGATAATTTTAATTATAATTAAAATATTCCTATTTTAGTGGAAAATTAGTCAAGATAAGTTTGGAATTTTAACATTCTTCCTCAAGAAAGTTTTGTATTTTTGTGATCAAACCATGCAAAGATAAGAGTCAAAATACAGATTTTTATTACATTACATTAGTGACATGTCCCTTAATAAGGAAGATGAGAATGAAGCAGGAACACAAAATATGAACCCATGCTTTTGGGTAACACTGGAGAAGTCCAGATTGTCAGCCCATCAGCTTTGGAGTCTTACATAATGGGGTGTGAGGCAAGGTTGAAAAGGAGTTTCCATCTAAATTCACAAACCCCTAATTATGTGCCCTTGTGACAGGGTTAATGAAGCAAGTAGGGTAAGAATTGCCAAATCCGATGGATAACCCCTAACAACATATTACCCCACTGTAAAGTGTCATTCACAGTTAGAAAGGAGACAGGGACTCATGAGCCTAGTCTCAACTCACTCTGAGCTATTCGATGCAGGAGAAGCCAGTCTTTTATTGCAATGGAGGGTTCTATAGCTCCATTCTAAATTTCCTTTTGCTTTTCTTCCCTTTCTGTTACCAAAATACAATAGTGTATTTAAAATAAACACTCTGCCTTGCCACAGATCTGTGTTCTTCTTTTAATAGTCTGACAAGTACAAATGAGTCAAGATCCCCTGCTGTGCCCCACCCCAGGACACATCACTGGGCCCTGTCCTCCTTGGCTTCTTTTCTGGCAACTTCTTCCATTCTCTCTGCAACCACTTTTACCCCAATCTAATGCTTCTGGCTGGTTATCAGCCACACTCTCTCTCTCTCCCCCCCTTAAGTCTCTCTCTGTCAGGAGCACTCTTAGCCTCACTCTTTTGATATATCTCTCTTTTCCTGTCATCACTCTTTCTCAATATCCCTCTGTTTCCCCAAATAAACACAAAACAAGCAGGGAAAGTGAACCACAAGAAAAAAAAAAAAAGAATGTTAGAGTATTTGTACTAAGTAAGCTTGGGGAGAGGGGATCTGGCCCTTTGAGCATCTCTGTCACCAGGAACCTTTATTGCTGCCCCTAGAGACGTACTTCCTCTACACAGTATTTGCATCTTTAATGCATGTTCAAGACAAGCTCTTGGCATACATGCAGAAGCAATCTGTACTTTGTAGGAGATACGGTCTTTAACCTCAGGTTGAACTAAAAAGCACTGGACATTTTAAGAGTTTGTTTTGACCTCTGAGGGTCACTCAGGATGAGGATCTGCCTGGTAGTTGTTAATGGTGGTTTGATTGGGCTCCAATACTGTTTTTAAGTCTCTACTTAGACTCTAGCCAAGTTAAACACATTTCCTTTTCATCTCTACTCTCAAGTCCAGTCTCAGACTCAGGTCTTCAGTCATTCTTTGGTTCTTCTCTGGATTCTGTCCAATTTCTTGACAAATCCCCCCAATCTTCATTTAAAACTACTTATTAATTTCTTCTCGATAGTATCACACAGTGTTTGCTCAAGATCAGCATTTTATTCTAGTTCTGCCCACACATTGAGTTGAATGTGGAAGCAAGAGATTAAAGGAAAGACCACAGGGCTGCTTGGGGGAAGAGCATCAGGGAAGACCAATGGACCTGCCTTTCAGGGAAGCAGATCTGTGCCATTCTGGGGCTGGACAGAGTCTTTTTCTTTTATTTTCTATTTTGAAAATGATGCTCTTTCTTAACTATAAAATGCATATTTCATTGCTGAAAACTTACACAATACAGACTGTAAGCAGAAGAATATAGAAACCATTGGCAATCCATAAACCACAGATCATTATTTATGTTTTCTTCCATTGCTGTCTTTATAAACACTTTGAACAAAATTGTATATTAAGGGCATTTTCTCATGTATTATTTCCCACATTCATATTCCATTCTTACACTGATTTCTTCATGCCCTAGAAGGAATTATTACTTATCAGCACTCATGTCTCTTTCTTTTTCAATATTTCCATAACTATTGCTTTATTTATTTTTTCTTTGTTGACTGATGTTTGGTTCACTTTGTTAGCTTTTAGAAGGGAACAAAAGATACTATGTAAATATAAAAGAAAGAGCAGGCATTTCTAATGTCTCTCCTTCAGTCCCAGAGTGTAGACATATCTAAGCTTGCTCATTTTACTTTTTGGTTTTTCAATACAGATTTATAGTGTGATTGATTTTTGTCTTCAGAGTATTACATAAACATTGTTAATTTTGTTTTTAAGCTGTTGGCTTCCTGTACTGTGCGTGTGTGTTTATGTTTTTCTAGTCTTCCATATCTCCAGACACAAAGGCTTCTCATTTCCTTCCTTTCTCTCTTTCTTTCTTTTTTTTTTTTTTTTTTGTGGTACTGGAGTTTGAACTCAGGGCCTTCACCTTGAGCCACTCCACCAACACCTTTTTTGTGATGGGTTTTTTTGAGATAGATTCTGAAAGAACTATTTGCCCTGATCC
The DNA here is from genome assembly GCF_047511655.1 of Castor canadensis. Classification (NCBI taxonomy): domain Eukaryota; kingdom Metazoa; phylum Chordata; class Mammalia; order Rodentia; family Castoridae; genus Castor; species Castor canadensis. Next base: position 99,926,856 of record NC_133387.1, read on the forward strand.
TCCTGATCTCTGTCTCCTGAGCAGCTAGGATTACAGCCGTGAGTCACTAGTGCCCACCTTACTTCTTTAGAGTAAAAAAATATACATAACATAAAATTTACTATTTTAACAAATTTTATGTATAGTTTGAAATATATTTACATAGGTGTACAACTATCACCAACATCCAACACCAGAATGTTTTCATCTTCCCAACCTGAAACTCTGCACACATTAAACTCTAAGTCCACATTTACCCCTAGGCCCTGGCAATCATCACTCTAATTTCTGTCTCTACAAACTTGATGACTACAGGTACCTTTTATAAGTGTAATCATGTAATACTGCCGTTTTGTGACTGACCTACTTTACTTAGCATAATGTCTTGAAAGTTCATGTTTGTAGTGTGTGTTCAAATGTCCTTTCTAAATGTGGTATTTATACACAATGGAATTTTATGCAGCCATGAAGAACAAAATGCTATCATTCGCTGGTAAATGGATGGAATTGGAGAACATCATTCTGAGCGAAGTTAGCCTGGCCCAGAAGACCAAAAATCGTATGTTCTCCCTCATATGCAGACATTAGATCAAGGGCAAACACAACAAGGGGACTGGACTCTGATCACATGATAAAGTGAGAACACACAAGGGAGGTATGAGGATAGGTAAGACACCCAATGCAGAGAAACTAAAGCAGGTACTTTAATGCTACAGAAGCCAATAGGAGAAGGGTACCAGGAATTAAATAAAAGGTTATTTCAAAAAGAATTAATTTTTAAGGTAACACACATGTACAGGAAAGCAATGAAAGTCAACTCCCTGTACAGCTATCCTTATCTCAACTAGCAAAAACCCTTGGTCCTTCCTATTATTGCTTATACTCGCTCTTCAACAAAATCAGAGATAAGGGCAAAATAGTTTCTGCCTAATATCAAGGGGGTGGGGAGAGAGGGAGGGGGTGGAAGGAGGGAAGCTGGGGAAGGGGGAAGAAATGACCCAAACATTGTAGGCACATATGAATAAAGGAAAAAAGAAGACATAAAAAAAAATGTCCTTTCTATATAAGGCTGTTGCATAGTACTCCATTGTATTTGTACCACATTCTGTTCATCCATTCATCTGTGGATGGATATTTGTGCTTCTTCCACTTTTTTGGCTATTGTGAATAATGCCTCTATGAACATGGATCTACAAATATTGGTTGAAGTCTCTGCTTTCAACACTTTTGGGTACAAATCCAGAAGTGGAGTTGCTGAACCATATGGTAAATATGTGTTCGTTTGTTTGTTTATACATTTCTATCAGTAATGCACAAAAGTTCCAATTTCTCCATATCTTTGCCAATACACTGTCTTTTGGGGGGGGGTTGATAATAACCACTCATAGTATGTGAAGTGGTATCTCATTGTGGCTTTGCTTTCATTTCACTAATTAGAGATGTTGAGCATCTTTTAAAAATATGAATGTTGGACATTTGTATATCTGCTTTGGAGAAATGTTTATTCATGTAGCTTGCCTACTTTTTCTTTTGTAGAATTTATTTTTAAGGGCAGTTTAAGGCTCACAGCAAAACTGAGCAGGAAATAGAGTTCCCATCTACACTTGGATCTATACATACACAATCTCCCCCCACTAGTCACATTCTATATCAGAGTAATATATTGTTACAATAATGGCCCAACCTTGAGATACTATGCTCACCCAAAGCCCATAGTTTACATAAGGCTTTACTCTTGTCAATACACACTCTATGAGTTTTGACAAATGAATATTGCAATATATGTACCACGATGGTGTCATACAAAGTTGTATTTGTCTAAAAATCCTCTGAGATTTCTATTCTTGTCTATCAATTTTTCTAGTCTTTCACCAATACCATACTGTCTTGATTACCATAACTTAATAGTAAAATTGAAGTCAGGTAGTTTTGCTCTTCCAATTTTGTTGTTTTCCTTCAATATTGTATTTTGTTTATTCAGTACTGGAGCTTGAACTCAGGGCCTACACCTTGAGCCACTCCACCAGCCCTCTTTTTTGAAGGGTTTTCGAGATAGGATCTCACTAACTATTTGCCTAGGCTGGCTTCAAACTGAAATCCTCCTGATCTCTGCCTCCTGAGTAGCTGAGATTACAGGCGTGAGCCACTGGCACCTGACAATACTGTATTGTTTATTATGGGTTTTTTTCTTCTTCATATAAAATTTAGAATCAGTTTGTCAACATTTACAAAATACCTGACTGAGATTTTGACAGAGACTGCATTGAATTTATAAATCAAGTTCGGAAGAACTGACTCCTTGGTAATGTTGAGTCTTGCAATTTCTGAAATAAAATATTTCTCCATTTCATTTGGTTCTATGATTTCATTCACAGATTTTTTTTTTCCTCACATAGTTTTTAAAAAATATTTTGTATATTTTGTTAAAGTTGAACCTAAGTACTTAATTTTTGGGCTGTGATAGTATTGCAGTTTTCATCTCAAATTTAACTTGTTCATTGCTGGTATGTCAGAAAGTGCTTGACTTTTGTATATTAACCTTGTATCTTGTAACCTTGTTCTACTTACTTATTAATTCCAGGAATATCTGTCCTGATTTTTTGTTTTTTTACATATGTAGTCATTTTATCTTTAAGAAAAGTATTATTTTTTCCTTCTAAATTTATATATCTTTTATGTCCTTTTCTTGATATATTAAAATACTAGGACACTAATATAACATTTAAGAGGAGGGATAAAAGGAGACTCCCTTGCCTTATCTTCATGAAATTGGGAAAGCTTCTAGTATTTCACCATTATGTAGTTTTTATCATGAAGGTGTGCTGAATTTTGTCAAATGTTTTTTCTATGTCTTTTGATGTGGTCATGTGATTTTTCTTCTTTCATGTGTTGGTGTGATAGATTGTGTTAATTGATTTTCAAATACTGAATCAGTTTTGCATTCCTGGAATAAATCTCCTTTGTTGTAGTGAATAATTTTTTCTATATATTTCTGGATTTGATTGCCTGACATTTTATTAAGGATTTTCATATCTATGTTTATAGATGCATTGGTCTACAGTCTTATCTTGTAAAGTTTTGTATGGTTTTATGTCAAAGTAAACCCTCAAAGAATATATTAAGAAATATTCCTGGGCTGATGGAGTGGCTCAATTGGTAGAGCGTCTGCCTAGCAAATGTGAGGCCCTGAGTTCAAACCCAGTTAAGTACCACAATAAATAAAGAAAGAAAGTATTATTTCCTTGAGTTCTATATCCTAAGACAGATTGCAAAGAATTTGTATTATTTTTGCCTTCAACATTGGTAGAATCCATCTGTGTCTGGCATTTTCCATTTTAGAAGGTTATTGATTCTGGATTCAATTTCTTTAAAAGATAACCAAAAGGTTTTTTGGATTGTATTTTTTTCCCTTGTGTGAGGTTTGGCAGACTGTGTCTTTTAAGAAATGATTTATATCATCTAGTTATTAAATTTGTGAACAGAAGTGTTCATAAAATTCCTTTTTTATTCTTTTAATGTCCAAAGATTTTGTAATGAAATCATCCATTTTTGTGTCTGATACTAGTAGTTTTTGTTCTCTACCCTGGTTATGGGCATATTGTTTCATTGATCTTTTCAGAGTGAACCTTTCTGAACCATGTCTGTTGGTTCTAATTTCTCTATTGATCTCTATTTTCAATTAAATTCATTTCTGCTCTTGCTTTCATTATTTCTTCCCTTCTGTCTACTTTCAATTTAATTTGTTTTGCTCCCCTTTTTCTGGTTTCTAAGGTGGAAGCTCAGATGATTGATTTTAAGTCTTTCTTCCTTTCTAACATGACACATACAAATATATATAATGCTACAATTTTTTCTCCAAGTGCTGCTTTTGCTGTATCCTCACAAAATTTGATATGATGTATTCATTTTTATTTAGACCAAAAATATTTTAAATTTCTCTTTGTATATCTTCTTTGGCCTGTGAGTTATTTAGAAATGTTTTGTTTAATCTCCATGTATTAGGGAGATTTTTCAGACATTTCTCTGTTACTCATTTCTAGTTTAATCCAACTGTGGCCTAAGAGCATCTACCTTATAGTACAAACAAAAGTCAGCCCAAAACAGATCAAAGGCCTAAACATAAGAGCTAAAACTGCAAAACTCTTAGAAGGAAACATAGAAAGGAAATTACCTGTCATTAGATTTACCAATGATTACCTTCATTTTTAAAACCATTTTGTTGACATACAAAAAGCTATATATACTTAATATATGCAACTCAATGATTTTGGAGAGAAATTTACACCATGAAACCATCACTATGCCTTAAATCTATTACCACCTTCAAATTGTCCTCCAAGCATCTTGTTTACTGTTATTGTTTGCATACATGTGATAATAACATATAAGATCTACCCTGTTAGCAAATTTTCAAGTATACAAAGCAATATTGTTGGCACTTTGCTGTACAGTAATTTCTAGGACTTACTCAGTCTGTGAACTGCAATTTTGTACCATTTTACTAATACCTCCCCATTTCCCCTTTACCCTGGATGGCAGAAACCACCATTCAACTCTCTGCTTCCATGAGTTTGCCAATTTTGTCCATCTGTGTCTGGCTTATCATAGCGAATGTTCTCCAGGTTAATCCATGACAAAATTCCCTTCCTTTAAGGCTCAATAACATTTAATTGTGTTATAGTACACTACCTCATTACACATTGACTCATCACGGACATTTAATGGTTGCCTCTTTGTCACAGATATTGTGAATAATGCTTCAAAGAACAATGGAGTGCAGATACAGCTTTGTGATCATAATTTAAATTCCTCTGGATATAACTAGAAGTGGGAGTGCTGGATCATATATAATGCTATTTTAATTTTTTGAGGAGTCTCCATTTTGTTTTCCATAGTGGCTATACCAAATTCCTTTTCCGCCTCCACTACAACATTTATCTCTTTAAAATGATCCTATCTTAAAAGTTGTGTGGTCATATCTTATTGTGGAACTGAGACTTTTTTGTTTGTTTGTTTGTCTTTGTTTTTTTGGTGATTCGTTAGGACTTTTTTTTTTTTTGTAGTACTGGGGTTTGAACTCAGGGCCTTCACCTTGAGCCACTCCACCAGTCCTTTTTTGTGAAGGGTTTATTCCAGTAGAGTATCACAAACTATTTGCCCAGGCTGGATTTGAACCTTGATCCTCTAGATCTCTGCCTCCTGAGTAGCTAGGATTACAGGCGTGAGTCATTGGCACCTGGCTTGTTAGGATTTTGTGGATGTCCAGTCTTTGTTGAAAAGACTTTCCTCTCACTTAGTCTTGACAACATTGTCCAAAATCTTTTAACCACATATGAAGGGTTCTTTATCCATTGGTCTGTCTATTTGTCTTTATGCCAGTATCACAGTTTTGCTATCATAACTTTGTAGTCAGTTTTGCAATCATGAAACTGTTCCTCTTTTTCAAGATTATTTTGGCTATTTGGAGATCTTTGGCATGAATTTCAGGATGAATTCTTTGATTTTTGAAAAAAAAAGTAGTTAGGATTTTGACAGGGATTGCATTGAACCTATAGATTGCTTTAAGTAATACTGACACCTTAACATCTTAGTATTGACATCTTAATTTGAATTCTTCAAATTCATCAACATGGGGTATATTTCTGCTTATTTGTGTCTTATTTAATTTCTTTTAGCAGAGTAGCAGCTTGTATTGTGTAAGACTTTTACCTTGGTTAAGTCTATTCCTAAGTATTTTATTCTTTTAGATGCTGTTATAAATGGAATTATTTTCTTAATTTCCTTTTTTGGTTGTTCATTGTCAGTGAATAGAAACCCAACTTATTTTTTTGCTCTCATCCTATTCTCCCACATTTTGGGTGATCTTGAACGCCTTCCTTAATATCCCTGAGGCTGTTTCTTCATTAAACAAGACATGCTAGACTCTTTCTAAAATCTTTTTCAGTATGAAGTTCTGTGACTTTGCATATACAATTTATTTAATTCTTTATGTAAGGAAAACAACTCAACTTTTAAGTCTTAGCTCAAATTATGCTTTTCTGTGATAGTTTCTCCAAATTCCCTACCTCTCCTTTCTACTTTCACATGAATTTGATTTCACCACAGCACATATCTCAGAGCAATGTTCCAATTATGTTTTCATTCACAATAGCTAAAATAGAGTCTGAATATAAGCAAGCAGGAAATAAGAAGCAATACAGGAATGTGTCTGACTGCCCTATGGCCTAAATCATCTAAAAAGCACTAAGAACATTGCCTGTATGTGTGTGTGTGTGTGTGTGTGTGTGTGTGTGTGTGTGTGTGTGTGTGCACATCCTTTCCTACAAAGAGGATAGACTTTTATATAAAAAGGTAGATCTTCCCTTGAGAAATAAAGTTCAGGCTAGTATATAAATACAAGCTAACTTTAAAAAAGTATTCTTTAGATCTTATTTATGGTAGAACAAAGGATATAATAGAATTGAGACATCAAATCAGCCTTAGATTTTCTTAATCTAATTGAAATTACTCACAAGGTAAAATGCTCAGATTGAATTTAAAAGCTTTGTCATTGGCTCATTCTCAACTATTCTGGGAGTCTTCCTGTTTAAGAAGATGGAGTTTTGTTTCACATGAATTTCATACCTATTTCCTACAACCCATTCAAAATCTTGAAATCATACTAGCAATACAAATATTGGAGAGGCTTAAGGTTACCTCATTTAACATGATAGAATAACTGTTACCAAATACTTTAAGGACTGTCACTTAGCATAGGAATTGAGACTATTGTTTATAAAGAAGTACAACTCAAATTAGTAGAATTCTTAATGAAATAGGTTTGGGTCAATGTGAAGAAAGCCTTTCTGAGGATTAGATTCATTACAACAAAGAGTTGACTATCAGAAGAGAGGATGGATTCCCTGTAACTGAAAATACCTTAAAAGGTAAAGAAGTTCTTGGTACAGAAAGTTTTGAAAAGAAGCAGAACATTCACCAACCAGGTTCTTCCAGAGAGAATTTAGGATATAGATTAATTAGATCATCTCTAAATATCCTTCCAACACTGGAAGTTAATGATTCTGTGGTTTTAATACTCCTTTACATGGATAACACTGACATATCTCAAAGCAGCTAATGTTTTTCTTTTCATTATTTCATCTAAGTAAGACAAATTCCTGTAAGTATTCCCTATGAATTATACTCTGTCTTGGGAATGCAGCTCAGACAGTTTTTGAGTATCATAATTATGGTAATTTAGTCCAAGTTCATTTCTAAATTTTTGTTCTGCAGCTACATGAGACTGGCTTATTTTCATTGAACTTGGAATTCTGTCCATGTATGTTAATAGAGAGAATACAAACTTTGGAGTTCAAAAGAAGAGTAAGCATTAGCTATTAATGCTAATACGTGGACATACTGCTTAGTTTCTCTGAAGATGAGTGTAGTGGATGCTGTGATATCCCATCAAGATCCAAGATTCCACATTTAAAATTGAGGCATTGCCAGCTGCTAGTAATTCCTCCAGAATTTCCCTGAGCCAAAGGGAAAGGCCTTGTCCAGACTATTCTCCCTATGAAGCCCTTACACTGTGACCAGCTATTGAGAACTACAGAGGCTGGGACTCTGGCTTCAATTTAGAATATCTTTGAATGGCCCTAACTCTACAAACTCCCAATGGGACTGATTAGCTGAAGCCTCTGTTCGAACTGCATTGAAGCTAACTTCCCCCTTTGCCAATCCTGATCTCTCCTTCTTTTACAGGTGCTGTTCCAATAGCACTCTCATTAAATTTCTTTGTTTGGGTCTGTTTCCCAGACAACTTGACCTAATCTTCAGCATCTTTTGAAATGAGACTAATTTCATTCATTTCTTCATGTTGAGAGGATCAAATGAGACTACAAATATGAAATATTGAACACAGTGAGATTCACTCATTTATTTCTTTAACTTTCCTACCACATACTTGATAGCTATCTTCAAAAATCCAGAAGGTTTTATATTGAGAAGGAAGGAGACTGATGCTACTTTGTCCCATTGTGGGGGAATTTCAACAGTGAGCAAAGTTTCAGATACTCAAAAATGCTTGCTGCATGGTTAGCATTCAATAAATGATCAGGAGATGATAGATGAATGGCTACATGAGAAAATTGACATAATTTTAGAAATTTCTATCACTGCTGATGTAAAGTGCAGTGAGGGGTTGGGGATTTAGCTCAGTGGAAGAGCACTTGCCTGGCAAGTGCAAGGCCCTGAGTTCGGTTCCCAGCACCCAAAAAAAAAAAATAAAGCAAAATAAATAAAGTGCAGTGAGTTGCCACAATAACCATTTAGATACTAAATTGCTTTATGACTGTTTTGGTTTCCTCATCTGTTAAATGGGAATGATAATGGTACCTATTCCTGTAGGCCTCTGTGGATTAAATAAAATAATACATGTAAGGTTGTTTCTCTATATATCACAAGTACCTAATAAATATCACTTATTATTGAGCATTAATTTTATGCTAGAGACTTATTAGACTCTCTATAAATGTTGATTCCTTTAATCTTTATCCAATACTTTTACATAGGTACTTTTATATTTCAAAAAGAAACTTGAATTGGACATCAGTGGCTTACACCTGTAATCCTAGTTACTTGGGAGGTAGAGAGAGATCAGGAGGATTGCAGTTTGAGGCCAGCCTGGGCAAAAAAAAAAAGCAAGACCCTATGTTGCTGGCAGTGGTGGAGTCTGTGATCAGAAGACTGTTCCAAATTCTTTGTGCCCTGTGTGGAAGAATCCATGGCAGAACATGTGGGTATAAATGGAGTTTATTAAAAGTTAGGGAAGAGAAAGGAAAAAGGGAGCATGATGTGCACAGGTGGAATCTGGAGGCAGAGAGCTAACCCATGGGAAGGGCAGAACTGGGTAATTCTCATCCAACAATCAATGAGTAGGGTGGGGCATGGGTGATTCCTGGGATAGGTGAGAGCAGTCATTACCTGGCTACATTGGCCTTTGAGGGGCAGAAAGGAGCTGAATGGACTTCTGTATTTACCTATATTTATTTCCAGGTGCCCCATCCATGAGGGAGGAAGTTCCCATTCTTTCTAACTTATTGTAATTAAAATGGGGCTCTTAAGGCAAGTCAGGGAGGGGTCTCAGTTCCAAACTTTCCCTAATTCTAATCTGCCTCAACTCTCCCAAAAATACCCAACAAAAAGGGGTTGGCGGAGTGGCTCAAGTGGTAGAGCACCTGCCTAGCAAGCATGAAACCCTGACTTCCAACTCCAGTATTGAAAAAAAAAAAAAACCTTAAAATTCAGAGGGTTTAGGAAACTTTCCAAACTCATTTTTGTTTTTAATTGATAGTCTTTAACTCCTGCTTACTTTCTTTTTTTTTTTTTTTCATTTTTCTTTTATTATTCATATGTGCATACAAGGCTTGGTTCATTTCTCCCCCCTGCCCCCACCCCCTCCCTTACCACCCACTCCACCCCCTCCCGCTCCCCCCCTCAATACCCAGCAGAAACTATTTTGCCCTTATCTCTAATTTTGTTGTAGAGAGAGTATAAGCAATAATAGGAAGGAACAAGGGTTTTTGCTGGTTGAGATAAGGATAGCTATACAGGGCATTGACTCACATTGATTTCCTGTGTGTGGGTGTTACCTTCTAGGTTAATTCTTTTTGATCTAACCTTTTCTCTAGTTCCTGGTCTCCTTTTCCTATTGGCCTCAGTTGCTTTAAGGTATCTGCTTTAGTTTCTCTGCGTTAAGGGCAACAAATGCTAGCTAGTTTTTTAGGTGTCTTACCTATCCTCACCCCTCCCTTGTGTGCTCTCGCTTTTATCATGTGCTCATAGTCCAATCCCCTTGTTGTGTTTGCCCTTGATCTAATGTCCACATATGAGGGAGAACATACGATTTTTGGTCTTTTGAGCCAGGCTAACCTCACTCAGAATGATGTTCTCCAATTCCATCCATTTACCAGCGAATGATAACATTTCGTTCTTCTTCATGGCTGCATAAAATTCCATTGTGTATAGATACCACATTTTCTTAATCCATTCGTCAGTGCTGGGACATCTTGGCTGTTTCCATAACTTGGCTATTGTGAATAGTGCCGCAATAAACATGGATGTGCAGGTGCCTCTGGAGTAACAGTCTTTTGGGTATATCCCCAAGAGTGGTATTGCTGGATCAAATGGTAGATCGATGTCCATCTTTTTAAGTAGCCTCCAAATTTTTTTCCAGAGTGGTTGTACTAGTCTACATTTCCACCAACAGTGTAAGAGGGTTCCTTTTTCCCCACATCCTCGCCAACACCTGTTGTTGGTGGTGTTGCTGATGATGGCTATTCTAACAGGGGTGAGGTGGAATCTTAGTGTGGTTTTAATTTGCATTTCCTTTATTGCTAGAGATGGTGAGCATTTTTTCATGTGTTTTCTGGCCATTTGAATTTCTTCTTTTGAGAAAGTTCTGTTTAGTTCACATGCCCATTTCTTTATTGGTTCATTAGTTTTGGGAGAATTTAGTTTTTTAAGTTCCCTGTATATTCTGGTTATCAGTCCTTTGTCTGATGTATAATTGGCAAATATTTTCTCCCACTCTGTGGGTGTTCTCTTCAGTTTAGAGACCATTTCTTTTGATGAACAGAAGCTTTTTAGTTTTATGAGGTCCCATTTATCTATGCTATCTCTTAGTTGCTGTGCTGCTGGGGTTTCATTGAGAAAGTTCTTACCTATACCTACTAACTCCAGAGTATTTCCTACTCTTTCTTGTATCAACTTAAGAGTTTGGGGTCTGATATTAAGATCCTTGATCCACTTTGAGTTAATCTTGGTATAGGGTGATATACATGGATCTAGTTTCAGTTTTTTGCAGACTGCTAACCAGTTTTCCCAGCAGTTTTTGTTGAAGAGGCTGCTATTTCTCCATCGTATATTTTTAGCTCCTTTGTCAAAGATAAGTTGCTCATAGTTGTGTGGCTTCATATCTGGGTCCTCTATTCTGTTCCACTGGTCTTCATGTCTGTTTTTGTGCCAGTACCATGCTGTTTTTATTGTTATTGCTTTGTAATATAGTTTGAAGTCAGGTATTGTGATACCTCCTGCATTGTTCTTTTGACTGAGTATTGCCTTGGCTATTCGTGGCCTCTTGTGTTTCCATATAAATTTCACAGTAGATTTTTCAATCTCTTTAATGAATGTCATTGGAATTTTGATGGGAATTGCATTAAACATGTAGATTACTTTGGGGAGTATCGACATTTTTACTATGTTGATTCTACCAATCCATGAGCATGGGAGATCTCTCCACTTTCTATAGTCTTCCTCAATCTCTTTCTTCAGAAGTGTATAGTTTTCCTTGTAGAGGTCTTTCACATCTTTTGTTAGGTTTACACCTAGGTATTTGATTTTTTTTGAGGCTATTGTAAATGGAATTGTTTTCATACATTCTTTTTCCGTTTGCTCATTGTTAGTGTATAGAAATGCTAATGATTTTTCTATGTTGATTTTATATCCTGCTACTTTGCTATAGCTATTGATGATGTCTAGAAGCTTCTGAGTAGAGTTTTTTGGGTCTTTAAGGTATAGGATCATGTCGTCTGCAAATAGGGATATTTTGACAGTTTCTTTACCTATTTGTATTCCTTTTATTCCTTCTTCTTGCCTAATTGCTCTGGCTAGGAATTCCAGTACTATGTTGAATAGGAGTGGAGATAGTGGGCATCCTTGTCTGGTTCCTGATTTTAGAGGGAACGGTTTTAATTTTTCTCCGTTAAGTATAATGCTGGCTGTAGGTTTGTCATATATAGCTTTTATAATGTTGAGGAACTTTCCTTCTATTCCTAGTTTTCTTAGAGCTTTTATCATGAAGTGATGTTGGATCTTATCAAAGGCTTTTTCTGCGTCTATTGAGATGATCAAGTGGTTTTTGTCTTTGCTTCTGTTAATGTGGTTTATTACGTTTATTGATTTTCGTATGTTGAACCACCCCTGCATCCCTGGGATGAAGCCTACCTGGTCGTGGTGGATAATCTTTTTGATGTGTTGCTGAATTCGGTTTGCCATTATTTTGTTGAGGATTTTTGCATCAATGTTCATTAAGGAGATTGGCCTATAGTTCTCCTTTTTGGAGGTGTCTTTGCCTGGTTTTGGGATAAGTGTAATAGTGGCTTCATAAAATGTGTTTGGCAGTTTTCCTTCCCTTTCTATTTCATGAAACAGTTTAAGGAGGGTTGGTATCAGTTCTTCTTTAAAGGTCTGATAGAACTCAGCAGAGAATCCATCAGGTCCTGGACTTTTCTTTTTGGGGAGACTCTTGATTGCTGCTTCAATTTCATTTTGTGTTATAGGTCTATTCAGGTGATTAATTTCCTCTTGGTTCAGTTTTGGATGATCATATGTATCTAGAAATCTGTCCATTTCTTTTAGATTTTCAAATTTATTTGAATATAGGTTCTCAAAGTAGTCTCTGATGATTTCCTGGATTTCCATGGTGTTTGTTGTTATCTCCCCTTTTGCATTCCTGATTCTACTAATTTGGGTTTTTTCTCTCCTCATTTTAGTCAGGTTTGCCAGGGGTCTATCGATCTTGTTTATTTTTTCAAAGAACCAACTTTTTGTTTCATTAATTCTTTGTATGGTTTTTTTGGTTTCTATTTCGTTGATTTCAGCTCTTATTTTTATTATTTCTCTCCTTCTATTTGTTTTGGGATTTGCTTGTTCTTGTTTTTCTAGGAGTTTGAGATGTATCAGTAGGTCATTGATTTGGGATCTTTCAATCTTTTTAATATATGCACTCATGGCTATAAACTTTCCTCTCAAGACTGCCTTAGCTGTGTCCCATAGGTTCCGGTAGGTTGTGTTTTCATTTTCATTGACTTCTAGGAACTTTTTAATTTCCTCTTTTATTGCATCGATGATCCATTCTTCATTAAGTAATGAGTTATTTAGTTTCCAGCTGTTTGCATGTTTTTTGTCTTTACTTTTGTTGTTGAGTTCTACTTTTACTGCATTGTGGTCAGATAGTATGCACGGTATTATTTCTATTTTCTTATATTTGCTGAGGCTTGCTTTGTGCCCTAGGATATGATCTATTTTGGAGAAGGTTCCATGGGCTGCTGAGAAGAATGTATATTGTGTAGAGGTTGGATGAAATGTTCTATAGACATCTACTAGGTCCACTTGATCTATTGCATATTTTAGATCTTGGATTTCTTTATTGAGTTTTTGTTTGGATGACCTATCTATTGATGATAATGGAGTGTTAAAGTCTCCCACAACCACTGTGTTGGCGTTTATATATGCTTTTAGGTCTTTTAGGGTATGTTTGATGAAATTGGGTGCGTTGACATTGGGTGCGTACAGATTGATGATTATTATTTCCTTTTGGTCTATTTCCCCTTTTATTAGTATGGAATGTCCTTCTTTGTCTCGTTTGATCAATGTAGGTTTGAAGTCTACTTTGTCAGAGATAAGTATTGCTACTCCTGCTTGTTTTCGGGGGCCATTAGCTTGGTAAATCTTCTTCCAGCCTTTCATCCTAAGCATATGCTTATTTCTGTCGGTGAGATGAGTCTCCTGTAAGCAACAAATTGTTGGATCTTCTTTTTTAATCCATTTTGTCAAACGGTGTCTTTTGATGGGTGAATTAAGTCCATTGACATTAAGTGTTAGTACTGATAGGTATGTGGTGATTCCTGCCATTTAGTTATCTTAGTTGTTTGAAGGTTTGATTGTGTGTACCTAACTTGATGTTACTCTCTACTGTCTTGCTTTTTCTTATCCTGTGGTTTGGTGCTGCCTGCCTTTTCATGGTTAAGTTGGGTGTCACTTTCTGTGTGCAGGATCCCTTGCAGAATCTTTTGTAATGGTGGCTTTGTGGTCACATATTGTTTTAGTTTCTGCTTATCATGGAAGACTTTTATTGCTCCATCTATTTTGAATGATAGCTTTGCTGGGTAGAGTATCCTGGGGTTGAAGTTATTTTCATTCAGTGCCCGGAAGATCTCACCCCACGCTCTTCTTGCTTTTAATGTTTCTGTTGAGAAGTCTGCTGTGATTTTGATGGGTTTACCTTTGTATGTTACTTGTTTTTTCTCTCTTGCAGCCTTCAATATTCTTTCCTTAGTTTCTGAACTTGTTGTTTTAATGATGATATGTCGTGGAGTAGTTCTATTTTGATCTGGTCTGTTTGGTGTCCTGGAGGCCTCTTGCATTTGTATGGGAATATCTTTCTCTAGATTTGGGAAATTTTCCGTTATTATTTTGTTGAATATATTACGCATTCCCTTCGCTTGCACCTCTTCTCCTTCTTCGATGCCCATGATTCTCAAGTTTGGTCTTTTGATGGAGTCGGTGAGTTCTTGCATTTTCTTTTCACAGGTCTTGAGTTGTTTAATTAATAGTTCTTCGGTTTTTCCTTTAATTACCATTTCATCTTCAAGTTCTGAGATTCTGTCTTCTGTTTGTTCTATTCTGCTGGATTGGCTTTCTGTTTTGTTTTGCAGTTCTGTTTCGTTCTTTTTTCTGAGGTTTTCCATATCCTGGCTGTTTTCTTCTTTATTGTTGTCTATTTTTGTCCTGAGTTCATTTATCCATTTATTCATTGTGTTCTCTCTTTCACTTTGGTGTTTATACAGTGCTTCTATGGTTTCCTTTATTTCTTCTTTTGCTTTTTCAAATTCTCTATTTTTATTGTCTTGGAATTTCTTGAGTGTCTCCTGTACATTTTGGTTGACCCTATCCAGTATCATCTCTATAAAATTCTCATTGAGTACTTGTAGTATGTCTTCTTTTAAATTATTCTTGTAGGCTTCATTGGGTCCTTTGGCATAGTTTATCTTCATTTTGTTGGAGTCTGGCTCTGAGTTTCTGTTCTCTTCATTCCCCTCTGGTTCCTGTACTAATTTTTTGCTGTGGGGAAACTGGTTTCCTTGTTTTTTCTGTCTTCCTGTCATTGTCCTTGGTGTTGTTACTGTCCCTGTACTGTGTGTAATTAAGTATTTTCTAGCTTGTAATAATAACAATGGTAATATTGAGAACGGAAGAGTGAGCTGAGATGGAAAGCAAGAAGTTAAAGAAAAGGGGAAAACAAATATACAGACAAGAGGGAGAAAGCAGAACAAGGTATCAGACAAGAGAGTTTCAAAGGTATAAACAGGGAGTGTTAGTGTACTAATCGACAGTAAGCTGAACAGACAATAGAGAGACAGAGAGAGGATTGAAAATCAAAGATAAAAAAATAAAAAATAAGTATATGAAAGTAATATCTATTTATAAAAATGAATTAAAATAAAATGGAAAATAGGAAATTAAAAAAAAAAAAAAAAAAAAAACCAAAAAACTTCCAAGTTTATATGCAATGCAATTTCAGTCTTAGTAATTTGGATGTCCGTCTTAATCTCCAGTCCTGGAGTTGGTGCCTCAGATGTTGTTCTGTAGTTGTCTCATCAAAGGGGATGCATAAAGTAGAACAAAACTACACTCACACACACACAGAAGAAAAAATAAAAAAAAAAAGCCCCACCAAGTGTCCCCAGTTCAAATGCAATAGTTTCAGTAAGTTTTTCGGCTTGCAGGTGTAATTCGGTTGTTCTCTCATCAAAGGTAGGGAGAAAAAGAAAAAAAAGCGTCTGGAGGCAGTTCTGAGAGTGGTATCTGCAACTGTGGCTCGCCTGCCTGCTGCTCTCAGCCTGTAGCTGGAGGCGTTATTTATGCAGATCTCTGGGGTGAGCTTAGCACTCACCTGGTCCCACAGGCTTTGTTTGCTCAGAGTTCTCCTGTGCGGGGGAGGGGGGCCTCTGCTACAGGCTTTTCCCTTTCCAAGCACTGGGAAAGGCGACACTGCCCCGCGTTGTCAGGCCTGCGTGTTTATTTACAGTTCACGTGGGAAGTGGGTCTTCCCTCCTCTCACAAGCGTCCCCGCTCCTGGTTGCTGGCGCGCCCCGCTCCCGCCAGAGCCTCTCCGGCCCGCCCGGCTCGTTTATTTACAGTCCCGGGAAGGATTCCCTTCCCCCGATCTTCAGCGCTCAGGGCGCCCCACCCTCTTTCCAGCGTGTCTTAACTGTTCTTATTGCTTAGTACTCAGTTTCTCTTTTTTTCCCGGGTGGAGGTCAGTCTGTCCAGGGGGCTATGCTGCTCTGGCCCAGGCTTGTCTGTGGGGGAACCGCGGTACCGCGAAGCTCACCTGGTCCGCGTCTTCCCAAGCCGTATGGGCGCCGGCCACTGGCGGCCCCGGGGGCCTCGTCGGTTCTCCGTTTAACGTGAAGTGGAGATTCTCTGCGCCGGCTGGAGATGTGGAGGAGTCAAAGTTATGCCTTTTCTCGGTGATTATGCCTGCAAAGTGTGTCTCCAGCGTCTCTCCAAGATTTCACTATAGGAGGCTCGCTTTCTGCTTCCTACCTCTAGCCGCCATCTTGGAATCTCTCCTCCTGCTTACTTTCAATCAGAGTTTATTAATATTTATCCAGTCATTCTTATAGGAAAGTCAGAAATTATTGCAACTATTCCCTCTCCTTTATCCCCTATGTCCAACCCCTGATTAATTCTGCCTCCTATGTTGCCTCCCGCCACAGACACTGTGTGCATCCTGCCTGTATCCACTGGTCACTCATCATTCCCAGATGGACCAATGGCATCTGGTTTCAAGCGCTCACAATTCCTGCCCCAGAGCTTCTGCTTACCTCAGAAGCCTACTCTGCTTTTCATGGAAAGCCTAACTAAACGTCTCAGGGTACTAAAGCCTCTGGGAGAGGTTCCCAATCAGTGATGGATGGGAGTTGGATAAATAACCACCATCTCTCCTAATTGGATGGGACAACTGTTGACACACTCTACAGGGTTCTACTAGGATCCAGCCTCAATCTCACCATAGAAACTAATCATTC
This sequence comes from Castor canadensis, assembly GCF_047511655.1. Lineage (NCBI taxonomy): Eukaryota > Metazoa > Chordata > Mammalia > Rodentia > Castoridae > Castor > Castor canadensis. The sequence goes on from NC_133387.1 coordinate 99,943,691, forward strand.
TTCCTTCTTCTGCCTGCTTCCTCCCTTCTGCTGCTTGCGTGGTTTACCCTATTTCTGTGCTTCCCCAGATTAACTTCTTGCATTTGAAACCTGATCTCTGGGTGTAATTCTCAAGGAACCCAACTTAAGATATGTCTCCATTCCCACTCAAGTTCAGAAATTCATTTTCTTTCACCTGAATACTTACAATAATATCCTAACTCAATCTCTCACTTCAAATCCTTCCATCAAAGAAAGAAATTCTGAAACATAAATATGATCCCAGCCTTCCTGGCATTGTTACTGGAAGAAAGGGAGAATAAGGGAGTCTGTTTGCTGCCCAGTTTCCAGACAATTCTCAGGAATTTGAGATCCACAACAAAAAGCACTTCAGGGGATTCTTACAAAAAGGAAAATCTCGTAAGACAAAAGTTTAGAAAGATTTATTTTAGTAAGACAGAATAAAGAAGGGATGTGGAGAAAAGGGAAAAGGAAATTACTTCTTGCTTAAAATGCAGGGGTTGAAACAGAGAAGCTAAAAAAAATGCCCGTTTTGCCATGGGTTTTATATTTTCTCAGCTAGGAGAAATACACATGGTCATATGTCTAACAACCCCTAGTTATTATAAACTATGGGTTAGGGTGAGACTCTTACCCAAATCATGGCTGAGATGGACCTTGTTATTATTCAAAGTTGCCCAAGTTTACAAGAAACACAGGGACAATAGGTAAGAGTTTTAGGACTTCTATTTCCAGACAGGCCTTTTAATTTTCTCTCTCCACTTATTCAAAGAGTTTGCAACTTCTTAGCATCTTGAAGGCCAACTTGCCCTTTGTTCTATGTCTCCCTATTCTATTAATTTATTTAATACATAACAGGAGGTGATGGAAGGAGAGCATGCTGCTTTGGTTTTTCAGTTTTTATTTCCTGGATCTGTTTAATCTCTGAGTCTAGCCCCTTTAATATTCACTATTTTTCATTTCCCTGTCATCTCACCTATCCTGCCTCAGCATGAAACTCACTAGGTGCTCTCCCTATATGTAGGATAGCATACCTACTCTTTAGCAAAGCCGTCAACGCCCTCCATGATTTCATGACCCTAGCCCTGCTCTCCCACCTGTTCCCAACCCTCACCCAGTGCTCAGCTTGTATGGAAAACTCACGCTCCTTCAGATACATTGCACCAGCTACTCCAGTCCTCTGGATTAACACACACCTGGTATGCACCTCCCTGTCCCCCAACTTAGCTCAATGTCTAGCCTTTGAGCTCACTTCCACCTTGGTGGAAGATGTTCCCTCTTTGTCTCAATGTGAATCTCCCCCACAATGCTAAGAGTGACTTAAAGGTGGGCACTGGCATTCTGGGTACACATTGATCCAGTACTCCCCACAGAGTGGTGCTTTAGGAAGTTGTACTATAGTGTTAAGTAGCTGAGTATACAAATGTGCAAAATGTGGGCCAGGACTCCAACACATATATGTCCAACCCTGAAGCCCATGCTCTTACTACCCTAGTGTGCTTCTCAGGATGACTGTTGGTGTCATGATGTTCTGTTGCTGTGGCACACAGGTTTATTGTACAGAAGCAATGGAGTTGCAATCATCACACATTTCAATGTTAAAAGTGTTAGAATGAAAGAGGTGCAGAATAGATAAGAGGGAAGACAGCTCAATTCCAGCACAAGGTTTATTGCTTGGAAAGAAGTCCTGTAGTGGGGTCCCTAGCAAGAGAGCTGGAGCTGTTTACAGACTAGATGTAGGAGGTGGTTAGAGAAATCCCAGGAAGGTCACAGGGCAGGAAATTCCTCAATGGCCCTCTGACTCTCTTATAAGCCAGGTGGAGAGTTTCTAGTAAATGACTAAAAATGGATGTTTATTTTTCTTTAGGGTTGGGTGGAGAGTTTCCAGTAAGCCACCTTCAAGGGGCAGGCGGTCCAGATCTAACTGGCTTCCTTTTGTTTACCCTAACCAAAAGTCTTAAGACCCCTTCCATGGTCAGGAGGGGTATGCAAGGATCTGAAGCACCTCTCTCCTGGCACCTTGTCATGTCCACATCTTTTGTGTTGTGTCAGGTCAACTATATCTCAAAATCGCCTTTATTTTTTGGCCCCATGAAACTCAAGCTCCTTCTTTCTCCCTAATCTGAGGAAAAAAAAAATAAATAAATAAATAAAAATAAAAACAGGGGCATGAGAGAATGAAGGCAGGATATAAGATCACTCTGAGGAATGCATCAGAATGGACCAACTCTGGAGATGAAGGAAGGTGAGGTGCAAGGAAAGACGGGAGGAGGGAAGTTGACCTGGTTGATGACACTGTGAGCAAGAGGGAGAAAGAAAGAAACCTAGATGACTGACTTTTCATGAAACTCAGCAACGGTGCATTTGTGTCCTAACAATTGCCTTACTGATTTGCCTTGTGTTAACCTGAACCAGCTATTAAAATTACTATTGAAATTGCATCACTAATTTGGAATTCAGACAATGCTTTCACGCTAAGATTTTGGAAAGACTCCTTCCCCTCCCTATCCTGAGGTTGGGGAAGGGGAGCAGGAAGACAGACAGTCAAGGTTAACTAATGTTTGCAGTGATAATGAGAATACCACTGTTGTTGCCCCAGGCTCCTTCTTTGAGTTAAAACAATCTGGTTTTGGTTCCTGAGCTCTCTCTCCATAAATCCAGAGACTCCCCCAGTCTCTCAAGATTCTTGTATCCATGGGGCACCAAGATGATTGAAGCCTCTCCTTAGAAGGCTTTATAGTTACCTACGGCTTCCCATGGGTACCTTCTCCATGTGACAGGCACTCTGTGTTGTCAGGAGTGGGTCTCCGGTTCTGTTTTCAAGATAGATTTAACAGGCATTTGAATAAAAACGACTGCTATGTAGTTGAAATACAACTAATTTGCCTACCTCTCACTATTCATTACAATTATTTAAGGAAGTTACCCTTAATTTTCCCCTATGAAAACTTCAGTAGACTTTTCAGGTCAAGCCTAGGTAATAGATGAGTAATAGTTACTAACTAGCAACTGTGTGTGTGTGTGCTGGAGATCAAACCCAGGGCTTCCTGCACGCTAAACACACACTCTATCACTGAGGCTATACTCCAGCTGCACTAAGCAGTAACTTAAAAGTTTTAATTCTTAAATCAAAATATCGAAAGATTTCATTCAAACACTAAACTTTATTCCACGTTGGATCTTCCTTCCACATCTTGAGAGCTGTAGCCTTAGGGAAGATATAGGATCTTCTGTCTCCTACTAACCCTTCCCTACCACCCCTGTGCCATCTCATCAGGGCAGGATAGAGAGAGGTTGGAGTGAAAAAAGCAAATGAAAGGCCTTATCGATCGGTAGGTGAGGACGAACTTTGCACACTTGGCTCTAGTAGATAATTAAGGCTTACTCCTTCCCTCCAAGGTACTTCCTTTGTTCTCTAGAACTTCAATCACCAAGACTTCAGTTTTGATATCACCTTGATCCTGAACAATATGTACTCCAAGTGAAATCCCCAGGGATTTTTTGTTTCCCTTCAGCTCCTTACAGTTTAGGTTTCTTCATTTTTCTTATGGCTAGCACCCAAGATGGCCAATGGCTGCTATGCTCTTTGTGTATTTCTGTGTGTCTGTGAAAACAAACCATGCTCCATGGGAAACCAACAAACCAATAAACATCCGTTACCCAACAAGTGCTGGAATCACAATCACTGACATCTTGTCACCACAGACTGACTCAACTTTCCAGTCATCAAACACAAGGACATGCAAAAGGCACATTGCAAAGTCTCCAGTCTCCCCATGGAAGCCTCTCACTGGGCTTATTAACAAATAGGGATCTACCTAGTATTCACTTTGGTATCTGCTATCTCTTGCATTCACACCCAGGTCAAACTTAAGGTTGAACGGGCCCTCTTTAAACATCTCTACCATGATAGTAGGATTTAGAAGGACACACGCTTGCCCCTCCAGTGTCTGGAGTTCTTTCTGATGCTCTCTCCTTTTATAAATCAGAAAGCAGAGTATCAGAGAGATAGAAAAACTGTTAAGATCACTCATCCATAGATTGAAGAATATACTCCAATCAATCCCCAGGTCATTCTGACTCCAGTCCTAGGGATTTTAACCTCTTGGCTAGGATAGCTACTGGGCAGCACATGTAAACTGCTTTCTTTCTGACTTTGAGAAAAGTTTAAAAATTAGAGATAAGGGCAAAATAGTTTCTGCTGGGTATTGAGGGGGGGAGCGGGAGGGGGTGGAGTGGGTGGTAAGGGAGGGGGTGGGGGCAGGGGGGAGAAATAAACCAAGCCTTGTATGCACATATGAATAATAAAAGAAAAATGAAAAAAAAATAAAAATAAAAATAAAACACTGAAAAAAAAAAAAAAAGAGAAAAGTTTAGGAGCATGGATCCTCCTCGATATTATCTATTTCCTCTTTCATAGAAGGTATCACATACAATCCATGACTACCTCAATCGCAAAGTCTTCAACTCTGCTACTGAAAAGATTTGTTCCGAGGACCAGCCACAGCATCTGTGAGCTTGCTAGAAATGGGTTTTCTCAGTGGCTCCCAACCAATTTCTCTATGGAAACCTGCACATTTGCAAGCACACAAAGGTTTAAGAAGTACTGGTCCTCACCATTGCATCAAGAGACCTAGTGAGCTTTCTTGCATATCTGTTTCACAGTTTATTCCCAGGTGTTTGCCCATAGACCTGGAGATTAGCTAGTCCCCAGACTCCCCATGCTGTTATTTTGTCATGTGAGGATATAACACAATGTTAATACATCACCTTGTTAATCTCTCCTTCCATCACAGCCTGCCTGTCCTCACCTTGCAGGCTAATACCAGTGCATGTGCGCTCACACTTCCTGAAATCACACACTCATCTATCATACAAAAAAAGAAATACTTAGTAAGCAACTACTGAATTCCAGGTCTTATGTCAGAAATGATAAATTCAATGGATCTTGCACAGATTCTATAGGGAACTCATACCCCAATGAGGAAGAAAAGCCATATATACAAATATTGATCATTTATGGTACAGGATAAGACCTCTTGTATAAATCACTGTACAATAGATTATGCTTTGATAACATAATTTCTCAGTAGCTTCAACAATTATTGTGCAGTAATAGCTCTTCATGACCAGCTGCTGTCCTGTTCCATGTAGCCATCATTCCTGGAAGAAGGCAGGAGGAACAGCCCCTCTGGGATGTATTGGCCTCATGAAAGCACCACATGGAGCATCAGAGAAAGTTTCATGGAAGTGGCACGTCACTTCCTCTTGGATTCCATTGACCGAGGACAGTCACTAGCCATGTCTGATGTTAGTGGGCACCATTGAGGGGCCACGAGAATAGGCATGATTTCAGGACAGCAAACACTGGGGAAGTATGATACAGTCCATCATGCATGTCATGAGAGGAATGGATGATGTGATTTGGGAATTTGGAAATAAGAATGCCTCTAGCTGAGAGAAGGAAGGAAACTTTCTGAAGGAGGTGATGCCAAGCTTGGATGAGAAGGACTAAAAGAAGTAGGACAGGGAAAGCCTACGGAATCATGAAAGTAAGGTCCTGGTAAATACTATGCAGATGGAGCAGAGGATGAGGTAAGGAAGGAAAAGAATAAGATGGAAATATGATTGTGGAAGGCCTTAAATTCCAACTGAGGTGTCAAAGCTTCACTGTGGTTCCAAAATAGGTGGAGAGTCGGGACAGAGACATAGCAAGGGACAATGGAGAGCTGTGTCAATGGATTAATCTGATCTGAAAATAGTGCTGCTTTAACAGGACCTGAATTTAAGACCCTAAATTTACAGGCCCTTCCCTCAGCCACTTCTCTCACCTGCTCAGCTCCTAAGACCAGTTCAAATACCCCCCCCTCATTTTTATCTGATGACTGATCTGATTCTCTCACAAAAAATAATTGATCTTTTTTCTTCATATCTACATACAGTCCTTTACTTTATCTTAAATCATTTGTGTACAAATATGTGTGCTGGTCCTTTACAGAAACGTCAGTTCCCAAACAAGGATAACTTGTCTTCATTTTCATTTTTCCTATTCCAGCTCAGGGATGCATACAGCTTTGCTGAAATGACAATTTGAATGAGGAAAGACAAAGAGGCCCAACTGGAGGATTATTACAATAGCGTATTAATGGGGTGAATATTGGAATGGAAGAGTCAGATGAAATGTACAAAGTAATATTTATCTATTTATCTTTATAAGCCCTTTTTTACTGCCAGTAAACTCTGAGAAGATTTATTTTATATTTTAATATAGTTCCCTTTACTTTCCAAGGCTAACATCACATGAATGAAGCCAAATATGTCACACTTACCTAAGTCAGTACGTATGTGCTTAGGATGACTTTAACTAAACAAACCCTGTGGGAGTAAAAGGCACTACAGTCATTAGAAACCCACTTCTCATATCACATCTTATGTGCATTTCCTGTACAGGGAGGCCAATGAGGAAGTTCAACTAGGGAAGACCCAAATCCTAAAACCCACTTTAATATCCACAAGGTCAATTAGCCATAAACGTTTTCTTGCCTGAAATTCCCAGTTGCCATGAATAGCTCACTTATGGTGTTTCCCTAAAGGTTCCTGGATTTTGCAGTTCTCTGCTTCATTAGGAATGCAGTTCTCTCTTGTCTGGTTCCAGAGAGCGTTCATACGGTGAGGCTGACCAGGAGAAAATAAGATGGGACTCCTTGGAAAGAAGACTAAAGGTGACCTCATTTTTCAACATTCTTTCTCTGAAGGAAATAACAGGGCTGGTGTAGATTACAGAAATCTAAGTCCTGTATTTAGGCTGGAATCAGGGTCATTAAGGGAATTCCAGTCTAACTGGTATAGTACAGAGGATGGGCTAATGGTCTTTGGCAAAAAACCCATGGCCTTCAGATGAGCAGGGGTATTCATTTCCAGGGGTTGTCCTAACAAATTACTACAAACTAGATGGCTTCAAACAACAGAAGTGTATGCTGTCACAGTTCTGGAGACCAGAAGTTTGACATCAAGGATTCAGGAGCTTGCTAGTGGTTACCACCTAAGGGTTCATATTCCTTCATTTGTGGCTACATTAATCCAATCTCTGCCTCCATCTTCAGACTGTTATCTTATCTCCCTTTGCATCTTCTATGTCTCTATTGACTCTTCTTATGAGGATACTGGTTATCTTGAATATAGACTCCACACTAATTCAGTACGACCTCATCTTAACTTGATTATATCTGCAAAGACCCTACTTCTAAATAAGGACATATTCAGCGATTGAAGGTGGACATTAATTAGGAGAGATACTACTTAACCCACATGATTGAGTACTTGAAGGAATAACTGAAGTGTAGAGGGGTGAATGTCATTATGGAATGCAGTTGAGTTCCAGCCTCTTAAAGGGCTGGCATGCAAAGGACTGGAGCTCTGAACTTTCTGAACTTGTATGGCCATTTGACAAGGCTAAAGGAAAGTAGTAAGAACTGAATGCATAGTCTCTACCACTGCCCTTGAATTCATTTCTGGGCTTTTTGTGGGTCAATGAATTTATGCTGTGTCTTATTCAAAAGCACTTGAATTCATAGAGTTTAGAAGGATTTTAATATTCCTGAGGGAATATTAATTATTTCTCAAGGAACCAGCATTCATAAAGTAGACAGTAGGTACCGGAATAGGTCTAGATGGTTTGCACAAGTTACCTCATTGAACTTCTTATCAATCATGACAAGTAGCAAGTGTTTTCCCTGTAATACACAGAACTTAAGCCTGAACAAATGGCCTCCTTTTTCCCTGGTTATTCATGCACTTTTAAAACTATCCTTTGTATTCAAATGGAAGCTAGTGGAGTAGCTCAAGTGGACCTGCCTAACAAGTGTGAGACCCTGAGTTCAAACCCCAGCATGGCCAAAAAAAGATAAAAAGAATCCCTAATCAAATGGAAGTAAATGTGAAACTTTATTTAGTCAAATTCATTTATACCATTTTACAGAAATATTATCTAATGTCATACTTTTATGGATGATGGAACCTGATATTCATATTGTTATTTAGTCTACATGCTATTAAGGCAGAAATTCTCTTATACTTCTTCAAGATCTCCATGAAATCTCAGTACCAAGAGTACACAGACACAGTTAAAAACATGTTTTAATGCATCTGAAGTTCAAATTCTTATTTTACCATAGCCTCATTTCTTTCAGACCTATGTTGATTTGTGACAATGTGGGACAACATATTAGGAACAAGTGAAGTATATATTGCCTCACTGTCCTGTCTCAGTAGCCTTTTCATTGCTATTGCTGGCTATTTCCTTCTGAGCATTATCTTCCAAGATAATTAAAAATGTTAAATGTATGCACACCTAAGCAGAAGGTCCTTGCTAAAGTATATATTTTGCTCCTTGTGGCAAAGTGGTTCCCTTGAATTGCCCATGAGACTAACCTTCTCTTCTTAGAAGAAAACCATAGGCCCATGTGTTTGGCAGCTGATTAAAGCAAGATCTGTTTACAGGTTTTTCTTTTGACCCAGTAAAATCAGAGAAAAGAGAAAAAACACACTAGCGACTTTTCTCTCTGCAAGAATTTTTCAAACTTAAGAACGTTGACGTGATGACTCCCCAGAACGAGCAATTTGGATTCATGTTGGCAAGTATACCCATAAACAGCATAGCTGGAGGATCTGCCTTTAATAAGGCTGCATTTTATATGCAGTATCTAATAGATCTGCTTCTTAGATGTAGGATAAGATTTTTACAAGGTCTAGGGTTGCAAGGAGTAAGCTTTACCTGGTCTTCAACATTATTTGGCCACCTGGAAATGCCTTCAGAAATCTACCACGTTTAAAATGCATGTGTTTAAGAAGTTCAAAACAGACTATTTTCCAACAGTAATTTTTTAAAACAAATCCTACTAAGTTTTAAAAGATAAATGTATGACTTTATCTAATTAGAAATTAAGCATTAGCTCCATATGTATATGTATTGGCCAAATAATTACTTTTATTATCTTTTTTATGTTGAAACTAAATATTTTAAAAAATTAGTCTTGTTGGAGCCAGGTTTCTTAGGGATTATGATGTGCTTGTCACAAAGAAAAAAAATCCAAAAATTATAAGCATTCAGGTTAGAAGAGAATTTTTGGATTCATCGTGATACTCAGAGACTTGGCTATCATGACTACAGTGGATTAGTTATAAAAACTGTTTGATCATTTTAGAAACTCACAGTCTTAGGGGACATTGTGGACAGACCGTGTGCAGAAGTTAAGAGTAAGTTTGAATGTGAAATCTGTAAGTCATAATAGTATAGTCAACACTACAAATAGTCAATTATAAGAATAAAGTAATTTTTAAAATTCACAAAAGGAAGGGGTACAATTTCTCTACTGAATAGAAGAATATAAAAACAAACCAGGGATTATTAGGTAGCTGGGGAGTATTAGTTTGCAATAGTTAGTACTGTTAGACACCAGCTTGGGGGGTGTCTATCTAGGTGTCTGCTTGGCCTGTACATTGTGCCCTGTGACTTGCCCAATTTACCTTAGCAGTAGGTCTTAGCAACTTCCCCAATACTGTCCCTTTGACTATATACCTTAAGGAGTTGGATTTTCGACGTTTTCTTTAATTCCAAGGAAGGTTTGGTATGCTTCCAACAAATTTCCCTTCAAAATAGCTCACTAAAACTGGTTTCCAATATATGGAATAAAATAATAAATTCACCAAGATAGTCAGCTCTAAGCCATAAATGAATTGCAGAAAAGATTAAGGCCACAGTGGTATTGCTCAGTGGGGCCTGAGTAGGAGAACCCTCTGGCCACAGTGACAGGCAGCTTACTCATGGTACTGGGCCCTTCACTTCCAGGAGGAGAAAGTAGTTCTGTGGGAAGCTGATTACTCCCAGAGAGGATTCCTGTTTTGACACCTGTTTCCTGAAAAAGAAGCTGTCCCCTGTCAACAAAGTGAGAGTGGGACACAAGCTCCTTTTTCCTAAGCACTTGCACTGATGCAAAACTAATGCCACAAAACCTTAAAAGTTCTCTTCACTCAGGGAATCAGTCTTTATTTTGGTAACCACACTGTATGTCTAATGAGCAGTTAAATCAGTGCCACTTGGAACTCATTGGAAATTTATGGCTTCCCCCAACTCCTGTTTTCTGGATTCAGATTCAATTTATGACTTGGAACACAGTGTTTCCTACAGGAAAAACTTTGAAATGTGCAGGAGAAAAAAAAGGCTCTTGGAGAATATTAAATATCTCTTACAAAACACCATGCTGATGAGTAAATGAGAGTGTAAATGAATCCAGATAAAAAGTATTGTGTTTCCACTGAAATTCTCAGGGGCTTAAGAGTTAAGGGAAGGAGTTTTGTTGGGAAATGTGTTTTAGGTTATGCCAAATGCAAAACGTGTGCAACAACGTTTGAGATGTTTTCCCTAGACTAAGATGCCACCACATTACCCCTTCTCACTAATTAGTAAATATGACAGTAAAATTTATGTGTAAATTCATGCAATTCATGAGTATGAATAACGATCTCAAACTACAAACTGCAAGTAAATACAAAATGTTTGCAGAGTTGCCCTGGAGTAAATTCTAGACTCTAAAGAAGTTGTGAATTAGGCCATGAAGAACGAGATGAAGGCATTGACTTGTGGAGTTTGATTTTATTTTTAATGTGGCTTTTAAATTATTTTGAGCTTAGTCATCCTGACAATGAATAAAATGGAATAGACTATTTTCAGTGGGCACATTGGTCAAATTCTAATTTTTTATTACTTTAGAAGAAGACAAAAGCATTAAGACTTTGGTGTAATGAAAAAAAATACAATGGTGTTGAGGCATATTTATAATTTCTACAAGTTTATATGCCTCCTCCATCGACACAAAGGACAATAGTCCTTTGGTGTCTTTCTTGCTTTCTTTTTATATCCTTACAGTGGGCACTTTTACCCAGTGCATATAAAAAGTGGCACCTTGGATAGATGTCACTTTCTCGTCAATGAACTTCTGCTGGAGTCTTCTCAGTAGCAGACTCTGTGCTGTTTGCTTTGGAGATGCAGAGATAATGGGCGTGGCTTCTGTTCTCCAGAGGCTGATGATGTAAGAGGAAGGGGAGACACACAATAAACAAAGCCAATATATGACCGTTCTGAGGGTTCCAAAATAAAGAAACAAAGCACTGTGGGTCTGGAAGGGGGTATGAAAAAAATAAAAAACAGTCATTGAGTCTATTTCTTTGATGAAGCTAAAGAACTTCAATCCATGCTTATATCCTTTTCACTTCTGAACCCTCATTTCTCTATCACTTGAATAACATCTGTCATGCAGGAACTGTTATGGTCTAACTGCACCTTTTGCATGTATTCACCCCGATCCCAATGGAAACTCCTCGGTTATCATGTCAATTTCAAATGTTTTGCTTCTTTGAGAAACCCCTGTCTATTGTTTGCACATCGTAATATGTGATAATTATTTGTCAATTTTAAAAATAAAGCAAAGCATTCTTGTGAAACATGCTCTTTAAGCTTTGTAAATTATTTTAATTCCAATGCATGATCGTCAATGTAATAAATTCACAGTTCACAGAAACAATTGCATAAAATTCTCTCTGGGAAAGATGGAAAAATGTTCCCCATGTGAAGTGAATTTAATTTTTGTGGGCGTTTATACAAAATTGTGTATGCTTTTATTTGGTCGGTGATGATAACCCCACCCCAAATGCTTAGCAAAGCAGGGCGATTCTTCCTAAATGTCCTGGCTGCTCCTGGGAGGACATTTAATTTAAATGAACATAGAGTTTGAATGAAAATTGTACCCTTTACATTTTCATTATGCCAAACACCAACTATGACCATAATTTGCTTGCAGTTTTTCTAAGCAAGATACAATTCTATGGATGAATTACAATGCAAAGAGGAGGTTCTCACTAAAGCTTCTGAGAAACACAAGCTGCACAGTCAATCCATTGTGCTTTGAGTTCTTATTCTAAACATAATGTAGTTATTTAGCCAGAGGGATAGGCAAAGTCAAAACCAGACCAATTTTAGTCTAAAGTCATCATCAAGAAGAAAGAGGTGCAGGGATCATGTGGGTGGGCTTCCAAATTGCCTTTTCAAACAGTTCCCCTGACAAATGGCTGGAGTCCAAGTGAAAACGCACTGAAGAGGTATCAAAATAGTACTTCCAAAAGCTCCCAAACGGAACCTATTTCTGGGACATTCTGCAATGCTCTAGCTGCCACAAGTTACAAAGAGACCTTGCTTTGGAGAGTTGGCATGAAAATAGAATGTCAACCTTTAGTGTGGTGAATTTTTAGGGGCTGAGAAAAGTGCAGTGTTTGAGAAGTTCCTTCTCCCAAGGCAGAAGTATTACCCAACATAGTGATACTGGAAAATTGGGAAGCATTGGATAGAAAGCCCTGTGGAGTGGGCAGAGTAGACAGGTACAATTTCCTTGAAACAGGCAACTGCTTTGAGTTTATAGTTCAGATTTCTCCCTGTGAAAACAAGCTCTATCTTTGTTTTTCATAATTCCTTAGAGAATGAGTACTCCTTAGAACTTCTTCAATGCATTGGTCCATTCTTCTTTCATTGATTTCATTTGACATTTATTGAGCATCTTGGAAATGCCAGACACTGCACTAAACAATGGGAATACAATGCTAATTTAGATACCGTAACATCAAGGAGGTGACTGTCTAGCAGAGGAGACAGATGTCTCCCAAGATGGTTATTCTAAAAAATAAGTTCTGCTAAACAGTTTCCTTAGCCTTGGCACTATTAGTATTTGGGATGGATATTCATTTGTTGTGGGAGCTATCTGTGCATTGTGGAATATTTAGCAGTATCCCTGACCTCTACCCACAGCCCTTAGTAGCACCCTCCCAGGGTAACAGCCAAAAGCATCTCCAGACATTGTCAAATATTCCAGAGAGGCAAAAGGGAGCCTGGCTGAGAACCATAGTGCTAAAATCACAACCCAGGAATTGGAAGCATGGAGAATGGAGTCCTAATTCCATCCAGAGGAGTCAGAAATGATTAAATTGGGTTTGAAATTCATTTGCTTAACAAATATATTGAGCACCTGCTTGATGTAAAGTGCTGGATCATACATGAAGATCAATATATGTTTCTCAGTGGAGAGAACGGTGTGTGCACAGAACAGTTCTGAGTGTTGAAAGAAACCTCAAGGTGTTCGGTATCTACGACCTATTGTATGCAAGATGGGTAATAGGAAAAATAAACTAGACAGCTAACAATGACCCAGCTCCAGAAAAGCTTTGGGCCTCATGCCAAGGTGCTTAAGGGTTTGGATTTTACCCTGTGGGTGATGAGAGGCTACTGAAAGGTTTTAAGCAAGAGATTCTTGTGCATGAATCCTGAAGACTGTGTGTTCAGTTGGCAAAACAGTTTATGGAAAAGTCAAACATCCTGTCAACTACTGCCTGGGCCACAACAAATAACCATTGTGTCTGGGTCTCCTCACTGAATGAATCTTACAGATGTTCTCTCAGAACCAAGTTCCCTTAGAGCTCCTTCAGGAAAATTCATTTCTGCCCTTTCCTCTGGTGGACTTGCTTTTACAACATCTGTGTGAAGCAGGTTCATTGCCATGTGTGCTAGAAGCCCTGCCATCCAAACTGCAAAAGGAGAAAAGATAGATGGAGAGAAACCCAAATGGATAAAGCAATTTGCAGAGTCCTAACTAGTTTACCAATACCCTAATTTCTAACTTCTAGCATATAAATTTTCCTTTAAGAAAAAGGAACTTTGCCGCTTGGAGCTAGGTGGCTGCGGCAGCCTGCCAGGCTCCCAGATTAAGTGAAAGTCATTACAAAATGTTTTACACACATGGGAAGCACAGGCATTGTTCGGTGCTAGTTTGGCCCTCTGACATTAATTCTAATTATCTCAAAATGCAAACATGCTCAAGTTTCCAGCAGATGACATTTTTTTTCTTCTTGACATCAGACATAAAAGAAAGAAAAATAAACACGGGACAGTGACAGCATTAAGCTGGGAGTCATTTTTCTTTAATATTTCAAATTCAATTCCAGACCAGTTTCTCTGTTCCATCCTAGAGATTAGGGTAGGAAGATTGCCGTCTTGCTCTGATGAAAGCCTTGCCTTTCCAGTTAGCTTAATTAAGGGAAAAAGGGAGGAAGCCAGGAGGAGAACAGTCTGGTTTAGATCAGGGTTAGAGTCTTGGTTTTTACAAACACACCACAGCTTTTTGTTGTTTTATGTTTTCAACATTTTTCTGGTTCTTGGTAGAAAGTCCAGTTCCGTTTTCAAAATGAGCTAACCCCAAGGGTCCGGTGACTTGGCACTTCTGTTAAATGTGTGGTATTTCTGATGACAGCAGACCAGAGTCAGAAAGAGCTGGAGGCTTCAACATGGTCTCAAAAGCCTGAGAAAGGGTGGGTAACTACCAAGCAAATGTGAGCCACCTAGTCCTCAAAGGCTACACATCTTGTCAAAATTAGAGTACCTAACAACTCTCTCACATCACGGAAAAAGGTACTGACTGAATGGGTAAATTCTGACTGCTACAGTGACTACAGCACAGTAGGCCTGTTTCCTGGGTCTCCAAGATTTCTACTTACTGTTGGGCCTCTTTACTTCTTTATCACTCTATAAGACACTGTTTACCACATTAAAAATGCCATGTGTGTCAGCTATATACTCTGGGTAATCAACACATCCTGACTTATCTGGGACTTTCCAGGCTTGCCTAAGATTTTTGGGTTTTAGCACTGAAAACTGCTCATCCTGGAACATCCCTCAGTCCCGGCAACCAAGATAGTGGGTCCCCCTTCTTCCAACAAAACTGCAAATTATAATTTGTGGGAAGAGGATAGTGGTATGCTAAGTATACCAAGATTTCAACTCCAGAGTCTGGGCGTAATCTTTGTTTTACATTAGATATTATCAGTTCCTACTGTTCAAATTTTTCCCACTTACACAATTTTTGAAACTGACCCATTCTCAGTCACCAGTAAACAGGATGGAAATTTCCGTGTATCTTTAGTCCTATATAAGAAGCAACAGAGTGAGACCAAGGCAAACATATATATTTTTTATTCCTAGTACCCTGCCAATAAAATTGTTCTTTGCTCATGAACAATTTGCATTCATTTTATAAAGCACACGTGAATTAATTTGGGTACCATGTACCACAGTGGGCACTGTGTCAAACTTACCATTTCCATAAGGAGTAGCCCCCCATCCAGGAGCTGTGCACATGTGAATGTATACGTTGTACAGTTGGTGTTTAACAATGGCTAATGAATATCATCCCTCTTTTTTTGCTAGAAAATAAACTCTTTAACTGCACATTTGTGACTTGTGTTATCTCTCGGTCAAGAAACCCACTCCTTACTCCCAATCCCAAGTACGATCTGTCATCAGGGTCCCGCTGTCGGTGAAGGAATAGGGTGAGGGCAGAGCTGTGACCTTCAGGGTAGAGAGCTCAGCCCACGTTTGGACTTGTACTGCTTCAGGGCCTCACTGAAGCCCTCACGCAGGGACCAGTCACTCTCAGTGGTACAGCAGTCCAGGAACGGCTTGCTCTCTTAGGAGCGGGGCCCCATATGCAGAGGCTGGGGGGCAGCACGGGCAGAGCCTGCTGGGCAACAGGCTGGGCAGGCTCGGAGCTTCCCCACTGAAGGCTCTGGTCAGGGCGCTGCCCTTGACTTGTCCCAGCAGAGCCCACAGCTATCCCAGCGGCTGTGGATGCCAAGTGCACCATGCTGCCAGGCTGGCCCGACTGGACCGGAGCGGAGAGGCTGCCGAGGGCGGCGGGTGTGCGGAAGGGCGGGCAGCAGGGCGGGCAGCAGGGCGGCTGGCTGGCGGGGCGGCAGCCCTGCGGCTTCCAGGGCGGCAGCCCTGCGGCTTCCAGAGGCACCGAGAGCTAAGCAGGGGCTCTAGGCTCTATCAGTCCCTCTTTTTTCTAATTATTTATTTATTCACATATTTATTGAACATTTACTCTAGGTCCACCGTACGTTAAAACAGGAGAATGATGATAAAGAAGGTGGAAGAGGTTAAAATAGTTACTTTCTTTTTCGGAGAGATCTGTTGGTATTGGTTAATTCTTTTTTTTTTTTTTTTTGTCAGTACTGGGGTTTGAACTCAGGCCCTCTACCATTTGAGTCACTCTGCCAGTCATTCTTTGTGTCGGGTATCTTCGAGATAGAGTCTTGTGAACTATTTGCCCAGGCTGACCTCAAACTATGATCCTCCTGATCTCTGCCTCCCAAGTAGCTAGGATTAAAGATGTGGACCACTGACGGGCCAGGTGATATTGCTTCATCCTTGACATTTGATAATTAGAGGAATCAGAATTGAAAAGTGATTTTATCCCCCCTACTTATGTAATAGAAAGTATAAAACCAAAACACTACATAGGGCAAGATTTAGAAACAAAAGAAATAGCCCCCAAACCTTAACAACAGGAAAGAAAAATCACATAAATGGAAGAAGATAAAGGCATTCTTATTATGATCAAATGCAGTGTTGACAATCACAACTGTATTGTACTTTATAAATGATTGACACGTTGAAAATAACCATATAAAGAAAACTTTTTAAGGAAATCAGTTTACTGATGTACACTTCGTTTGCAATAAAATCCACCAATTTTAAGTGGACATTTATTTGAGTTTTAACACCACTACAGCTAAGATACTGAACTTTGCATTATCTCAGAAAGGGCATCTTCCCAGGTGCCATCATTCTGTGACCAATTTTGTGCTGATAATTTTGAAAATCTCAATTGAAGAAACAATTCCCTAAAACTAAGATTATTAAAATAATTGTTTCCAAAAAAGTGGAGAAACCTATGAACAAACCAAAAACTCTAGAAAATATTTTAAATGTTAGCAAGATGTTGTGTGTGGTGATGCACACCTGTGATCCCAGCACTCACAAGGAGGATCACAAATTCCAGGCCAACTCAGGCTACACAGTGAGTTCAAGGCCAGCCTGGACTTCTACTATCTAATGAGACCCCACCTTAAAAAAAAAAAAAGAGCAAATAGCGTCAGACGTTTCAAGGAACAGAATTTCCAGGCTATTTTAACCGCTACAATGCATAGATAAAAATCAGACTATTCTCAATTAATTTTCCCAAATTAATAGTAAAGCAAGGAGGGACAGAGAGAGAAATAGGGATGAGAATCCAATCTCCCTTGACAATTTCAAAAAAAGTGCAAATCACTCCTGGAAGCAAGGGAGGGTGGGGGACGGGGGGGGGGGGGCTGGGGACAGGAGGGAGAAATGACCCAAACAATGTACGCACGTGTGACTAAATGAATAAAAAAAAGTGCAAATCACTTGACACCCATTCAAACACAGCAGCATAAATCTAAAAATGCGACATGATCTAACACATCTAATTCCAGAAATTAGGAGTTACTTAATATTAGCTAACGTCATAATTTAAGATACATGCCAATTTGTCCATTTGATCCTCAAAAATCTTCAAACTTAATGCGATTTAAGTTATATACAAAACAGATATTTTTCCTTAGAATTTGACAAATGAGCTCTAAAGTCAATCTAGAAGAACAAAAGGGCAAGGATATCAATAAATAAAATATTGAGGGAAAATGAAGAAAATAGATCTGAGAAAATTCAATTCTGGTGCCAGAATAGACAGACCAATGGACAGAAGGAAAAGTCCCAAAAGGAGATGTACACATAGAAGGGCAATTTTTTCGTATTGTTTGCATTAAGTAGGGCCCCTGTGACAAGTTCTGGACAATAGAATGTGAGCAGAAATGAAGGCCACAATTTCCAGGCCTGACCTATGAAAGGTGCGAGAAGCTCTTTTTATGTTCTCTCTCCCCTTCCTTGCAGCTCCAAGTAAGGCCCTTCAGAGAGCAGAACCATGTGAGGGAAGGAGCAAGTGTTCCTGATTCATCGCCTAGAGGAGCAAGGCCCAGAAGACCCACCCAGGAAGTGGTGGTGTGTGATAAGTGCTTAACAGCCAGCTTTGGTGGTGGTGATGGGGAAGCTCTGATGGGTAATATTTGCCAATTTCTGTAATGTAAATTCCCTCACTGTGGCCAATTTTAGGCATCCATTCTGATGTCACCAAACATGGAATTGGGTAGAGATACACATAATCAGTTCTCAAGAGCCAGGACATACACCTGTAGCAAATCATTGTCCCCAAACCAAATCTGTTATCATTGAAAACTGAACACACTGAATTAGGCCTCCGATGCTGGGGGATTGTTTGCTGTAAGAATTAGATAGTGTTTCCCTAATATAATCCAGTACTTAGAAAAATATGAGAGGTGATACACTTTATTTGAACATAGCTGTTTTATCAAATTTTGGCAATGTAATAGAGGGAAGAAAATAAAAGCATTCCTTTGTAAACATGAACAATAACTAATTGCCTTATATATTCTTACATACTTAAGCAAAACCCAATTAATCACATAACAAGCACAAAATATTTTTATGAAGGCTAAATTATTATAAGAATGCAAGAATGGTTTAGGGTTAGAAACTTCATTCATAATTTGTCATGGTAGGTTCAAGGAGAAAATCATATTAGCATTATGGTGGATGCTGAAAAAACAACACTCATTCTTCACGTCAAATATATTTTTTAAAAAATAACAGCTCTACTAATAAGTGGATTTCCCCTAACATGAAAAGAATATGATAATAAATCAATAACCAATATCATAATTCATGCAGAAACACAAGCATTCATGAATAAGACAAAGGTGTTCATTCTTATTTACATTGCACTTAATTTCCAGCTATGCAAATTAGACATGAAAAAAATTGAAATTGAAGTTAACATACAACTCTTGGTAAGGAAGAAAACATTCCTCATACTTATGATTGATCACCTGAAACACCCTAAAAGCAATGGAAGATGTTTTAAAACAAATATATAATGAAAGAGCACAACCTGTCTTTCCCAGTAACTTGCAGACTACAATAGAATTTAGAACTTAAAATGCATCTACATAAGTCTGCTGAAAATGCAGCTAACAACCAGAATAATTGGCAGTGCCTCCACTGATTCTCTGCTCTCTCTCTTTTTCTGGCCTGTGTATTCTATCACACACACACACACACACACACACACACACACACACACACACACACACACAAAACTTAATAGCCCCTAGTCATCTACTAACTAGGAAGAGAAAAAAAATTTCAGCTGTTTTATCTCATGTATAGAGAATAGTGGAGTAGAGAACTAAGTGTTTGTATTTGACTGGAAACTGTCTAAAGAACAAAGAGCCAATTTTAAAGTTTCATCTAAATTTTCCTATTATTAATGATGGAACCTTTTTCAGCTTCACAGATCTTTGAAGAGGACATCAAGCTGGATCAATGCAAAGGGAGGTTCTGAGTCTGATTGGACATTGAGAAGCAAGGGCTTGGCATTAAAGTATGACACTGGGAGTGTGCACCAAGACCTGGGCGAGCAACACGGTGGGAAGATGGGTTGAGAAGGAAGGCTTACAAAGCCTTACTAGCCTGTTTAGTCTCTCTCTTTCTAAACTAATCCTTCTTGAATGTTACTTGCATTTCCTCACACTCCAATTCACTCTTCTCAGAATTCTGACTCAGTTTCCTCCCCCAAATACTTCACCAATCCTTTCCTGGTGCACATCCAAATTGCCAGGTCAGTCCAACATTGACTTTTTTCCCAATTTATTGGACCCAGAAGTAGAATTTCAGAGTTACCAATGCAGTTGGCTCCCACTTTCTTATAAATTTTTCTCCCTTGAGTTCTCTAATTTTCTTGTGTTTCAGTTAGAAGCATGTAATGTATAGTACAATGTACATTACATAAAATACCAAATTAAGAAGGAGATAGCATTATATAGAGATCATGGGCCTCAGATAGTGACCTAAAATTATCTTAAACTTGAAATTGAGCAAACCTCGTGTCTTTAAAGTGTACATGTTAATTAAAATTTGATGTAAATTATGGTGGTGATAATAATTGTTCTTCATTGGGGTGACTTGTGTTCTTCTCTGTACAAGACAGAAAAGGAGCAGGGAGAATATAGTCTAAGACCCACATGTGGCTTATCTGCATCCTCATTCAGATGAGAAGTAGAGGAAAGTCCCCAAGAGGAAAGATGGCAGTTCAGACTGCGCCCATGAACCCACTGTGACAGACTTTGAGTACTGCTTTATACATGATGCACAGGCAAGTGCCCTTCTGTGCATGCACCATCCCAGGCTAGTATGCCTCTCAAATTCCCCTTTCTGCTGTACACTTAGTCTACCTCTTTTTCCTACCCTCTTCCCCAGCATACACTTCTTATTCAGCTGGAAGAGTCACCCAAAAACTATTCAGTGTGGCCACGTGGAGTGGCAATAGAGTTCAGAAGGCCAGGGAGAAGCTTCTGAGGTCTTCTGCATCATTAATGAAGATCCCATATTAGGCATTGGGAGGAAACCAAAGTAGTATAGGGACAATCCTAGCCCTAGAGAATGTGACCATGCAACGTGACACACCATAATAAGGAGACTGATACCCGTGCAATGGGATATCAATAAAACTTCATGTTTTTTTATTATCACTTCATGTTTTATTTTATTCTGCAAGTGTCCAGGCAGAATGATCGGTAGGTTGCCACACAAAGACACTAAGGAAAATTTCATGGAAATATGGTCTTCAGCTGGATTTGAGGGATGCATAGGATTTGTAGATGTGGTGAGGAAAGAAAGGAAATTCATATAGCAGGGACAAGGACTGTGCTGAATGATGCTTCCTCATTTTGTCATGTTGACCACATGAGGCAGCTTCCATTCCCTAGAGAGAAGGCTCATGTTTGACTCCGCTGAGGTTCCAAATCTCAATACGTGTTGAATTAGGGATGGTTGTGAGTCCAAGGGTGGTTTGTAGCTGGGTTCTTAACCATGATGAAACTAGATCTCTCCTCTCTATTAATTTGCTTTGTTTTCTCTTGTAATCTCTCCAAGTGTCGCTCTTGCTATGTATTCTGCATAATATTGTCCTGGTGGAAGTCACATTTTGTATCAAAACCAATAAAAAATACTGTTTGCTTATCACTGCTCCCAAAGCCCAATTATGTTCTCAAAAAGCTTGTGCACAGGATTGAAACAAACTGTAAATCAAAAGGAAAGGCAACAAAATAATTAACCATTGACACAACATGGGCAATGATGGAACAGCATGGACCCCAGCACATGATGGCTGCATCTCAGACCTGTAATGAGAGTCAAGTTCCAGTTTCCACTGAGATTCTTCAAAGAAAGAACATTCAGTACAGGTTGTGTTGGATGCCATGATTGTATATCATGCAAGCACCATTAGAAATTGACTTCCATAGAGGTCACTCAGAAGGACACCTGCTGCCCCAACTTTTCCTCCTAGAGCTAATTCTTTGTCTGCCCCTAGACAAGGAATAGTCTAGACATCTCAACATCCCATTTACTTTCACTCTGTGTTCAATTTCCCATGCCTAGCTAAGGAAGAGTTGTTAAATCTATTCTCACTACTCTTGGAATGGAAACTCCATCCCCCATTTCAACTGTCTACACATCATTAGCACAGGCAGCTCCACTTACAGAACTTTTGGTCCCCAAAGACTTCATTACATGTACAACCTCACTGTAGCCACTAGCAAGTTCTATTATATTTGATGATGTGCATGGATGAATCTTCCTATCAAGAAGCAGCATTGCTGGCTCCTGGATTCCAGTTCAGATATGGTCATAAAGGGCTTAAACTCTAAAGCTATCTTCTTGAAGCTTCCCACCCCAACTCAACCTATAACTGCTGGCACATTGTAAGACTGTGCCTTCCGGGGATAAGTAACTTACCTAATTAAGAACCTCTTTGTGAACTCCAATAACCAAGTCTAAACAATTGCATAATAGGGGTAAGAAAACACCTTTTATCTGATGTAGGTCTTGAACTAAAATCACACAGTTTCATGTTGAAATTAATTTATAGTTGGCCAAGTACTACTTCTGGGTTCTAGGAAGAATGTTTTCAAAGTGCTGTGTTCATAAGTTTTCTTAACATCAATAAGCCTCAAAACAAAAGGTTCTGATGAGTTACTATAATTACAAATGAACCAGAAACAGATGGATTAAATTTCCTCTTGAAATACACAAGGGATTGGAAATTAAGGGGAAAAAAATGACTGGCAAAATACAATTTGGGGTTTGCTGAATGCCAGCCACTTGGAATAATCATATCTAGTATGTGCCACACCCAAAGCATAGGTAGTCAGGTCAACTGGTAGGATGCTCTGTGGAAATACAATGTGGGGTGACAGATATAAGTGGGTCCATTGTAGACAGATTCTGGAATACTGGTGGGGAGGAAAGAGATAGACAAGGGGTTGGTAGGGCAGGGAAATGCATTAGAGAAGACCCAGAGGAGAAAGATAAATGTAGAACAGAGCAACTGACATTGTGGAAGCATTTGAAGAGAAGAAATCCTCTCCTCCTCCATCCCCCAGCTCCACCCATCTCCACCTGCCAGGTGTAAGAATCAGCTTGTTCCCTGAAGGATGGGCTCACTCCTAGAGGTGAGAGCATCCAGACCTGTGCTGAAATTCAGTGACTGCTTATGAAAGGAGGGCGTTTGAATACAGTAATGAATTACTTGGAGATTTCTCCTGTGGAAAGCATGAAAAAGAATAGAATTTAAGCAACCAAGAATATAAAAAATGAACATCGGGTGTACATTATGAAAAATGCTTTACTTTCAAACTTTTCTCCAAGTTATTTTTTAAAGGCAATTTGTTGGAAGGAATGAGATTTGTTATGAAAATAAAATCATCATGTTTGATGTTGGCACCAAAGGGGTTAGCCCAAGAGAAAGAAAAGTAAGAGGAACCCACCCATACTCCAGGAGGACATGACTTAAAGTGCAAGGCAGATTGCTCCAAAATTTCTAAGTAAGAAAAATTTCCCTTTGCCTCTTTGTCAGTCCTTCCTTCTCCTCATAGCTATGTTAGCAAGAAATCATCCAGTCAAAGCCAGTCTGCCCACTCTTGTCCAGGCCTGTTATTAGCTCTCAGTCTCTCAGAGCTCAAGATATTGGCCAGATCAGCAATGTAGGCTTATGAGATCTTCACAGAACTTTATGCAAACAACCACCTTTATTTGTTTAGCATACTTATTGACTTTTCAAAGCATCGCACACATCTTAGCCTCAAAATATCCATGTCAAGATTGTGTCTAATCCTTTCACCTAACACTGGATATATCCAATTGAAAGAGTAGACAAATGGAAGAAAGTTTTTTTTTTAAAAGTCAGCATAAAGTCTATTCAAAGAAATGATAGACAAGTAAGACAGGAATGGAAATAGTCACTTCTAGAATGTTTTGCCATAATTGTGTCCTTCTGTGATTCATTTTTGGCACAGATTTCAGAATCGTTAGGGTCATTGTATTTGGTTTACATTTTATGTCATAACCTTATAATTAACATATGCCCATGTTTTTCTTCTACCATGCATAGCAGCTTAGTTTGGACAAAGGGAAATATACATAAGAAACTATTAATTATCTGCCAGAATGAAAAAATATGCTACTTATCTTTTGGGACAAAATAGTTGTGAATGTACATATTTTTGCATAAATAAATAGCTATAATTTCTATATGCTCTAGAAAGCGTGGTGAGCTGTCGTTTATCTTACACTCCCAGCCTTATTCTTGGTCCTACTGTAGCTCTTCTTATAGGAGATGAAAGAAAGATCAGAGTGTTGTAGAACTGAAAACTGGCTATACAGTTGTTGGAATAATAGTCAGTATCCTTGAAAGCTTTTCATTCTTGAAAAATATCTGGGTTCTTATGATTCTCTGGTATTTGACATTGAATATAAAGTGCAGCTGGGTGAAATTGTACTTGGGAAGTTGTCATCTATTTCACCTAGTCAGGATTTAAAGGAAGCCTGAGAGTTTGGGGGACTTTTCCACCTTGGCTGAAAACAGTACACTTCGGATAGATCAACTTTTAACCTGATCTCATTTGTAAAGCTCAGGGCCTGGAAAGCAGAGGTTGGGGTACAGACAGGTTTCCTTCTCTGACTCACTACTCATTGTGAGGGTGGCGAAGCAATGGCACTATGGTTTGAATGTTCCCACCAAAACTCATGCTGAAATGTTAACCACTTGTCAGATGATTGGGTATAAGAGCTCTGCCATTATGAGCAGATTAACCAATTCATGGAGTAGTGAATTAGTGAGTTACCAAAGGAGTGGCTTTGCTATAAAAACAACTTTCTCTGGCTTGCCACATAATGTCCTGGACCACTCTCTACAGAGTCCTGCAACACCCTCATCAAATATAGCTACTCAGCCTTGAACTTCCATCCTCCAAAACTATAAGTTTTTTTTTCTTTATAAGCTACCCAGTCTGTGGCATTCAGTTATAGCCAATACAAATGGTGAATTCTGCTTTCTTTGAGGACACCTATATGTCAAACTCTGTCTTCCTTTTGCCCCTCATAAAGGAAGTAGCATTCAAGGCAGCACATTTGAAAAGTAGATCTGTCTGCACACACTTGCAGCTCTTGGGAATCAGAGAGGAGCTGCATTTGTCTCTCTGTCCAACCAGAGAAACTGGGGGCTTCACACAAGATAGTTGGATATGTGCAAGATGAAATAGTGTCTAATTGTAGGGATCCAAAGGAAACTGTTTTTTAGTATTCCCCAAAAAGTTAATCGCAGGAGAGCTCTGTAACATTGTCCAAGGGCATGTTCACAGAATGATAGATTAACATTTGCTTTCTTTGGCCTGGAACTTTCTGAGTCTCCTTATACCTTTTCTTGACACACAATGTGCATTCTAAGGGGCCAGGGGAGGATTGCAACTTGATACAATCTTCCTTACATGTAAATCCCTAAATAAACTAAAGGAAAATACTGGATGACATGTTCATAGAATGAAGATGACAGGAAAGAGGGGGAAATAAACTGTAAATTTTAATAAAACTCTGACTGAATTTAGTATAATAGTACTGTGACTAATTCAAACCCACGCTAAACAATAAAAAAGTGCTCACTTGAAAAAGCTTTCAGTAAATTTTGTAAACAATAATTGGCCTTTATTTTATTGTCATAAATGTTGCTGCTAATAATACCACCAAACAAAATCAAAGACTATCTACAACTGCACTCACTGCATTGTCTTGCCAACGTGGTGGATCCTTTAGTCACAAATATAGGATGAAGTCTATTAATAGATACCATTTCCTTGGCAGACACTAATTAAGAAAGTAGAAAAAAAATAAGACAACCTTGATAAGTGAGGAATGAAGGAGAAAGAAATGGTTCTCTCTAGGGTATTCTCACAGCTCTGGCCTTGAAAGAAGGGACAAAGAAAAATGCCCAAAATTGTAGGCATATGGATGAGAGTGGCCAGATATGTCCCATGTCCAGATCAGCCATAGTAGCAAAGGAATGTCATGGGACATAGACAAAAGAGAAACCAGAAGGCCAGGAAAAGGAGGAAACCCAGAGTCCAAGTCCATCCTTCCTGCTGCAGTGTTCGGAGGTAGACCAACAGTCGGGAGGTTTTCTGGACCCCTTTAACAAGCTGCATCCAGCCTGTGCTTGGTGACAAGGATGTAGCAAGGACTTTCCACTGATGGTTGCACTCTGAGCCCTTTAAGCCCTCCTGGCTACGTTACAAAGGCTGGCTGAGATCATTTGAGTCCCTTCATACCACCCTATGCTAACAGTAGCCCTGGCCAGTTTCCATGTCACCTGCATGATTTTCTGCCTTGTTGTACTTTGAAAGACAAACAGAAAGTTTACTGCTCAAGCCAACAAATACTGCAATAGTCTTTATTATAAAGAGGGAAAGCAGGTGGGCCAAATGACAGGCTGTGTGTCCCAGTTGCTATAGGCTTGTGCACAGGCTGGAGACTGAGGAGGAAGAAGGAGGTACCAGTTCATGGAAGGAGGAAAGTCATCAAAGAATTCAAATTAGGGAGTGTCACCTACTGGACTTCTGCTTTAAGAAAATCAGCCTGACTATGACCTGGGGAACATTCTGGCTTAGCCAGATTTTCTGGGGCCTAAAGGCTATATAATTTGGGGAGACTATTTTAAACAAATTTCTTTTGAAAACTAAGAATATACAATTAGGTACAAGTGAACAGTTATTTAGAGAAAATAAATTCGAATACAATACAAATTCTAGAATGACACAAATACCACAGTCATATGTTAAAACATGAGCATTTCTAGAACTCTTTTTGCAGAATTTTCACAGCATGCTATACTGTATTCCTGAAAGGAACGGGCTTCTGTTCTGACTAGTTGTTAATGAAAACAAAGTCCTCCACTTACAATTTTACATATCTCACATTGGAAGAATTTCCCCCAGAACAGCTTCATGCTTTGCGCATTTTAAACCGCCTCTGACTGACACTGCATGAATGACTGGTGTCAGATGCTGTGGTACCCTCTGGCACTACTTCCTGTCATAGGACTGGGGGAGGATTCCTAGAAGCTGTTCCTACACTACACAAGGAGGGCCACCCCTTGGAAACAACGGCCAACCACAAAAATGTCCCTCATGTCACCCAAATTAAATGTATTCCCAAATCAACTTCTCTTTAGTTAGAGCTCCAAGTGCTCGTGACTATGCAGACACCTCAGCAGTGTGAACATGGAGAGGAAGTTGGAACTGAAAGAGAAAAGAGTCTTAAGAAACAATGGCTAAATATATCTCATATTTAATACATTTTGCAAGAACATGCAGCCAGGGGAACATACTGCAAGGGCTCCTCCCAGCTCTTGGAAGGGGTTTTTGCAGCTGAGAGCCTCATAGGTGAAGCTTGTTCATTTATCAGCTGCAAAGTGGGTCTTCTTCTGGGGGATCCATGGACTTGTGAGTCTGATTGTTTCTGATGATGCCAATCTGTAAATAGCTGTAATAGTGAACGGCCACAAGCAAAGATGAGGAGCTGAAGGTGTGGCTCAAGCAGCACCGTTGGACTGAAAAGGATGGATTTGAATGGTCATTGCAGGTAGAGTCACTTGATTTTGTGATGACTAGAGATGAACAGAGACAGAGAAAAGAGTGTAGCAGCATCTAGTCTGGCACTTGCCCTCTCGATTTATCCAACACATTCTTCTACACTCAATTCCAAGTTTGGGACACACAACTGGATATCATGTAGATGACTGTCCTATCTATTGGCTGCTTTTTTGATCCAAGAAATACTTTTTTTCACAACCTGGCCACAGCCCAGTCTCCCAGGAGGTAGAAAAGTGGGAACATGATTTCAATATGCAGTTACACACTGAACATGCTTCAGTTTTTAAATTTTGAAAGTATACCTGGGCTGGAGGGTAACCAAGGCTCTGACCAAGAGACTTTTGTACCCTATGCCAAGCTCATCCCTGTGCATCCATTTACCTAGTTACTCACTAGGTGTGAGATCTTCCAGCTTGTTCTTGTGAATGAGACCACCCAGCAAGATGTGTCTAAACATTTAGCCTACCAGGACACACACATCTACTGGCTATTTTTGATTGAAGATATATTTTCCCCACAACCTGGCCAAAGCCTAATCTCACACAGAGGTAGAAAGTGGGAACATGCTTTCAGTTTTCAGTGGTACACTGAGCATGCTTCAGTTTCTAAATTTTGAAAGTCTACCTTTTGGACCTGATTTCCCACTCTGGACCCTCCAAATCAGTAAAAACACAGGACAGGAAGGAGATAGTGTGTCAGGCAGCTGCAGCTATGACCTTGTTACCCTGGAGGAAAATGAGAAAGCACTTTTCCATTACCGTGGCCACGCTACTGCAGAATCAATGTCCTAAGAACACGAAAGCCAGTGATAGGGAAACCCCTCCGACAATCTGAGATCCACTATGTAGGGCTTATTCCCCCACAGGCACTCAATCTTTGCAAAAATCTTACAGTAAACATGCTCCTTTCACAGGAAGTCTTTGCTGCTTCTCAAATAATCCCGAAAGGAGACTTTCTGGATGTCCCATAATGAATAAAACTGCTGATAGGAATGGAAAAAGTTTATGAAGGATTTGTAAACCCAAAATGCCATATGTGGAGTCAAAACATTTTATTTATACCTTTGCCTGATACTTCACCCACACATACAGGATTATGAAGTAATAAATATAAGGCTGCCTGCTGATCTAGAACTCTCTCAGGCCTTCCCCACCAGCACCCAGGGAGGGCCATTCACCCTGAAGCACAAAAGTCCTTTTCAAGTTGAAAGGAAAAGTAACAGAGAGTAGAATTTAAAATAGTAAACATAGCCCTGTATATTTTGTTTCTGTTTTCACTCTATAAATAGAAATAAGACTAAATGGCTTCTTTTGGCATAAGATTATAGGTTAAAAAATAAGTCCACAAAGTATTATATAATCATAAGATAAGAATAATTAAGAACAATATATTTCCTTTAAAAACTTTGATGGATAACCTTTAAGATGTTTTTAGGGTTGTGTTCAGGCCACACACAGAATGGGCAATATTTTTTCTTCCTTTTTTTAACCAAAAAAAAAAAAAAAGAGAGAGAGAAAAAAAGCTAATTTTGCTTAAAATAGAAAGAGGGCTATAGGTCTTGCATTTATCAAAGAAATAACCATTTTTATCACTCAAAATTATCTCTTACTATTTCAAGGAAATTAGAACCAAAGCCAAACATGCAGCCGCATACAGGCACATAAGATCAGCCTCTGGGAGCCGAAAAGAAGGTCTTTTCCTTCAGGAGTACCTCCCAAATGAGATAAGAATAAAATTTCAGAAAAATCCCAGTACCATCTCTGACCCTCCTTTTAGGAGAAACCTGTGGATGGAATAAGAGCAGGCGATAAGGTGATATTGCTATCTCCATGAGGCAGGCAGTGTCACAGCTATTTGTCACCTATATTCCTTGCCACAATCCTATAAGGTACACCTTCCATTATGCCATCAATGGAAAGTGAATGGAAGCTGGATGACCTTGAGCTAGATCACCTGGTGTTAGGGAGAATTTTGTGTGTCATGTTGGCAAGGCGACAGTTGCTAGACACAATTATGGATCCCTAAAGATGGGGATAAGTACTAAGAAATGCATTGTTAGGCAATTTCATCATTGTGCAAACAACATAGAGTGTATACTTTCCCAAACTAAAATGGCTCATTGTCACTGGATGTTATAATCTTATGACACCACCATCATATATGCAGTCCATCATTAAGTGAAATGTTGCTATGTGGTACATGACTGTATTTGGTCAAACACCAATCTAGATGTTGCTGTGAAGGTATTTTTTAGATGTGGTCAATATTTAAATCAGAGGATTTTGAATAAACCAGATGACCTTGCACAATGTGGTTGAGTCTCTTTCAATTAATTGAAAGCCTATATGAAATATAAGACTGATGTCCCTCATTGTTCCTGGAGGGGAGACTTCAGTTCCACCAGACTGTTTTCAGCCTTGAGCTATGCAGCTTTTCCCTGGGTGTCCAGCCTGAGCAATTCCCTGGGTGTCCAGCCTGTAAATTTCAGACGTGCTGGCCACACAGGCACATGTAAGCCAATTCCTTCATCTAAATCTCAGTTTCTTGATAGATGGAGAGCTGATGATAAATATTTATCAATATTTATCAAAATTTATGTATGATAAATACATAGCTAGATCTCTGAATGGCCCATACATAGATGTGTATGTGTAAGTATATACATATACATGCATAAACATACACACTCTACATATATACATATACATGTATATATTTTATTTCCTATTGCTCTGTTTCTGTGGAGAGCCCTAACATACCCACCACTTCTAGATCAAGGTTTCAAGTAGAAAACAGCAATGTTATAAACCATCTGGCTGGAGTCCTCCAACTCTACAGAGTTAGAAATTGTGGGTAGGCAAGGAGAAGGTCCTGCAGTTATTTTGAACCCTTGGTGAGTTTTTATAAGCAGAGGCAGCAGATGATAGAAGGCGGCAGCAAGTAGCACCCTCTAGAATCCAAGCTCTCTGGGGTCAGAGGGAGGGTTTTGACAGCTGGGGCTGCGCATGGGCTTCTGTACCTGGGGACAGAGCCCACAGCACTCAACAGCCTTTGGCAGAGAGGGATTACAACACTTGTTCAGGTTCAGGTCCAGAGCAGTTGACAACCTGCTTCATCTGCCCCACAGCTGTCTTCCACCAGCTCAAGTGTGATTAGCCACTACTGGCCCAGGGCCACTGATGTTCCCACTGAAAGGGGAGACCCTGGTCAGAAGCTGTCACCTAATGTCACTCATCAATGGTTCTGCTACCTCAGGAACCACTTACTACCCAGGCTGCTGCTCTCACCTCTATGGTGAGAGCACAGACCACATTACCAGTTCAGCCACTGTGCAAATGACAAAAACCAAAAATAGGCAAGGCAGACCACTCTAGTCTTTATTTGGACCTAATGTTGCAACACCAGCGGTCAGCACAGGAGGGCATCTCTTAGCTGCTCACAAAATGAGCTGAGTTTGTGTAGTAAGAAGGGGTTGTGACAAGAGTGTTTGCATAAAGCACAGTCCCTGTCACCAGTCATGGAAGTCCCTTATGCAAATGAAGGATTATGTTTATACCAATCACAGGTCTTCTGCTGGGACACCAGGGAAAGGAAGTGCTCCCTACTTGGCCTAGGAGGAAGTGACTGCAGAGTCTTCTAGAGTTCACTGAGGCTTGTGGTGACAGCAGTGGCTTCTGGAGCCAAAGTCATGCTTTGGGTTCATAGCTGCCATTGCTGGTATTGGGGCAGCCCAGCTGCTTTTTGCTTGGCAACCAGCCTGGGGAAGGCTCTCAGAGCTGTTGATTAAGGAGTGAACCAACCCCAGCACCCAACACCTTGGCACTTTTAAAGGAGGAAAAACTAGAAAAGCTGCTTACAACAGAGGCTCATTTCAGTGCTTTGACCGTCTGTAACAGTACTCCAACAATGTGAAACTCCTGTCCCAGTGCCCCAGGAAAAGGTGGGCTTCTACCATCTGTTTCACTGAGATATCAAGAGATATTACTGTGCTTGCCAGAGACTGTTTAATTCTAGTGTGTTTAAACTGCGCTGTCATTTATTCATAAAATATTTAGAAAGTACTTGTTATGCATTTAGTGGTCTCTCCATTGGATTCTAGAAATCTAATAGAACAATATGAATGTGGTCATTGCCATTGCAGAATGCAGCAAAGACTGGTAAGTAAATAGACAATGACAAGGGACAACACGGGTAGGGGGTTCCAAAGAACGAGGGAGAAGGGTCAGTGACTTGACAAGGGGGCAAATTAGGAAAGGCCTCTAAAGAAAGATACTTACACTGAGACATGGAGGATGATTTTGAATTAGCCAAATAAGAAAAAGGAAGACTGTTGAGGTAGAAGGCACTGTTTGTAGGAAGATCCAATCTCGAGAGTAAGAATTGAGGAGTTGGGCAGCCTGACAGGTGATACGTAGGGCCCAGGTTGAGACAGAAATGGGTTTGCAATTGGCAGCCCCAGCCCTTCTCCAGTAACTTGTTAAGGCTTCAGACCTTGCCCTGGAGGTAGGAAGAAAATACAAGGGCTTTCTGCACAACCAGTTAAAGATGACTATGGCTGAGGCTAAGGTACAGAGGGGGTGGGGAGGGAGATGGAGGCTGATATACCAGGAGGTGGCAGTGATTGCAGAAAGGGTAGACTTGGCCAGACCTGCTAATTGTATTATGGGCTTGAAGCCCAGGAGAAAGAGTCATAGACAAGAAGAAACAACTGGGAGGAAAAAATGATAGAAATTTGGGTGTGTCGTGTTAAACATGCCTGTGTGATACCAAGAGAGAGCTCTCTAGACATCCAGACATTCCTCTGTCATCCCCCTGTTTCTCTCTCTTCCTCCACTCATTATTTCTCCCTACTGCTCCAAGAACCACCCAACCCTGTAGCTGATGTCTGAAGAGAATGTTACTCAGGCTGGACCACCTCATTTTGCCTTTGCCCTGAGAATAATCGGGGATATGACGAAATCTCAACCTGTCAAATGGAAATAAACTCTTCCTCCAAAACTCAGCTTTTGCTTTGGCAAAAGATTTATTCAGGTGGAGTCATGTATATTGCACACAAATACCACACCAGATCTGGAAGCCTGGGTTTGACCAAGGAGGGTACCCTAAGCACAACCAATTCCTTCTCAGTGTGTAGCTAAAGACCTGAAACTAAAATATAAAAATATTTTTTAAATAAAAAATAAATAAAAACATCTGCAACAAGATATGTGAAATGGCCCCAACACAATCCTGCAAGTTACAGAGTTTGGAATGAATATTGCAGAAACCAGCCCCTTCTGGGTCCCTCCTGGCCACTGGCCTACCACAGAGCAGTGAGCCTCAGGCCCTGGTATCTGCATTACACTCCCAGACTCTGGTCATGACCAAGGCTTTGGGGAGCGCTAAGTGAATACAGCCTTGTAAAGAAGGGATGACTCAGACCATGTGAAACCCCAGCTGGCTCTGTCAGGCTCTAAGTGCTTTTGGCAGTGGAGGAAGGGAAGCTGCCTCTGTGACAGCTCCTTAGGAAGCTCACAGTTGGCTTCCCTCAAGCACAGCAGTGTGTGTGGACCTTCTTAGATGTGTTCTCTATGGATCCTTCTACCTAGGTGGCTTCTGGAGGACACAGTTTCCACTTAAGCCACCAAGGTCTGTGTGTGTGTGTCCACAAATTGGAGGGATGAGGAGGAGGGTGAATAAAAATAAGGAAAGAGGAGAAGCACACAGTTTCCTCTTTGCTCTGTCTTAACTCTGTCTTTACATTCACACAGCTTCCAAGACAAAATTAAAAACAGGTAGCAAAGTCATCTTTTTCTGATCACAAAACACTTTAAACAGAATAGTTCGTGCTTTGCAGGTGCAGATCCTAAATTGCTCCTGATTTGTTTGCCTGAGCTTGTGGATGGAGCCCTCATTAGCTGTGGCTCTGGCTCTAGCTTCTCTGCGAGGCTCCTCTCATGCAATGAGGTTCCCCCAACAGTAACTGCCCAGGAATGGGTACCACAGAGGCCCACCTTGGCTCTGGGCCCTCCAGACCTACCACTTTCCAATCCCAGAGCGCAGGTAGCCAGTTGGGAATGGCCTCCCCAGGGCGGAAGTGATTCTCCTGCAGCCCTGGCGCTGTCTGCCTCCATTTCAGATCAATCTGGCAGGTTGTATATGGTCCTCTACTTTGGTTCAGATTCACTGACTCTGCA
The DNA here is from genome assembly GCF_047511655.1 of Castor canadensis. Taxonomy (NCBI): domain Eukaryota; kingdom Metazoa; phylum Chordata; class Mammalia; order Rodentia; family Castoridae; genus Castor; species Castor canadensis. The sequence continues at coordinate 99,976,882 of NC_133387.1, forward strand.
GGTCACCTATCCCATGCCCTTGACTAGGCAACCAGGAAAATGCTTTTATTAGGGCTGCAGGCTGGATTGATGACTTCCTCTGTCCCCCCTGTGGCTCAAAGGGTGAGATCAGAAGACAGAGAAGGAGAGACTGCTGTGATGAGGCAAGGGCCTTATCCGGGAGTCTTTGGTTTCCACGACAGAAACCTTCTTCATCTGTTCTTCCACCACAAGGGGTCCATTTTTTTTTTCCTTCCTTTTTTCCTTTATGGATCCTGTGGATCGGTTGACTGACTTTGAATCCAGTTTACATCATGCAGAGCCAAATGTCTGGTCCATCTCTAATAAATGTCCAGGAAATTACATTATGCATTTTATGCAATATCCTCACTTCTGGATCCATCTTTCTCTCCTATTTTTATCTTCCCTTTGCCTTTATTTCTTCACTTGTTTTAATTTAAATTTATCATGCTGTTTGGGGGCCTTTTTGTTTCTTTGAAGTCTTTTCAGCAATAAGGCTAAAAATCAGCTGTCTGGTCAGCGCCATCAATCTGGTCTAGCTGGCCACCAGCTCCCCCACCCTAAGTCCTTTGTAGGGGGCTCCAAGATAGTCTCCCCCAGCCTCACTCCTTGACATCTCTCCTTTGCCCGCCCTGCTCCAAGGTGAGCAGATTGTCTTTCAGGAGCAAATTTGACACCCAGAGTTGATTGACTTAGGGCTGTGACCTTGAACTTAAAAGCTCAAATTAGGTCCTCAGAACCACATCTTTTGCCAAGCTGCTCACCTTTTCCCCAGTGCCATCCTCTAAAAGATGGAGCTCTGAAACCCAGCAGGATGTGAAGAGAACCCATGCCTCTGCTGCTCACCCCCAGCTATGAGGCCTTTCTTTCCTCTCTCCTCTGCCTGTGCTTCAAGGTCAGGCTTGTCTAGACCTCCTCTGTGAAGTGTTTCCCAAGCAAGAAGAAGTTACAAGATCTACAGAGGGCATTAGTTTTTAAAGGGCCTCCTAGCTGTAACCTCTTGGTCTCCACTGGTTCTTCTCAAGCCATCCAGAGAGATAAGTGGATTTAGAATACTCTTTCATGAGAGCACCCCACACTATCTGGGATTACAGAATGTATCACCATGCTTGGTGTGTTTTTGAAATGGGTTTCACTAACTTTTGGTTGGGCTAGCCTTGAACCATGATCTTCTGGCCTCTAAACTTTTCAGACGATGATCATGTCATTTATTACCTTCTCATGCTGCCACATCTTCATTCATGAATATGTACTCATAAACACAATTGGCCACATTTTCACACTAAAGTAGATTATCTTTGCCAAGTCCTTGGTTTTTCTCGTGTCTCATACCTGGGCTTCTGGTGGTGAGTACAGCTCTCCTGGGCATTAATGGGGAGATGAGAAGTCTGTATGAGGCAAGAGAAGGCAGCCTTTGTCCACTTTCTGGCAGTAGTTACTTAAACATACAAGTTTTGTGGATCACCTGTGGTTATAAGTATTTAAACCAAGAAAAACCCATAGCACTATTTTCTGGAAATATAAACAATCCACTTCCCTTAAGGATTCTCTCCTACTTTTCGGGGTTTTCTCCTGAAACTAAAATTTGAAAAAAGTTCAGACAATTGTCAACATACTGTTACTCTCTTTTCACAAATGAAAAACTGAGCAAGAAGTGGTAAGATACTCCAAAGATCTCATAACCAGATAGGGCCCAAGATATATCGTAAAGTCAAATTTTTGGATTCCACCTTTAGATGGAGAGAAAAATGAGAGCATTTTTCCAGGCAGAACCCAAGTGGGACAGGGGTGACCGGCCAGCTCTCTGTTCCTCTCATGTGCATAGGCCACTGTCTACAACCTGTAGATGTGAGATCACCCTGTAGACAGACACCACCAACCCAGACTTTGGCCTTCTCCTGGCTAGAACAGGGCCTCTGGGCATTTGATGTACACCAGCACACACTACCAACTCCTCAGAAATGCCTCCATTCTGTCCTACTCTGTCCTCTAGGGTCTGTCGTAAGCAAGAGAACAATGCAGGCCAAGCAAGCCAGTACCCTATGTTTCCATGGCTTCTCCTAGGAAACCCATGTGCCCCACCAGGGTCCTCTTTGACCGTGTGCTATGCCTCACACTCTCTGCCTTTCATGTCCCAGGTCCCCCTGAGCCAGACTCTTGTGTGCTCAGTGGCGAACATTTAGTGACGTGGGTATAAGTTAGCTAGAAAACTTGACATTGTTCAAGGGACTTGGCAAAGCACAATGGCCTCTGGAGGTCATTTCCTGTCATCACAGCACAAATCACCAAAGGGATGCAGACAGTGGGAAGTTAAATGCTTCTGGAGAGAATTGTCTGTCGCACTGGGTTCAAGGGAGGGGGTGAGGGGGTGGAAGAGAGGAGCAGGGATAGTCTTGAGCTAGACTCATTTACTTTGGATTCTCTGATACCAGCAAAGTATATAGCACAGAATTGGAGGAGGGAATTAGAAATAAAAAAAATAGTAATATATTATACTTCTTGAGCACTCACTCTATACCAGATTCTGTGCTTTATATTAAAGTATTTGATCATTATAATAACCTTCTGGTAAGTTTCCTTAACAAAAAAGAAGCATGCTTATCTTATTGCTTCTTCCTATTTGGAACATGAATGTGATCGCTGGAGCTCCTGAAGCCATTTTGAACTATGAAGTAACTTTGGGAATCTCAGAGTACAGAGTAAGAAAGCCTTAACTCACCAATGACATCACAAATTTGCCTTTCAGCCCTGATTAGTCCATCCCCTATGACTTGGATGAAAATGAACTTTCATCTTATTTAAGACAGTCTCATAAGCTGAAGAATTTTTCCTACCTCATAAACTTTTTAACCAGACACCATGCTTCCATGATTACCTGACTTAATCCTTATACTCTTAATTTTAGGTGAGTGGCACCATGCCCAGGACAGTGGAGCCAGGGGAGCACGTACAGGCTGGGGCAAGGCCGATGGCCTAAGGATCACCAGAGGATTGACCAATCCAGGAGCTGCACCAGAAACAGCATCTTACATGCTCTTAACACACAGCTAGAATCATTTCCCCTTCACATGCTTAAAGATTATTGGACAATCCAAGAAAGATTGGATGAAAAAGTAGGAATCAAGTTAAAAAAAAAAGTGGGAGGATTCCAGTGGATCAGACATTTTCTGGTGGTGGGGAGATGGGGGACAGAGAAGCAACCTGCCAGTCCACATGGCTCCAACAGCTCCAGAGAAGGGGACAGGCAGTCTTGAGTGCTAGCAGCTGGAAGTTAATGGGAGCTGGGCTGGGCCACACTAGCATCTGTCCGCGTGTGAAGTTAAAGCATCAGGCCAAGTAGCAGTGTGCAGTATTGTCACCAGTTAACCTTAGATGGTGGGGCAGCAGTTGTCTTCAACTTTATCCATTCTGTTCCCAGGGTTCTACTCATGGTCACAGAGTTTCTGCCACCACAGCCATGGGTGGCTCTGCCGCCTCTTCTGATGCTGTTTTATTATTTTGATGGAAGGGTGCAATGATGGAACAAGGCAGGGAGTAGCTACTCCTTGCTCTTACTAAGGCTTGATGTGGGCTAAAAGTGGTCAAGAATGGGCAAAATAAATTTTCTGATACATGATGAATTGAGACTTGTGCAAGGAAATCCAAAGGATTAAATTTTAATGTGTCCCTTTATTCATTAACAGCACATAAAACCATGTGCTGTTAGATACTCTGCAATGAAGTCGTGGTGGTGGCAAGAGATCTAGAACCTCCCATCCCATGCCTTGTTCTGCCCAATTCATGTCCTTCCCTCCAACTTCTTCCCTCCTTTTACTTCCAAAAAGTCCCTAAAAGAAATGAGAACTCATCTCATTCCCTCATCCACTCAGTAAACTCTACTCGTGCTCCTGCTCAGAGCCAAGCAGTGTTCCAGGCTTTTTTGAGGAGGTTTACACCAAACCCAACTCACCAGTGAGGTCCTATATGGGCCAGGCCTATGGAAGGGTGGTCTTCTTTGGCTCTTTTCCTGAGGCTGTACTCCTCTCTCTTGGTCCACCCTCTCACCATGCAAATGAGTCATCTGAGGCAAATCTGCAAGAGGTCTTCCCCAGCACAGAGGAGCTATTCCCTTCCATCTACCCCACACTTTCATGTAACCCAGTGATTACACAGGAGAACAGCTAGGTCTGGGTTTATGGAAGCACACTAGAGAGAGAGAGAAGGAAAGACAGACAGACATAGACAGAAGAGGAGGAAGAGAAAGTCAAATGAGACCTCAAAGCCCAGAGCAGAACAACAACCAGTCAGTGTCTATCCATTCTCTTTAGCATCCAGCTCTGGAGTATGGATTGAGGGAGAGGGGCAAGGCAGGAGCGAGGAGAGGAGCCTGGCACTCTACTGTAGAGGTCAATGCCACTACGTTGACCTTTCATCCTATGCAGAAAGAATCAACCATTTGTGGACACGCTACCATACTGCTATGTACCTAACAATGTGCTCCAGGCTCAGACTACAACCCAGTAAGATCTGGCCTTGACCTCCAAAAACTCTCAGGGGAGCGTCCTACCAGGATTTGCATTGCTGCCCACTGAGTGTTTTACAGAAGCAGAGATGGCATGTTTTGGGAGCACAGAGAGAGAGCAAAAACTCCATCTGTGTGCAGGAAAGGGTAAGGCATGTTTTCCAAAGGAATTAGCCTGAGTCTTAAGATCCGAGTAGGAATTTTCCAGGTTGCATGGGGGTGGAGTGGGGCTTCCAGGAAGATGGAACCGTGGGCAGTGCACAGCAGCAGGAGCTCTGCGAAGGAGTCGAGGCACTGCAGATACATAATCCAGGGCGCCCACTGGGGGTGAGAACCATAGAGCTGACGAGACTCTCATTTAAGAACAGTCTTTTCAAACCAAGATGACAATTTCATCTTTAAAATATCCCTAATATGCAGAGAGGGTTGAAATTATATTCAATTAATAATTATTTCCACAAATGTGGAACCCAAAGCTGGTTATTGGATAGAAATGTGGAATAGATTAATATTTATGCCCAAATTTGGATGGCTCCGAGTCCCCCTTCCTCTATGTCCTGACATTCCCATCCCAACAACCGCTCTTCTGATTAGTGTCCCCAGTTACCTCTAGGAGACCCCAAATGACACCTCAGGCATGTCCCCTCGTTGTCGTCTGCTGCTGCCTCATGCAACGGCCCCCTTATTTTCCCTCCTAGCTCTGGCTGTCAACACCCAGCCTCTGCAGCCTCCAGGCGGCCTGAAGGAGGCTCCCAGCTGGCTGCTGGGGGCGTCAGCTCAGGGCTGGGTTCCACCAGAATGGGAGAGTGGCTCCCCCAAACTCACTCCATCCCTATCACCTCAGCCCAGGGAGGTGACTGTTCTCAATATCTTGCAAAATGCACTTGGAAAATGGTTTTATCATTTTCCAAGCTCCCCTCAAAGGGACCCGGCAGAGCTGGGAAGCGTGGTCCTGTCTGCCTTCCTCACTCTTCTCTGCCCGCAGCCTGCCAACAGCCTCACTTCCTGCCCCTGCCAAGAACAGGAATAAAATGTGTATAAATGGCTCTAAAAAAACCAGAAAATGATATGCCATGTTACTCTGAGCAAGAGAGACAAATTACAGTGCAGTAGTCCCCTGTATCTGTGAAGGATGCAAGACCCCCAGTGCGAATCCCGCAGTACCGAATCCTGCAGATTCTGTTTTTCCTTACACACAGGCCCATGAGAAAGGTAAATTTATAGAGTCACTTTTCTATAAAGAAGCTGTCACGGTACTAGCCCATTTTCTTGTTAATGCTTTGCTCTTTTGAAGACTTCTTTCTACATAAGGAGGGAAAGGGAGCCCTGGTCCATAAAGTGAGGTGCCGGTTTACCCTTTTGAGTTTCCTGGTGGTAAATTTTGTTCACACAAAAGTTCTTTGGTTTGATGGAGTTGAAGAATAAATCTCTGCTTTGTGACTTCTGAAGTTTGTGTCATAATAAAGTCGTTCCAAATCTGAGGGTATTAAATTATTCTTCCAAGTTTTCTTCTAATAGCTTTATGTATTGTTTTGTCTTTACCCAATAAATCTCTGATTCTCCTAGGAATGTATATGAGGTTTGAATCAAAATTTGTTTTTGTTTGCAAATTGGTAGCCTGTTGTCCTAAAATTAGTCATTCAATTATCCATATTTTCCCAACTGAATGTTAGATGGGTTTGCTTGTATTTCTGAACAATTTGTCCAATTTTCCTGTCTGTTCACTGAGCGCCACTTTCTTTTCTTTTTTCCCTAGTGGTGTGGAAGGACAGAGGTCAAGGCAGGCACTATCTACTTGAGCCACATCACCAGCACTACCACTTTACTCTAGTTATGGTGCTTTAAAAAACAGTTTAATGACTGGTCTACCAGCACTAGTCTTCTTTTTCAGAAGTTCCTAAATATCTTTGCTTTTTAATTTGTCTGAAATGTATTGTCAATTTTTCTGGTTAAAAAATGAACAAAAACTGTTATAAAACTATTTGCTAGGATCAACTTAAATTTATAGATTATCTTGGGAAATCAATATTTTCTATATAAGAACATGGTATGACTTTGTAATTATGCAAGATTTTTCCACAGGAACTTTAAAACTTTTCTATATATGAAGCACAGACACATATATAAATAGACATTTGTGACCTTTTGTGTGTGTGGCGGGAGACAGGTCCTGCAGCTTGAACTCAGGGCCTGAAAGCTTCAGGGACAAGCCCTCTACCACTTGAGCCATGTCCCCAGCCCTTTATTACTTGCTATTTTTCAAATAAGGCCTCGTGTTTTTTGCCTGAGCCAGCCTGGACCATGACCCTCTCACTTATGTCTCCTGAGTAGCTGGGAGTACAGCTGTGAGCCACCACACCCAGCCCCATATGTGAACTTTTAATGCTACTAAGTATTTTCCTTTAAAGTTGCTATTATGAATAAAGTCTCCTATTATATATTCTAAACGGATTTTGTTTCTAAAAATGAAAGCAATTACACATATATTAATTTTTACCTCATTACCAAGTTCTCTTTTTCTTTAGGATAGTTTCTAGGTGATTTTCTTGAGTTTTTCTGGTATATTAGTTTATCATTTACAAATAACAGTAGTTTAAACTCCTTCTTTATACCTTACACACCTCTACTGTTCTTTCCAAATTTGTTGACTAGACTTGCAGAAACATGTTTAATATTGGTGATCATAGACATTCTTTACTTTCTTTCTTTCTTCCTTTTTTTTGCAAAGCAGCAGTAGCAAAGTTTTATTGAGCAGATAGAGCAGAGAGTAAAAGTAGGAAAGTATACTCCCCAAAGAAAGAGGGAAGGGGGCTACAGCAAGGTGCCTTAAGAGCAGCTCAAGACCCTAGACATTCTTATCTTGCCTCTGGCTTTACTGAGAACGTTGTTGGTGCTCCCCCTTGGGGTATGAGACTGGCTTTTGGCTTGAGGAAGTGTGGTAGTCAACTTTCAGCCACTGTAACAAATACCTGGCTTAAATCAACATACTGAGTATGAAGGATTATTTTGGCTCAGTTTTGGAGGTTTCAGTCTGTGACTGATTGGCTCTGTTGCTTTGGGACTATAGCAATGCATCACCATGGGGCCCGTGGGAGAGCAAGGCCATTCACCTTATGGTCCGAAAGTGGGAGGAAAAAGAAAGAGGAAGAGGTCAGGGTTCTACAGTCCCCTGTGAGAGCACACACACAGTGACCCAACACCTTCCACCAGGCTCCACCTCTTAAAGTTTCCACAGCTGCCCAAAAGCATCAAGCTGAGGACTCAGTGCTTAAGACATGGGCTTTGGCGACCTTTCAGATCCAAACTATAGCAGAAAGCAAATGTTTTATTATGCCAAGGAAGCTTTCATCTATCCTACTTTATAAATAACTTCTGTCAAGAATAAATATTGTAGGCTGGAAATGTAGTCCAGTGGTAGTGCTTACCTAACATGTGCGAGGCCCTAGTTCTGATGCCCATAGTTCTTTAGGGGCCATATGCTAATAGCTATAATTTACTTTGAAATGAAAATAGAATGGAATAAAGGATGGAAAAATGGATAGATAATAAAGCAAATAGAGTGTAATTTAATAGTAGGTAGTAGACTTGTCAGTGTTCACTATAAAACAATGTTCATTGGGGGGCAGTACTGGGGATTGAACTCAGGGCTTATCACACTTACCCCTTTTTGCTTTAGTTATTTCTCAGACAGGGTCTTGAGTTTGTGTCTGGGGTTGGCCTCCAATTGAAATCCCCCTACCTTTGCCTGCTGCATAGCTGGGACTATAGTGAACATTTTAATAATAAAGTATTTGAGAAGAAAATAAAGGGTTTGGGGTTTGTAAGAGAAAGTTTTTTTATCTCTGAAGATAATCACAATTTTTCTCCTTAAAGCTAATAATGTGATATTTACCAGTTGACAGTCTAACATTGAATCAACCTTGAATTCCTGGAGTAAAATAAATACCATATGCTAAGAGGATATCATGTTTTTAGTGTGTTGCTGGATTCCGTTCACTATTTTGCATCATTATTCATATGTGAGCTCCCCTTCTCAAATTTTTAGTGCCACCAATCTCACATTGACTGGCTCTATAACCCTCACATTTAATTTTATTGACTTAATCCCCATATTTGATTTCCTCTTAGTCCTACAAATAAACAGGTTGAATCCTTCCCAATACTTTTCCTATAGCTTTCCCTTGAGTGCTTTAGACTGATGTTTTCTGAACATTTGTATGCTAGAAATTGTCTTCTTTGTGTGCTAAAACAACAGTTGGGTTGACTATAAAATTTCTAAATATTACACCTTACTTAACAACTTTTGATTGTTGCTCATTATCTTCTGATGGAGGGAACTTATTTGTCCCCTTATAAATAACTTTGTGGGAGGGAAGTGTGGAAAGCTATTGAAAACATTTTTTTAAGCCCAGTGAGTTTACTAACCTATTGAGAGGGCTCACATTAACCTATGACACAGAATGCTTCCTCAGTATTGAAGTTTAAATCCTCATTCTCTGAGTTATCGTGAATCATAACTTAAATACTAGCTCTGTTTTCTTCCTTAGGAGCTCCAATTAAGCCATCTCGCACAATTGTTTATCCCATGCCATTTTACTGAAGTTTCTCACTTCTCTCTCCATTTCTCTTATTGTGAGTTGAGCACCATACATTGTGTTCCTTCTGATTTTTACCTTCATTTTAGGGACAGTTATGATTTTTCTATCACTTCCTTTACCTGCTCTGATTTCCTTGCCATCCCCTCCCTGAATTCCTGCCTTTCAGCACTATTCATGGTGAGGAATTTGTATAAAGTTTTTCATCTGAAAAAAAAAAAGTTGTTCTTTCTGAAATTGATCAGCTACCAATTTTTCCTGGTCTCTTTTCTCACATATTCCTTACAAAGTTTTAGTTTATATTCCCTGATGACTCCTATTTTTTATTATTCATCATTAGGTGTGATAGTTTCCTAAAGAGTTAATTGCTGGAAGTTCATGTGTATGAAGAGCCAGGGGCATGAACCTCACTGGCTGAGAGATTTCTTGGGATCCTTGGTTGTACATGAATTTGGCCTTCACCCTTTCCCAGCTATTGGGTTTTCCCATTGGAAAATCTTTGCTTTCCAAAACCATATAAACAAACTGCTTGCAGCAAATATGGCTAATCTGTATGATCTTCAAATAGTGGTACCTTCCTTGACTTTCAGAAGCAAGAGGGCAGGCAAAGCAAATGCAGCTGGTGTATACCTGTGTTCCCACTACTGCCAACTCCTTTTGGAAAACTATTATTTGCTTTGAGGTTTGTGGCTCCAATGTGTTCTTTTTCTAGCATCTTTTTCAAGCTGCCCTCCATCCATCTGCCAATGGTCCCAGCTCTTGGCAGCAGTCTCAAATATTTGGCATCTGGGATTTTAATTGTCTTTTTGTTCACCAAAAGTCAAATTTTCATATTTAGCTCTTATTCTTCTTGGTCCTGGAAATAATTTACCTAAAGAAAAGATGTAAATCAAAAACCTTCAATAAAACCATGCTGTTTTTAGTAAGATTTGACCAGAAAGGATCTTTCAAGAATTCAGAAAAATAAGTAATCTCAAATTCCAAAAGTAGAAAAAAAAGTTAGTAAAATCTATAAATCTACTTGTAAGAAAATTGACAATTTTGACAACTTCCTCACAAGTCTTATGTTTGTACCCATTGAGTCAGAAGTTTAAAGTAATAAATGTAAGATTGCTTATAATGCATGGAAATTGAATAAATACTCCACAATAGGGTTACATGATTTATACTTCATCTTCATGGGGTCAGAGATGATGTGTAAGGTCATAAAATATAGCTAATGTTATAATCCCATATGCATAAAAAAGGACAGAGAGATGGATGAGTGAGTAGAAGGAGGGAAGGGAAGAAAGAAGGCAGGCAGGCCATAGAAGATAGAAGGAGGAGGAGAGTGGGAGGGAAAAAGAGAGAGAAAGAAGAAGGCAAGATGGAAACCATGGATGGATTTACACTATAATATTAACACTGAGAAATAAAACTTAACTCTAAGAAATGAAGCTAAAAGATATTTAAAATATTTGATAGGGATACTTATCTCTATTTTTTATTCTTTCAAGAAAGAAAAAAAAGAAAGTAGCTCAAGACCAAAGCTAAAGCAGGAATGTCTTTTTTTTTTTCCTCACAGAAATCTGTCCTAGGCTACAGAGGGTCTTGCTTCCCCCCTTTTCTTCTTCTGAAACCCAGAATCTCAGTTGCCACTGTTGCTGGGCTCTACCTGGCCCCAGGAATCTAACTCAACAGAGGATGCTCTAAATATTAGAAACGTTGACAGTAACTATTGGATTTGATGAATCAAAGATACATAGCAGTTTTTAAAGACTTAGTTTAGGCAATATACTGAGAAAATAAATAAATAAAAACATCTCTCCCCTGTAGTCAGATGGGTTTTGACTGAGGAGTCTGTGTCAGATCTTTGTTTCACTTAAGCTGAGTCTACACCCTCTGAATTAGTTCTGCATCGTACAGTCATATGCATCTTGGGTGATGTCTTTCTTCAGGTTCAGAAAGTTTCTAGTACTTGGACACTATAATTTTTAAATTACAGATTGAGGCTTGTGCAACTATTCTTATTTAGGATTAGCTTTTCAACAATGCACAGATCAATGTGAGCTAGAGGTGATATTAATCTAATGTTCTCATTCCTGGAATGAAATGGTTCCAGTGCCTTGGAGCTACCACCTACCTACTATCCTATGGAATCAGATGCACTCATTGCACCCAGAGAAGGAAGCACTCATCCAAGAATGTACAAACAATTTTTTGAAAGAAAGCACTTTGCTATTTGAAATAGATGGGCTTTCACATACTATGTCCAAGCTTATCAGTTTTAGATCATAGAAACTCTCCATATATTTTAGGGAGCTCCACATCTACCACAAATGCAAATTGATAGCCCCTGGAAAGGTGTGATTTGAAGTTCTCCCTCCTGATGTTTTTAACTGTTTAGGTATTAAGATGTTCACTGTGGCATCAGCACAAGGTGACAAAGTGCTGAAGCTAAAGAAAATTGCTAGCAATTCTAAAAGGAAAGAATACCTGTAGGTTCTGTTTAAAAATTCAAATCCATTCAAGAAAGGATGGTGGACCTGTCAAGCCCCTCAATAGTCTCTAACAGCACCGTCCACAGTACCCACCTTTTATACCCACATCAGTATCGAGCCGTCTCTAAATTTCCTCTGTCCTTTTCTCTTTTCCAGACTATTCCCCGAAATGAAAAGACAAACAGGGTAATTCTGAGTATGGAAACATTCCCAAGAGACATCTTGGAACACAGTCCTTTCCATCATCCCCACTAAGGGGAAAATGTAGGTGAGAAGAATGAGGTCTACCCCCTTAGACTCCAATAATAAATATCTCAAGTGCATAGACATGATGGTTGTGTGGAGATAATTCATCAATTGTCATAAAATTGACACACCCTTGTTTTAAATGTGAGTCTCATCTCAGACTCCAAAAGTGCCTCTCTGATATGGATAATCCTATTGTCCTAAGTACTACTGAGACTGAAGGGGAGGAACCCCCAGAAAGGCATGTTTTATCATCATTCAAGAAGTGTGACTAAATGTAATATCCAGAATGAATGAGATCAAGAGAGCTAAAAATTGAGTTGCAAGGTCAAATTCAAGATGGAGTGGGCTTCAAAGGAGAGCCCACAGCCAGTTTGTGAGGGGAAACAGAAAAACCTGACTGTCTTCCATCAGAGCTATGAGCACTTTCAGTGGTAGCATGGGACCCATGTCTTTATCACAGTCATCTGGCTACTTTATTTTCTCAACACTCTACAGGAAGACACTAGACAGGGGACCTTACTGGGATTGGGCTTGATATTTAAATCATATTTTATCATTTCTTCTTAGTTCTGTTCCAAAGTTTAAAACAGTATCATCTTCCTAGGAAAAATATTTTGCTATTATCGTAAAGAATAGTTTCTCAACTGAACCACTATAGTATCTCTTTGGAACAAAGTTCATAATTCCCCAAACCTTCCCTGTTTAGAGAAAAGTAGACACTTATCCAGGTGCCTATTCTAATTGCGTTCAGAGTACAATTAGAATAATAAGAGTTCTCTCATCTTTTGCTGGGTAGTCTGGAATTTTTGTCACAATCCTATATTTCAAGTCCTTTGCCTGATTTTTTTTTCTTTTGATGTTCACTGAAAAATTAGCAAATAAGTAGAAGGGGATTTAGAGTATGTGGCACGTGTAGAAAATAAAATGCTGTGTTATTTTCATCTCTGAAAACAAAAATCCATTGAGGCTCCATTTTTCAGACATTCTTGGTGATTGTGATTATTCAAGAAAACTTATTATCTTTCCTTTTCAGTCCAAGAAGTATCAGCAAGAGGGTGCTAAGCCAAGGCTTCGAAAGAACTAGAAGCAGTTGCCAAAGAACACTAGTGGGGAAACAAAATGTGGAAGAAACAGTGAAATGTATGAAATTTGAGATGTCAGTTTTGACAGGAAGCTGACGATCAAACAAACCATAATTATTTCTCTTTGATGTTCTCCCTGAGGTATTTGCCTTTTAAGTACTGAGTTTTCTTTTTAACTTACTGGCATACACCGCCCACTGACCCAGGATCTCTAAGAGGAAGCAAAAAGACTGTAGGGAATTTTTTTGTCCTTCATCTCAGAGGGTCACTATCTGTCTCCTGATTGTGTCATCATATTAAGACTCCCCACAGGAGAAATACTCAGAAAACCAAGAGAATAGAAACAGCCGTAGAAAAGCCAAACATATATTGGTATTGTTACAGATTTCTACTAAACTCACATCCAAATGTGTCAGTTAGGGATGTATAGGTGACATCACTTTGAAAGAGTGTCACAGAGAACAGAAGTGTTCTTTGAAACTTTACATTGGGATATTATACATTCAGAGTCTTCTGTGCTCGCCCACCACTTCCAGGTGTTTGCAAGATTTGATGCTAGTAAGGAAAAGGAAGGAAGAAGGGATGGCCTCATTCTCAAAGACTCAGCAGGACAATGAGGAAGGAGGAATTTCTCACCTTCGTGAAAACTCCATGGTTCTCATCCAAGAAAACAACCGCTAAGTTACCTTGTTCCAAAAGTTTACAAATGCCTTTCCTGCGGGGGTTCATGATGACTTATTAAAATGCTGGCAGTTGATTGTAGTGCAGTCAGAGATAAAAAAAAAATACTATGTTAATTGAAGGGTAATTTTTTTTTGGTGGTACTGGGGTTTAAACTCAAGCTTTCACACTTATTCGGAAGGTGCTCTACTGGTTATGCCATGCCTCCAGCCCTATTTTGTTATGGTTATTTTGAGATAAAAATCATGCTTTTTTCCCTGGATCACAATCCTCCTATTCTTGAGATAGCTGGGATGACAGAGGCCTGTCACCATGCCCAGCTTTCTTCTGTTGAGATGGGGTCTTGTAAGCTCCCTTCCTCCCACTCCTAGGCTGGCCTGGAACCACAGCCCTCCCTTACAGCAGGGATGCTAGGCACATGCCATCATGTCTAGCTATTGAGTGAGAGGGAGTCTTTTGAACTTTGTGACTGGGACTGGCCTTTAACCATGATCCTCTCAATCGTAGCCTTCCAAGTAACTAGGATTACAGGTGTGAGTCATCAGTACCCAGACTGAAAGGGCATTTTTTAAAGTTCAACTTATTCCATGTAATGACCATTGCATTATTCCTCAATTATTTACATTCTGTTGTTTTGGTGGTATGACATATTTTTTAAAAAGCAATGGTGATAGTAGATGATGGGTTTTTGTTGATGTTTTAATGTTTACATTTATAAAATAAAAATATTTGTATTGCTGGATTCTGGGTGCTAGTGAAGCTTCTCACACAATTAGAGTGTTGTTTTCCATTTTAGGTGGCCATTAAATGCTTGGGAAATTTAAAACAATAGAGATGCCCATTCTCCACCTGAAATCGGTTCCATCAGCACATTTGCAGGTAAGGCTCCATAACAGCATTGCTTTTAAAGTTCCCCCCAAGTAATACTGATGTGAAACTGAGGCTGAGCTAGAAGCTCTATCTGTATGCTTGCCACTTTTTTGTCTCTGTATTGCAAAAAAAAAAAATCCCTAATTATCTATTTCATAGGTGTCAGAAGCATTTGTCTATTCAACTGAATCCTAAGACTGAAATGCAGATAGCACTATCTTTCTCAGCTTTTATTAAATCCTATTGAGCATCATAAATAATCTGAAAATGAAGATCACTTCTTTAGATATTATTTCAGAAAGAATAGAGAAATGCTATGATTTGACAGGTTAAAATTTAAAGGAGAGTTCCAAGCAGCATTTGTTTTTTGTTTTCATAGAAATTATTTTAGAAGGCCATTGAACTCCTCAGAATATAAGAAAATCTAATTGATAAATAGGATTGTGTGGAAAGAAAGGATGTTTTGGAACAAGAAAACTGGGAAAGATGGAAAAATAAATAACTAATAATTAAAACTACAAGGAGATACAACTACAAATCTATTAGGATGATTACTCAAAAAACAACCCTCAGTCAATCAGCCTGATAATGCCAACTGTCTTAATCTATTTGGACTTCTAAAACAAACAAGCATAACCTGGATGTCTTATACACAATGGAAATTTATTTCTCACAGTTCTGGAAGTTGGGAAGTCCCAAAATCGAAGTCTCAACAACTTTGGTGTCTGGTAAGAGTCCACTTTCTGGTTCATTGATGAACCAGAAATCCCATTACTTAGGGACTGGGCTTCAACGTATGAATTCTGGAGAGACACCACAAACATTGAGGTCCTAGCACCAACCCTTGGTAAAGAGGCAGAACTGGAATTTTCATACATAAAGTGCTGGTAGGAATCAAAAAAACTATACCCTCTTTGAAAATAGTTCATCAGTTTCTTAAAGTTAAATACACATGTATCTTATAATCTAGTGGATCTGACTCCTAGGCATTTACTTGAGAGAAATGGAAATACATGTTTACCCTAAAGCTTGGATATAAGCTTTAAAAACCACTTTCTAAGCACCAAAAACTGGAAATAATTCCAAGGACCATTGCTATAGACTAAATGTTTTTATCCCCCCAAATTCATCCCATTTCCCAATGTGAAGGTATTTGGAGAGATCTTTGAGAGATGGTTAGATCGCTTCTCTTTGCTTTATTTTCTTCACCCGTAAAATGAGCTAGTAAAGCACATTTGCCCAAAAGTTAAAATCAGGATTACCCAACAAATACAAGACTAATATGCCTCAGAAATTGTATTGAACTCTTTCATTAATGAATGAAGTGGTAAGAGACTAAACAAATAGAAAGAGCATATGAAAATAAGATTGCTGGGTAAAACACAAAATTGGTAACATCTGACACAGTTATAAATAATAACTGTTGAGGTTATTTCTTCTATCAAATATAAATTATCTGTGTCTCCACCAGACAAAAATATTTAAATTAACCTCCTTCCCTCCATGGTTGTAAAATACCAGTTAACAGAAAGTCAAACCCCAATGCCACTCTGAAAGAAGATGCAGGCAGCTGGGCGCCAGTGGCTCATGCCTATAATCCTAGCCACTTGGGAGGCTGAGATTAGGAGGACCACAGTTCAGGCCTGCCAGGGCAAAAAGTTTGCAAGACCCCCATCTCAATCAATAGCTGGGTGTGTATGTGTCATCACAAGGTATGGGGTGGAGAAGAATGTTGAAATCCAGAGGATCATGCTTCAAGGCCAGCCCTGGCAAAAAATTTTATAAAGACCCACACTCAACAGACAAAAAGTTGGGCATAGTCATCCCAGCAATGATGGGAAGCACAAAATAGAAGGACTGTGGTCCAGGTCTGGGCAAAAGGCTAGACCCAAAATAACTAGAGCATAAAGGTCTGGGAGCATGGCTCAAGCAGTAGAACACCTGCCTAGCAAGCATGAAGGACTGAGTTCAAATCCCAGTATTGCTAAAGCAGAAAAACTAGAAGGAATCTCTTCTGTCTCAAAATTCTACATAATTCTTCTGATAACAATGCAAGTGATGTAACAGACTGCTAAGAATTTAAAATAAGTTAGCGTGTATATGAACGGAGATTAGGTCCTGGTACGCAGTCAGTGCTTAACAAATGTCCTCCTGTGATACTAGGAGCAAGGATAGGAGCCCAAGTTCAAGACATGCACTTGGTGCCTACTGGAGAGTGCTCTGCCTTCCAAAAGGCATGGGTTTTGTTCTCAAACCTGTTGATTCAAGTTGTGTTTATTATGTTAATGACTTGATTTTGTTTCATACTACAAAAGCTAATGAAATAAGGGTGTGACAAGCAGTCCTTTGCTTCTAAGGAAGCTAAGTAGAACTGATCATCGTAAATCACTAAAAATGTTAAAAATGACGATTGTGAACAACTAGAGAAGAGTCCAAACTCCAGAAACATTCCATGCTGTTTGCCTTGCAAATGGTTTCAATTTCTTGTACCACTTTAAAGAAACCAAAACTGGAAATCAATCATCGAAGATGTGTTCTGAGTTTATTCTTTGTGAGACTCAAACTCAAGGACAAGTTCTTGCCCTACTTCAAAAGATCATATGCTTCATGTTAAGATTAAAAAGTATTAGAAAATTTTATATGCAACTATAATTTTTATGATTACCTGCCTTACTCTACTTTTTTATTTAAATGATCAACAGCCATGATTATGTTGGTAAAAACATCTTTACAATACAAGCACTGCAAAAGATAACCATTAGTCAATAGAAAATATCTCAAACTGACAAACCAATAAATAATTGCAAAGACTTATTATTTGGAGATATGGAGTTAAATTATACAATGGTTACAGTTTGCCTCAGGAGCACATGACTATCAGATGGTAAGGCTTGGGGCTGGTAACACTGTTTCATTACAATATTTAGCACTATTTAATTACTTCAGTGAAATAATATATGTATAAATTTAACTTGATTGGAAGAGGAAACTGAAGATAGCTCACATAGACTAAATCATCTTTTGTAGTGTTTATTTTTTTAAATTGTTGTGCTGGGTGGGGGTACATTGTGGCATTTACAAAATTTCTTACAATATATCAAATATGTCATACTTGAGTTCACCCGCCTCCGCCATTCTCTTTCAGCCCCTCCCCCTTTTGTAGTGTTTAATTAAAGATGTAATTCTTTCCTCATTTCCATTGGGTAGCTTATTCTACTGTTAGCCAAAGATTTGTCTTTTTATGCTTTTATTCTATTAAATTAATATTATTTACCATATTTGCATTTACTATAACTATCTTTAATACTGTTACATTTTTGTTCTTAAAATATTTCCACAAATTCCTGCGCTTTCCCTTCTCCCTTAAGTGTGGGCTTATGCTGACACATGACGTGACAGAAATGAAGCTGTGTAGCTCTAATGACAGATATAAGATAGTTCAGCTTTCATCTGGTTCTCTCTCTTGAATCCTTCACT
Organism: Castor canadensis; assembly: GCF_047511655.1. NCBI lineage: Eukaryota > Metazoa > Chordata > Mammalia > Rodentia > Castoridae > Castor > Castor canadensis. The sequence goes on from NC_133387.1 coordinate 99,994,817, forward strand.
CTGGAAAACCAGCTGACATATTGTCATACCAGTTCATCTGGCCTTTTGAGAATCTTATAGTGGGGATTGAAGCCTCCTGACAGCTCTCACATAGGTGAGCTTAAAAACAGATCGTCCAACCATGTCCAAGTCTTAAGAAGATTGTGGTCTTACAGGATACCTGGATTGCAACCTCATGAGAGAACTTGAGCCAGAATCATTGGGCTAAGCCACACCCAAATTCACAAACTGCAGAGTCTGTGAGATAAAAAAATCCTTGGTGTTCTAAGCCATGTACATGTGGGGTGATTTCTTACATAGCAATAGATTATAAATATACCATCAGAGTCACATAGATGTGGCCCAGTTGGCTACTTTTCAAGAATGACTCCAGTTCCAGAGATACTGGGACACTTTGGATTAAAAGAGAATTGATGGGGAACTCCTCCCAGATTGAAATGAAGGTCAGTCAGAAGCACAGATTATGCAAAGAGTGATGCAAGAATACTTAACACCTCCATACAGATTTATTTTAGTTTATTCAGGCCTTAGAATCTTTCCTAGAGTCATTTGCAAGTTAAAACATAACAGCTTAACAACTAGTGTCTTTAAATTTTTCTCTACTCTCTTCTTCCAATTTACTTACCTACTTAAAAGCCCAGGGTCATTGTTCAAAACCTTCCACACACCTGAATACCTCAAGGAGGTAAAATAAGGAATTCTAAGTGGCAGCAATGCTATAAGTCAAGAGGGATCGTCAGGTCCTAGTGGGAGAGCAGTTCCAATGAACAACTTGCTGTCTGAGAAATTGATGAATAATTATGATAATTATAATTTTAGTTTGCTTAGAATTCAAATCTTCCTAATATCTACACAGTGAATAAGTGCCAAAAGCTAAGCTGCTAAGGGAAGATGGGAAAAGAATAGTGAAAGGTATAAAGAGGTGACATAGAAGGAAAGCTGGTCATATTCCTATGTGTCACAAACCACTTGTGTCACTAGCCTGACAACTAGTCTCCATGATGAACTCTGCAAAATACACTTCTCCCAAATGCTATGTAATTCACGATACCTTTGACTATCCTCTGCTCCATAGCTAAGGGACCATCCTGCTTGTCAGTTTGGACCATCAGTTCATATGCTGTGATTCATTGCAACTACTTTGGAATGAATCTTTTCCCTACCAGTCTTTTTCCCATAAACTCAAACATTTTTATCCCATTTGTCAAGAGGTGTTAGTCTGTGTTTTCCCAAATTTAATCCAGTTGTTATATTTCCCTTGCATTTGTTCCCACAGACTGTTAACAAATAGTCCCTGTGCAAGACTTACTGGTAACGGCATTGATAAGCCATATTGTAACTGCATTAGTCAGGAAGCCAAGTGACAGAAATCTCACTCCAACTCATCCAAGCCTAAAAGTGACTTTTCTTGGTTTTCATAATCAAGAAAGACTGGAGCACAACTGGAGGAAGATGGGACAGGGGCGTCTTCCTGCCACAACTCTGCCCCTCAGCTTTGCTTCTCTGTGTCAGGGCTTCTTTCTCTCCTACTGCTGAACAACATTTTTGCAATGAGGGGAAAATAAAGATCTCAGCTCATTGCCACATGCTCACAGGTTTGCTGGCAGGAAAAATGTCTTTAACCTCCAACCTGTGTCAAAGATTCTGGTAATGAATTTCCATTGGCCTAACAGGGTCTCATGCTTATCCGATCAATGTGGGGACAGGGCACTGTGAGAAAGTGAAAGGAGATTAGGAAGAATCTCATAGATGAAAGAAGAGCAAAAAGTGCTGTTGTCAGATAAAGACAGGAAGAAGGATTGATGTACAAATAATGAAGTAACCATCCACAGAATCAGGGAAGTATTTGTAAAACATACCTGATAAGGATCTAGTATCCATAACATACAAAGAGATTTTACAACTAAAAAAAAAAAGACAACCAACCAAATTTTAAAAATGGGCAAAGGACTCAAACATTTCTCTCTACATATATTTGGCCAGTACTATCATTAGTCACCAGGAAAATGTACAATGAGATAGCACTTCATGACCACAAGGACGGCTATAATTAAAAACAAACAAAAATAGAAATTAATAAGTACGAGTGGGAGCATGGAGAAATTTCAGAATCCTTATTAGTGGAAACATAAAATGATACAACTTCTGTGAAAAATACTTTGATAGTTTTTCAACAAGTTAGAGAGTTACCATTTGACACAGTAATTCCATTCTTTAGTATAAACCCAAGAGAAATGAATCCATATATCCCTACTAAAATCTGTATACAACTGTTCACAGAATTATCCTTAATAGGCAATAAACTGTGGAAGGGATAAACAAATGTGGTATATCATTATTGTGGAATATTATTCATCCAGAAAAAAGGATGATACATGCTATGACATGGTTGAATCCTGAAAACATGCTTAGTACATGATGCCAGACATGAAAGGCCACATGTTGTATGATTTTGTTTACAGGAAATACTCAGAATAGCTAAATGCATGTGGAAAGAAAGTAGCAGTTGCCAAGGGCAGGAGAAAGGAAGAAATAGGCAGATTGCTAATGGGTGTGGAGTTTCTTTTGGAGATAATAACAATATTATACAATTTGATAATGGTGGTGGTGGCACAACCTTGTGAATGCACTAAAACCTACAAAAGTGTACACTTTAAATGGATAATTGCATAGTATATGAGTTATATATCAATAAAAATGAGTCAGTTCTTGGCCCATTATGACCATCACTTAGTCACAGATTTTTGACATGATAGTTTTGTAGCTGTCCTAGTTTCAAGTCTCTACACCAAATTATCTTGTTAAATGTATGCATATTAATTGCCTTTTTTCCTGTTGAAAACTTTCAAAAATTCTAGTTGAAATCACACACACACACACACACACACATCCATCTTCATGGGCTGCCATTTTATTCATTCTAGAAGGAATTCTTGTCAACACTTCTCCTACAAGGCTCCTTAATCATCAATGGCCATGAGCTCTAAGGCATTTTTTTAAGCTGTAATAATGACATTTTTCCACCAAAAGGGTTTCCCTTGTAATCTTGTTAATATATTTTTTTAAAAAGAGAAACTCAAATATTTTGAATCATTTAGCATGTAAGTAGTGAGGAAGAAACTAGGAATTATAAATTGATAAGTCTTAGGAATTAGGAAAAATAGCAAAGGCTGTTATAAAGTGTGCCTTTTACTATCTGGTTTCTTTTTTTTTTTTTCCCGTACTGGGATTTGAACTCAGGGCCTCATGCTTGCTAGGCACCCTTAACACTTGAGCCATTCTGACAACCCTGCCTTTTACTATCTGGAACAGGATGAAAGGAGAGAGAGAAAGAGAGAGAGAGAGAGAGAGAGAAATTGTTTAATAGTTCAAACTACAATTCTCTCATTTATTTAGAAGTGATTTAAAAATTAATGTGTATTAAATTATAAGAGTGATCACTTATATCTACGTCTCCCTGGGTACAAAATCAAGGTAGAGCATTATTTATATAATATGCATTGTCCCCTGTGGAAGTAGATGGTGGATAGAAATAGCACTGGTCTTGGACTGAAGTCCAAGTCGACTATGGACTGGCTGTATGATCTTTGAGTAACTGAATCTCTCTGGGTCTTGGTTTTCTTATTTATGAATTGTGTTTTTCCCCAGCCCTTGTAGAGATAGCTCCTATATTCAGGTCTCAGATTAAAATATCCCCTGTTCAGAGATGCTTTCTTTGGCCACCCTGTCTAAAATATCTGCCCAGTTCATCTGTCTTACAACCAGCTCTTTCTCTGAACAGTACTTAGGATTCTTCAATTGTTTTTTCTTCATTTGTTTGTTGGTTCACTGTCAGCTACCCCTGGTAGAATGCAAGGTACAGAAGGACAAAGAACCTGCCTGCCTGTTTGTCAGTGCATTGCCAGAGGGTGGCACAAAACAGGCCCTCAATAAATATTTGATAAATGAATGAAGCAATGAATGAATGGGTAAGAAAAGAGTTCCTACCAGCATCCCCACCACATTTCAAAGTCTCTTGTAAGAACCAAGAGGAGCAGATGGACAGCTTTTGAATGATGGCGCACTCTACCCATGGAAGATTTTACTATTCTGAGAATAATTTTCCTTGAAGGTTAGCCATGTGTTCCACCTCTAACTTGATAAATTATTTTCAGAGCTAATAAATTCTACACATGGAAGGTAAGATGACGATTCTCCAGTATTCTGAGGCAATTTCACTTAGAAAAATCTTAAAAGAAAACAAAAATGGAATTTAGTACAATTACACAGGGCCCATGTCATTCTGAATTATGGCTTCTCAGCAAGAGTTAGTTCAAACATCTTTGTCTCCATAGTGAATGAAACTTGAGGAATTGAGTGTTTTCCCACAGCATTCCATAAGAGGTCACCAAGACCAGGAAAGGCAAAGACTAGTGTGCCTGTGTGTGTGCATGTGGGTCCTGCAGCCTCCTCTTTGGTGACTTCTCTGATGGCTGACTGTCTCAGCTGACCAAGTGATGACAAACTAAATGGGAAATCATAGACCTAACCAGATGATGCCACTCTGGCCTCTGTGATCTTTTGCAAAGCTGACCATACAAAGTCCTGATTCTTCCTCAGGGCTTTGTGATTTATAGAAGGCTGTAGAATAAACATGGGCTGGAGCCTTTCACAACATGTCATTGCCTTAGAATGAATTCCTTAGCCATTGAGTCATTTGTTGTTCCTAATAAGGGTTGGTGATTTGGAACACTTTGAGAAGTCAGTGTGGAATCTTCTAAATCCACACAGCTTCCCGAATATTATGAAAACATGGTAGTTAAGATTATAAGCTGTGAAGTCAGCTAGACCTAGGTTAGAAACTCAGCTCTTTCACTCATGAGCTTTGTGACTTGGGCCAGTCTCCTTACCTCACTGAGTCTCAGCTTCTTCAACTTTAAATGGGGTGAAAATATCAACTAACTTATAGGGTCATTGTTAAAATGAGTTGAAAAAAATGCATACAAAACCCTTCATGCAGTGTCTGGATCATCAGATTTAATTATTATTATTATTATTATTATACCACAAGTCAACAAATATACAAGTATGTATGCTGAAATTGTTTGAGAGGAAAAACAAACTCTTCTAAACAGCATGTATCATATTCAGATATGTTCAAGATTGGACATTGCTACTTGATTGAAAGTCTTTAGATCTTAGGGTGGTCAAATATTTCTCTCAACTGCATAGGTTCAGTGCTTTAGTTATAAACAATAAATAGATATATAGTATTAAATTCTATTATAGGGATGATAATTATATATATTTTTTTAATTTGTAAGGGGAAAGGACCACTTTGTGAAGTACATATATTTATAAGGTAAAGTCAGTAGAATGTCTTTAGCTTTGTTTCTCTCTAGAGTAAGTCACTTAGCTCTGGGGAGCTCAGTTTGCTCTGTGATATGTAGAGAGGAGACTAGATCTTTGGTTCCCAAAATAGATTCTCTAAAATACTAGATCTGTGGAATGATAAGTAGCATTCAGTGGTCTAATTATGTTTAGTGAATTCCAGATAACATGTATCCTTACTGTAACATTTCCCAAATGCTTTGAGCTCTAATTTGCTGACATGTATTTTCCAAGGGGAATATCTTCTGTATTTTTGAAACATTGTGTAGAGATTTTCTTGTTATCATTGAGCATGTCCTGGGTTCTAAGAAACATTTAATGAAATGTCGGGCTACATGACACTAATGATCCCTTCCAGCTCTAAATCCCAAGCTTCTGATGCATTTCTTCCTTCTCCATGTCTAACCTGGACTTTGCTAGCACTGCACTGCTGGTCTCCTCCACACCAAGATCCAAATCACTACACATCTCGTAACTACTCCACACTCTCCACTCCATGCTTAGTTGCACAGATTCTTGACTGCTGGAGTCAAAGGGCACGTTAATCAAAGTGTGATGACCATGGCTTGATCATCATGATGACTGCAGATGTAGAGAGATGAGCCAGCCCCTTGTCTGCAGTAGAATTGTAAAAAGGGTGATCTCTGAGCCATCCCACAGTGTTCACACTCACCATGTGTCTATCAGTGACAGATTCTCAGGGAACACAGTGCATCCTCTTGCTTGGAAGACTTTGTATGCAGCCAGAGAACCAGAAATTAAACTATGTTGTTTAAAAGTGCTGGAGATATCCCATTAAGAAAATTACTTGACCTCTTTGCCAGACACAGGAGTTCATGGTTGTAATTCCAGCTACTAAAGAAGTAGATATCAGGAGGATAGAGGTTCAGAGACAGCCTAGGCAAGATCATATCTCAAAAACAAGCCAGGCATGATGGTGCAAGTGGAGACCCTACCTGGAAAAAACGAAATAAAAAGGGTTAGGAGTATGACTCAAGTGATAGAGCACCTGAAAGTGAGTGTGACACCTTGAGTTCAAATCCCAGTACTACCAAAAGAAAGAAAGAAGGAATGATAGAAAGAAAGAAAGGAAGGAAGGAAGGGAAGGAGGGTGGGAGGGAGGGAGAAAGAAGCGGGGGGTGGGGGGGAAAGGAGGAAAGTTAGTTTTCCTCTTTGAGTGTCTAATCTACCATGTGTAAAATAGGAATATAATGGGATGGCCTGCCACGGTGCTCAGCACAAACTATGTGAAAGCACCTGTGAGGTTTCTTCCCTTCCTTCTCCTTCTCTCTTACCTTTCTGTCCCTTTATGTGATACAAACAAATGTTCCTTCCTTGTCATGAAGCAGGGAAGAGGCAAATGCACCACCCCAGTCCCATTAATATACCACTCCACAGAGCCCCAAATTAATGAATTTAAAAGAGTTTCTCCATGGCACAGAACACTACATTGCAAGATTATGGTCCAGGAGAGTTTCTTCCTGCTAAACTAAATTAGTTATATAACTTGCTTTTGTTCAGAAAACTAAAATCCCTACATTAACCATAAGGTTAGGCAAAGTATAACTGAGGGCAGTGAGTAAACATAAGTTCCCATGAAAGAAATGTGTGCTATTTTTATGAGTCCCAGACACTGTGAGAGAAACTAAATAATCAGAAAAAAGGATAGCCACCCTTGCATGATACATTCCAATGGATGGGGAACTCAAGAGATCATGATGTCCTTGACCAGAAATTGATAGCAAAATTGCAGAGGAGGTCTTCCTTCTGGTACATTCAATGGTCATGTTGTATGCTTTTTTTCCATAGGGTGTGAAGGGAAGTGGCCTGGAACCCAGTGCTTGTGATACAAAACCTCGGGTTCCTGAAAGGGCTGGTGAGGATCTGGGGGTGGATAGGAGAGATGCTATGCTCACACACGTGTTCCAGGGAACAATGCAGATGGGCATTGCTCTGTCCTTTGAGATGACATGTAGAGGGAAGAGGTGCACATGCAATAGTCCTCTTAGCCATCATAACTCAGAGAGGAAATGACTACTATCTCCATTTTCCAGATGAGAAGAGATGTTGTTCATAGAAGTTTAGTAACTTGCCAGTATGTAGAGGCTTAAAATAGCCTTGCTTATTCATGCTTTTTTTTACATCCTGTTAATGATAAAATGATCCCTAAAGCAACCCTTGCAAAACTTACAAGTAGATTATAAATTTAGAACACTAAATGAAAATGAAAAACCAAGGTTTTGTCATAAATGGATTCTAAGATATTTCCAAATTTTAATCAGTCCCTCCAAGATCTACCTTGACACAAAATACCCTATTTTCATTAAATTCCAAAATTTTATTGTAGAAATCCAGGTGCAGAAAATCAGTAAGTCAATGTGCAAAGGGCCAAATAAATATTCACTTCATTTTGATCAACACTGATAAAATGTTCAAACAATGATAGTAGAAAATTGAAGATGGAATCTTCCCCAAGGGTATATTTGGCACCTCTGTAATGGGATTTTCTTCTTTAAAAAAAAAACTAGCATATATTAATTGAATAGAATAAATGGATTCCTTGTGATACTTCCATGTTTTCATATAATATACTTTGGTCACGTCCACCCACTCTGTGACTCTTTCTTATTCCCCCCCATTCTCCTTTTTCCCTTCTTCCTCCACTTCCACAGTGTTCCTCCTTTTACTTTCATGATCTTATTTTGGGGAAAGGCCATTGGGGTTGTGCTTTTCCCCCTAGGTTCCACAAATGAGAGAAAACATGTGTTACTTGTCTTTGTGGGACCAGTTTATTTCACTTAACATGATATCTCCAGTTCCATCTATTTTCCAGAAAACAGCATAATTTCATGCTTTATGAAATTTCATTGTGCATATATACCACAATTTCTTTATCCATTCATCTTATTGATGGGCACTTAGGCTGGTCCCATAGCTTGACTTTTGTGACTAATGCTGCAATAAACATGGGTATAGGAATGTCTGCAGTAAGGTGACTTGGTATTTCCCTCTGCATAGGAAATGGATGTTGGATGCTCTCTTAAATAGTATTCCATTTCATCTCCACAGCTCACTTCACCCTTTGAATTAAATTTAAAGTTACTCCTTACATTCAATAATAGGCCTATGTGTAGTAAATTCTCTTTGTCCAAAAACGTTTCACTGGATTATAACATCATAGTATGCAGAATTCTAAAATGACAGTCATTTTCTCTCTGCATTACAAAGATAGTTCCTGTTGAATTTGTTCTGTTTTACTGATGAGCTGCTTTCTGGTACCCAATTTTTCTTCCTTTCTAGATTGTACTCTTTGTTGTTAGGATTTTTCTATTTGGTAAGTTTGCTGTTTTATTACAATATGTATGTATATGTATGATTTTTCTTTTTAATTTTTCTTGGTTTACATTCTTGAATTTGTGGTTCTTCAGAAAAATATAATCCTTCAATTCTGGGAATTTATCAAGTATAATCCCATCAAATCTGCCTCTTCTTAACTCTCTACTTCCTTTGGGAATTTCCACTAGACCCATATTGAATCTTCTCTTTCTCATACTTCATCCCACTTATTTCTTCATTTCTTTAAAATGCCTTCTGGGTGGGTAACCCTGTTCTGTCTTTTAATCCACTAATCCTTTCGATAACCTCTCTCATATAACCTTTCTATTGAGGGCTTCTATAAACATCCTGTCTATTTTTAGTGTTCAGTTTTAAAATTATATTGTATTCCTTCCTTTATTGCTTTAGTAATGCTAACTCAATTTGTTAATAATCTTGTGTGTGAGCTATTTCCCTTGTCTTGGGTTGACAAGAGTTGAGGCTCACTGTGTGCAGGATGCTCTGTGAGATGTTGCTGCTTGTGATGGGGTCAAGATATTTTAGGTGAAGGGTTACTAAAAGATCCTAATTATAGACCACTGTGAACAGGTATGTACTTGACATAAAGTTCACAGGCTTAGTGGGTACATGGCTCTGAATAGGTAGAGATAGGATTCCAGAAGGCTCTTGGAATGCTCTAGAATAGGTTGTTCTCTGGCCATATAAATGAAACTAGCATGGTAGGAAAGCATGGCAAAGATACTGTATATTTCCCTAATTTGAACTTCCTCCTAGGAAAAGAAACATTCAGTAGTCTAATTATAAAAATTAAAATATATTTTGAGATATCTTTCATAAAACTTTTGCATTTCTACAAATTATACACATTTCCAACTCTTATGCTTCTTTTCTGCCTTAGACACAATCTTATATTAATTTTTATTTTCTTCCAACAAAACCATTTGAATGGAATTTCATTGCTCAAACAAAAAAAAAAAGAGTTCCACCTCAGGTTTTACATGAAATTGTTCCAGTTATTAATAAAAAAAAAAGTTTCTTTATTCTGGAATTTTCTCTCCTCTCTTTTCCTGAGGAAAAAATTTGATGTGATGGCCAATCAAGTCCTCATTCTTCTTAAAAAAAGAAAAAAAAAAGAGAGAGAGAAAATAATCATTCCCTGCCTGGTAACAAACGGAGCTTCTGACCTCAGCTGGCTGCCGGGAGTCCCAAGCAGGTCCCAGCTCCCCTGTCCCAGCCCCTGCCAACAGCTCCAGTCCACTCTGACTCCATGTGGAGAGGAGGTGGTGGAACTCTGCCTGGACACTTGAGCAGGATGCAAATTGGACACGGGTAGATTCCACAGCAGGGAGTATTGGCCAAGATTAGGCCTAAAATGAACTCTGTGGCTTTGAGATTCCTATGAAGAGCAGCCTTTTTTTTTTTTTTTGAGAATTGGGATAATTTGTTTTTGGCAAAACACTGTTTCTTTTTTTGAGGGTGAGAAGAAAAAGAGTGTGGGAAAAGCTTTGGAAATCTTGCAAGACCTCTTGGACATAGACTATGTGTTACAAAACATATTTTTGACGAGTTAAGTGTTAACCAACCAAAAACAGACAGATTGTCTTTCCCATGTTGGCTTCAAAATGCAGGAGGGGAAGTGCCATTGCTGAATACGGTTGAGAACTTGCTGAACCATGTCATTTGCAAAAGTGTCAAAGACTCCACATAATGAGAGGCCAGGCCTGAGTTTACTTGTCCCTTTTTGTAGGATATGATTCCAATCTTCTGGGAGAGGGAAAAAAAATAGAACAATACCAAATCAAAGCAACTCCAACTGTCAGTGGAAGGTGGTCCAGAATAAAAATCTCAAAGGAGGAAGAGATTAATTTCAAACTATAATGAATTCTCTTTGTCAATTGAAAATTCGCCCTCCAAAACATTTCATGACAACTTTTGACAGGCAATGATCTGAGTGTTTGATATACAGAGACAGTTACTTCTTGCCTTCGAAAAACTCTTACATTCTCCCCCGGGAAATGGACTTGTAAGCAGATAATTACAACCTCCTGTGACTTTATAGACTTCAAGGGAACATGGGAGAAGGTTCAAATTCAGGTGAGACTGGAAAAGACCTTTTAGAATGGTCGGGTGCTTTTTGTTTTTAATTTATTTTTCATTAACCTAAAATTTAAACATTTTAAGGGGTACCATATAATGTTTCAACACATGTACAAATGGCATTTTCAAATCAATGTGAACATATCTATCTCTTCAAATATTTATCATTTCTTTTCAGTGAAAACATTCAAAATATTTTCTCTAGCTTTTTAAAATGATGTAGTGTACTTTTGCTATCTATAGCCACTCTACTGAGCAACACGCACCAAATCTTATTTATTTTATTCTAACTATAACTTAATACCTGTTGGTCCATCTTTCCACATCCCTCCTACCTCCTTACTCTCCATAGCTTCTGGTAGCCACTGTTCTACCTTCAACTCTTATGAGATCGACTTTTTTTACATTCCACATGTGAGTGAGACTCTTACAGTGCTTGTCTTTCTGTGTCTGGTTTATTTCACTCCACAAGGTATTATCCAGGGCTTTAAAAGTTGCTGCAAATATGACAGGATTTCATTCTTTTATGACTGAATAGTATTCCATCATGTGTATGTACCACATTTTCTTTATTTATCTTTGAGGTGATGGATATTTAGGGGCTTTTCCATACTTGGCTACCGTGACTAGTTCTGTAATAAACATGGGAGTGCAGACGTCTCTTTAACAATGATCCCATTTCCGTTGGATATGTACCCAGTGATGGGATTGCTGGGCCTTATAGTAGAACTGCTTTCAATATTTTGAAGAACCTCCAAACTGTTTTCAGTCATGGCTTTGCTAATTTACATTTCCACCAACAGTGTGTAAGTGTTCCCTTTGCTTTGCATCTTTGCCAGCATTTGTTAATTTTTGTCTTTTGGTAAAAGACATCTGACAAGAGTAGGGTAATATCTCATCGTGATTTTGAATTGCTTCTCCCTAAGGATTAGTGATACGGAACATTTTTTTTTCATGTACCTGCTAGCCTTTTGTATGTCTTATTCTGAGAAATGTCTGTTTAGGGTTATTTCTTACTTCTTTTGGTGTGTGTGTGGGGGGTCAGTAATGGGGTTTGAATTCAGGGCCTTACAATTTCATGGCAGGAACTCTACCACTTGAACCACTCTACCAGCCCCATTGCTCATATTTTACACAGATTATTTGTTCTTTTGCTATTGAGTTGTTTGGGTTCGTTGTATGTTCTGGATAATAACCCTTTGTCAGATATATAGTTTTCAGGTATTGTCTCCCAATCTATAGGCTGTCTCTTTATTTTGTTGACTGTTTCCTTTTCAGTACAGAACCTGCTCCTTTGTTAAAATGTAATCCCATTTGTGTATTTTTTGTTTTTGTTTCCTATACTTTTGGGGTCCTATTAAAAAATTTCTTGCCCATTCCCAAATCCTAAAACAATTTCCTGATTTATCTTCTTTTGATTTTATAGTTTCAGGTCTTACATTTCAGTCTTTAATGCATTTTGAGTTGACTTTTGGAGATTGTGATGTAGTTTCATTCTGTTTCATTTGGATCTTCAATTTTCCTACCCCATAGTTATCATTTCTTCATTGTGTGTTCTTAGCACTGTTTTGAAGATCAGTTGATTGCAAAGGTATAGGTTTACTTCTAGGCTCTCTATTCTGTTCCATGTATCTGATCTTATGCCAATACCATGCTATTTTGTTTACTATAGCTTTTTAGTATATTTTGAAGTCAGGTAGTGTAATGCCTAAGGCTTTGTGCTTTTTTGCTCAAGATTGCTTTGGCTATTTGGAGTTTTTTTATGATTCCATATGAATTTCATAATTTTTTTCTAGTTCTGTGAAAAATGTCATTAGTATTTTGATAGAAATTGCATTGAATCTACAGATCACTTTGGGTGATATGTACATCTTAACAATATTGATCCTTTAAATTCATGAACAGATGATTTCTTTTTTGTCTTCCACGCACTTCATCAATGCCTCATGGTTTCATTGAAGAGAACATCTTTGGTTCTGAGGTATTTTTGTAAGTATTATAAATGGGATTGCTTTCTTTTGGGGGAAGGGGAGGTGTAGAGGATTGAATCCAGGATCTGTGCATGCTAGGCAAGCACTCTACCATTGAATATACCCCCAGGCCTGGGATCGCTTTCTTAATTTCTTTTTCTGATACTTCACCATTAGCACATAACAACAATACTGACTTTTATAAGTTGACTTTGTGTCTTGCAACTTTGCTGGATTCATTCATTAGTTCTGACATTTTTTTGGTGGAGTCTTTGGACTTTTCTCTCTATAAGATCATGTCATCCACAAGTGGTGACAATTTGGCTTCTTCCTTTCTGATTTGGAGGCTCTTTATTTCTTTCACATACCTGGTTGCTCTGACTAGGACTTTCAGTATTATGTTGGACAAAAGTGAGCATCCTTGCCTTGTTCCAGATCTTAGAATGAAAGCTTTCTGCTTTTCTTTATTCAGTATGACATTAGTGTGCACTGGTTACATATGTTCTTTATTAGGTTAGATAAGTTTTCTATACCTTATTTGTTCAGAGTTATATATATATATATATATATATATATATATATAATGAATGGATTTTAAATATATATATATATAAAATGAATATATATATATATATATAATGAATATATATATATAATGAATGGATGTTAACTTCTACCAAATGCCTTTTCTGCCTTTGTTGGAATGATCAGATAGCATTGTCCTTCATTTTGTTAATGTAGTTTTTCACATTTACTGATTTGTGTTTTTTGAGCCATCCTTGTATCCCTGGGATAAACCATATTTAATCATGGTAGATCACTTTTTAATGTACTGTTAGATGTGGTTTGCTAGTACTCTGTTAAGCATTTTTGCACCTATGTTCATCAATGGTATTAACCTGTACCTTCCTTTTTGTTGTGTCTTTGCCTGGTTTGGGTATTGGGGTAATACTGGCCTGCTAGGATAAGGTAGCATTCTGTCCTCTTCCAGCTTTTGAAATAACTTAAGAACAATTGGAGTTAGATTTTCTTTAAATGTTTGGTAGAATTCACCAGCAAAGATAAATTATCCTTGGGCTTTGTTTGTTTGTTTGTTTGTTTTTCATGGGAAATGTTTTAGTACAGAGTCAGTCTTGTTCCTTGTTCCTCTTTATCTGTCTATTCTTTATGCTCTCTTATGTATGTATGTATATATTTATGCTGATGATTGAACCCAGGGTTGCACACACTAAGAACAAACTGTACCACTGAACTATATCCACAACCCCAGGCTTTCTACTTTTTTTTTAATCACTCAAGTTGGTAATATATTTGTGTACATTTCTTCTAGTTATACAATTTGTTGGCATATAGTTCATAACAATTTCTAATGATCCTTTAATCTATGGTGTCAGTTGTAATGTCTCCTTTTTCATCTCTGGTTTTATTTGAGTCCTCTCTCTTTTTTTCTTAGTCAAGCTGAGGGTTTGTCAATTTTACCTTTTCAGTATCCCAGCTCTTTAGCCAGGCACAGTCACTTATGCGTGCTACATGAGAGACAGAGAGAGAAGGATCATCACTCCATCTAGTATAGGCAAAAAAAAAAAAAAAAAAGTTAGCAAGTCCCTATCTCAAAGGACAAGCCATATGTGGTAGTTCATGTTAGAATGTAATCCCAGTTTCACAGGTGGCAGCAGTAGGAGGCTCAGGCAAAATTATGAGACTCTAAATAATATCTAAATAATAACTGTAGCAAAAAGGGTAGAATTGTGGTTCAAGTGGTAGAGTGTCTGCTTAGAAGGTGTGAGACTCTAGAATCAACAACAAACCCAAAACAACAAAAACAACTCTCAGCTCTTTGTTATATTGATTTTTGTACTTTTACTTCTGTACTTATTTATATATTTATCCATTCACTTATTATTTATTATTAACTTTGCTCTTGCCTTTACTATGTCTTTCCTTCTACTAGTTTTAGATTGTTAGTTCCTGTTCTCTTCGTTCCTTGAGATACAGTGATAGGTTGTGTATTTGAGGTCTTCCTTGCTTATTTGTTTGGTGTTGACTGCAATGAACTCCTCTCTTGCTCTTGCTTTTTCTGTTTCCCATGGTTTTGGTATCTTGTGTTTCCATTTTTGTTTCTTTCAAAAATCTTTGTTCATTTCTTCCTTGATCCCATTGGATATGCAGGAGTAAGTTTTGAATTTCTATGTATTTGTATGCTTTCCAAAATTTTTCTTGTTACTACTTTCTACTTTTGAGCATTGTGGCTGTAAAATATATTCAATATGATTTCAATTTTTTAATGTGTTGTTTGGTGGCAGACCATATGGCCTACCCTAGAGAATGTTCCTCATGCTATTGTGAAGAATGTGTATTCTGCAGCTGTTGGGTGGAATATTCAATAGATGTCTATTTGGTCCATTTGGTGTAGGGTACAGTTTAGCTCTGCTATTTCTTTGTTGATTTTCTTTCTGACCTCTCTGTTGCTGAAAATGGGCTATTAAAGTTGCCTAGTGTTATTATATTGGAGTGTATCTCTCCACTTAGGATTATTAATATTGCTTTAATGTGTGCACCAGTGTTGGGTATATATAGATTTAGAATTATTACTTCATTTTGATGAATTGATCACTTTATCATTGCATACTGATGTTCTCATCTTCTTTTGGTTTAAGTAGAGCTACTCCTGCTTTCTTTTGGACTTCATTTACATAGAATAGTTTTTTCCTTACCTTTACTTTTAGTCTGGACATGTTCTTAGATGTGATTTGAGTTTCTTAGAGGAGCATATAGTTGTGTCTTATTTTTTTTAATCCATTTGGACTCTATGTCTTTAAATTAGAGAATTTAATACATTTAGATTAATATCACTAGCATTTTGTTACTTTTTCTAGTTTTATTTTAGTTCCTTTCTTTCTCCTCTTATAGTCTTCTTTTGTGGTTGATCTTTTTTGTAGTGTTTTCATTCCTTGCTTTTTGTTTTTGGTGTGTCTGTTATAGATTTTTGCTTTGTAGTTATTACCATGAAATTTGCAAAACACATCTTTTGATTTTAGCAAGCTATTATGAAATGATAATAAATTATTATGAATTGATTATAAAGATAGAAAATGAAACAAAAAAAGAAAGAAAAATCCTAATAAATCTCTACATTTGCATTCTACTCCTCCATACATTTTGAATTTCTGATGTTCACTTTCATGCCTTTCTGTATTGCCTATCTCTTAACATATTGATATAGTTATTATTATTTTTAGTGCTTTGCTTAGTCTTTATATTAAAGTCATAAATGGTTTATACACCATGTTTACAAATTGGAGCATTGTGATTTTGTATAGTTACTCCTACCAGATTAGTTTTGTATCTTCTGATGTTTTCTTCTTACTCATGAGTTTCTCTTTCTTTTGATTTGTAAAAGTCCCTTTATCATTTCATGTAGGAGAGGTCTGATTATGGTAAATTGTTTCAGCTTTTGTTTGAGAATATCTTTATCACTTTTTTCATTTCTAAAGGATAGCTTGGTTGGGCACAGCATTCTTGACTGGCAGGTTTTCTCTTTAGTATTGTGAAAAATTGCATCCTACTCACTGATGATCTTTAAGATTTTTGCTGAGAAGTCTCTTTTCTGGTGAATTGGAACTCCTTTATAGGTTATTCTTTTTTTCTCATGTGCTTTGAGAATCCTCTTTGTCATTAACTTTTGAATACTTGATTACATTGTTTCTAGGGGTTAACATGGTTCAGTTGAATCTTAATGGTAACTTTTGCCCTTCCCATACCTAGATATTTGTATCCTTTTCTAAGTTTGGGAAGTTTTCTGATATTATGTCTTTGAATATGCTTTCTATCCCTCTGTCATTCACCAGTACCTCTTGAACACCAGTGACCAAACTTTTTCTCTTTTAAAGCTATCCCAAGTTTCTTGTAAGCTTACTTCATTCCTCTCCATTCCTTTTCCTTTTTTGTCCTCTACGCATTTTCAAATACAGAACTTATTGGTACTTTATTCTGTTTATCTATTTTGCTACTGATGCCTTCGATCTCATTTTAAATTTCAATGTTTAATGGGCTTTTCAGCTCAAGGATTCTGTTTGATTTCAATTTCTCTGTTAAGTTCTTCTGATAAAGCGCTGAATGATTTCTCTGGGTGTTTGGGGTTTTTTTGTTTGTTTGTTTGTTTGGGGGTTTTTTGTTTGTTTGTCTTTTGATGCTTATTAAGTTTCTTAAAGCAGTTATTTTGAATTCTTTGTCCAGGAGTTTGCACATTTTGGTTGCTATATGTCACTTTCTAGCACCTTATTTTGTTCATTATGTGTGGTCATGGTTTCCTGAAAATTCTGAAAGTCTGTTATTTACAACATCTGTTATTGAAGGATTGGTATTTATTCCATTCTTTGTTATCTGCCTTTGTTTGTGCCTGTTCTTCTGAATTTTCTTTGAGCCTGTTGTCATTTCCCTTATGTTAGCACTAGATGGTATCCTGAGCACAGATTTGCGACAAGTCCACAGTTGATGTGTCATTACTGTTTGGGAACTACAAAACCACAGTTGGTGTCTGGCTCAGAATGAATTGGTATATGCCTAAAAAGGGTAGTTTACAACTTGCAAACCACTCCCGGAGGCCAGATGCCTTGTCCACAGTCACTGGCCTGTGACCAGACACTGTGAAATTCTGCCTGGCTCTGGGCCTCCCCATGTAAGCATCATTCCCAGAGTCTTACGCTATGAACTGACCCTGTCTTCCTCTTCTTTTCCCAACTGGACAATTGCTCTCCCCATGTTGTGCTGCCTGGAACTGGGGGAGGAATGGGTTTATTGGTCTCATGGTCATGCCCACCAAAACCAATGTACCGGAACAGAACCAAAGTCTACTCTGTTATGTCCTGTTGCCATGGGATATTCATGGCAAAAGACCATGGCAAGCCATCAATGACGCCTCTCACTGGAGCCACAGGTCTCCACCCAACACTGGGGTAGGTCTAGAGACTCTTTCAACAGATACTTGCCAGGGGACAAGAACCATTGAGATCCACCCAATTTTGAGTTTCACTGGCCTGGCACTAATTTCCAAGGCACAATCTTGTGCTTATTTCCCTATCCTACCCCCAGCAGACAGAATCTTGCTGCATGATGTGCTGCCTGAGGTTGGTGTTGGAGTCAGTCTTTTGACCACCTGGCTAAAGGTTCAGAGGTCCAATTGTGGACAATTGCCTGGCGTGAGAGGTCTTAGGGATCTATCCATAGCTCAGTCTCACTGTGGCAGGCTTGGTACTAGGTTTCAAGTCTAAGGCATGGACTCTATTTTCTCTCCCTCTGTAGCAGAAAGTGTCTCCATGCTTCCTTGCTTAGAATTGTAAGAGTAAGGCACAGGCAAATCTTTCCTTCCTGCCTTCTTTAATGCTTCTTTTATTTGTTATGCTAAAACAAGTTAATGAGTTCTCTCTTTTCCTTAGCTCTTGTGAAGCTAGCTGTTCAAATCTATGTTTTTGTAAGGGGATAATTGTCACATGGTCCTCAGCTACCACCTACCTCATCTCTAATTGTTAGTTTGAGAGTGTGTCTCAAAAGATGTTAGGTGTCCCAGGAGAAGGAAACAGTATATGCAATGATTTGGAGTCTTGAAGGAACACTGTGACTATATCCCCAAGAAGAGAAAGTGGTGAACAAGTTTCAAAAGGTATGGCTAGAGGTCTTGGGTCAGATTGGAATGGTTCTTCAATGACATACTAAAGTTACTTCAGTCCATAATGCAATGCAATATTTATTCAAATAAGAGATGCCATTCTTCAGCTGAAAACTTCTTGTGTTCAACAGAGAAATATGCTTTACTTGCTTGTTAAAAAAGCAAACAAACAAAAAACAGTCTTAGAACACTACTACCATATCTATAAAAGAACAAAATACTGCCCTCTACAGTAATTTGAACACACCAAGAAAAGACATAAGATTAAAAAAGAAAAAAACCAATCCAGCTTAGAGACATAGGAGATAATTTAAATATGCAACATGTCTGAAAGAAGTCTCATAAAAAAAGCATAGGAAGAAATTGGATAAAAACAACAAAACTAGAAGAAAATTTTACATACAAGAGGATAAAAAGTCCTTAAGTCAAAAGTGGATTCCAAGATGAATAAAATGAATTCATTCCCAGAAATATTAATCATTTCGGCATATTAAATACAATAAAGCAGGTTAAGAGGAAATCTTAAGAGCTTTCAGACTAATAAAAAAATTATCCAGAAGGGAATGAAGAATAGACAGTAGCTTTCTTACAGATATCTTCAAATGGAAAAGGAAAAACAACCATCACTCTTGGAGTTTATACCCAGCTAAAAGATTCCTAAAATGTGAGAGAAAAATAATGGCGTTTTCAAACTTGTAAAGATTTTGGAAGTTGACTGTCCTCAGACTTCCCCTCAAAAAATACCTCCTGGGCTTTGAACTCAAGGCCTCACCCTTGCTAGACAGGTGCTCTTAACTGCTTGAGCCACTCCACCAGCCCAAGAACACCTTCTGAAATAAGAAAAGCAAGAATGGAGACATTTGGAATGAAATCTAACAAATAATAGTGATCCTATGTCTTCTTAAATATTTTTCAACCTTTTTGTGTTTATTACTATTTATTGTTTATTTTATTTTTCATATTAATTTATTATGACTAAGCTAAATACTAATTTTTAAACAGCAAAACTAAACTTTAGACAATAATAACAAGATTGGATAATAGGAGGTCAAGTGTCTGAAGGTCCTTATGGTGATAACTAGGAAGAAAATAATGAATAATTTTCAATGTTTATATAGTTTAAGGTATGTGTTATAAATTCAAAGGAACCACTAAAAGAATAAAAATGTAGCCTGTATATTTCAATCCCCCAAAGAAAGTGAGAAAACAAATAAAAATCTTTTAGTTTGATAGAACACCAGAAAGGAGAAAAAAGGGCAATAAAGAGAAAAAATTCTGGAAAATATATAAAATTATAGGTTGAGAGCTGGGATGTAGCTCAGTGGACAAGTACCTGCCAAGCATGTGCGAGACCCTGGATTCAATTCCCAAAACAGAAAAGACAATAGAGTTGAAATAAATCCAGATATATCACTAATCACAGTAAATATATGCAGGTTATACTTAGCAATTGAAAGGCAGAAATTAGCATGCTAGGCAAAATAAAACAGAATCCAAGGTACATCTTCAAGTTATGTACCTAAAGCAAAAAATGTAAAGAAAGGTTAAAATTAAAAGGAGGAATACACATTCTATGCAAATAATCCACAGTAAGCTGATATATAAGTATGAATATGAAACAAGATTTATGTAACACAAAACATCTTAATGAAGATAAATAGGGTACACAACCTAATTATAATAGAACAATCAACACAAAGTCATTATAAATCAGTTTGTGTCTAAGCCAAATCCTCAAAGTATAGAATCCTGAATTAACAAAATTAGGACAGAATGACAAGTCAGTGAAGAATTTTAGCATAATTGTATTAGAAATAGGTAGCTTAAACCTAGAAATCACAAATGAAGAGAAAGAACTTTCAAACAATTATTTTGAAAGATCTCAGAGATCTAGTACCTGAACTCATCTAATATGGAGCACTATACCCAACAAGTATAGAATATAGGGTTTTGAAACAACAGTTGGAACTTATAAATGGCAAATCAATAAATGAATATTCCTTGGGATATTTCTTCTTTTGAACATACATTTTCTACTATTTTTCACTTAAATGTATGCTCTCTGACTTATGTCTTCCGTGTGTCTACTAGAGAGTCATCGGTCCAGTCAGAGGGTGTCTGCTGTGGCTGTGATTTGAGGCTGATGTGTCTCCCGGGAGCCTCCCAACTTGACCAATGTCTTCCTCTCCAGCCTTTGAACAGTCATCAGTAGAAGATTTAGTCACACTGATGTGAATTGAATTTAAACTTGTGGCCTTGAGCTCAGACATGCTCATTTTAGTTTTCCAAAGAGGAAAGTTTCCGTCTGGGACCCTGCCTGCATTTTGAGTAAGATGCAGAAGTTCAACGATTAGTTGTGCTTTTTGGAAGTCTTCCTAAGAGATAGTATAAGGAATGTAGTGGAATAAACCCAAAGATGATAGACATTCACCAGTGCCCTTTAATGTCGTCACCACCTCTGAGTCCATTAGCCTTTTACGGTCTTTTCCAAATAAGCATAATTAAGTTATCACAATAGGTCAGGGCAAATGTGTCCCTTGACCCAAGCCCGTCACTCCAGGCTTCTATTACTTGGCTGGGATGCTTCCTGTTTTTACTTTCCCAGTGATGTAGAAAAATTAATATGCCACCCTTCAGGAGTGATCGTGATGCTGTGGCCTTACCCTAGGCTGAGCACTCAATACACATGATAACATCACTCATTATGCCCGGATAGCAGCGGTAACAACTACAGACATCCCCGCATTGCTTACATCTTACCAAGCTTCGCCTAGCCTGCTTTCATTTGATGTTACCCCAGATATTATGATATAGACAAGAAAGGAATTATTATCTTTATTTAAGAAATTTGAGATTAAAAGATTGAAAAGTAACAGAATTCCACATGGCTTCATGATGAAAAAAATTAAGACATAAATTTCTAATTCAAATGTCACTGCTGTCACTTTCCATTTGGCCTTTGACGTACATTTCCAGCTAGATTAACATGGCAGAGCTGAACTGGACCCTGTTGCTCAGACACATATGTCTATCTGCTGGTTGGCCCTGATAACAACAGAGTGCACCTAAGTGACACACTTGACAGGGAGAAACTGCTCTCTAGTCAGGCTGCCTGACCTCAAATTCTGACACAGTATAAGCTGCGTGGTCTTGAACAAGTTTCTTAACCTCTATACCTCCGTTTCTTCAGCTGTAAAAAGGGGATATGAACTATGCTTAAGATTGTGGTCATATTCTATAAGGTAGTAATATGTTTGAAGTGCATAGAATAGTACCTAGCATACAATCAGTGTTCTAGAAAAGTTTGCTGTTGGGATGTTGTTGATGATGTAACATCAGGCTTGTTTGGCGCAAGCAATGAGCTCAGTGTTGATTCACTCTGTCCCAAACACACCTCACACATGCCATAATACAGAGCTGGTTTAAAGTAAAAAGCAACTCTTTCTCCACTGACAATGTAGAGAAGATTGGTTCAGTTGTCACAAGAGAAGCCAGACAGGTTTGAGCAAATCAAAGGACTGGAAGAGAATACAGTCTACTCATAGGTGCCACACTTTCAGATGTAGGAAGACTACAGTAGCCAACGTGAGTGCGCTCAATTTTAGGTCTCTTCCCCCTGCCTGTAGCCAATCTACCCCTTCTTAGCACCATGAACCTCAATATTCTACCATTTCGGATTCATTTTTGAGAAGCATAAACTTGAGAACACAAAGTGCCAAGAGCCCAATCCTGGTGACAACAGAAGTCAACGATCCAGCCACTATGACCTGGTCATCCTCACTCTCTCCTCTTTCCATTAGCTGGTTCATAGTCTAGAACACTGCCTAGTTCAAGTGCCAGATTTAAGGGTGGGCAGTGTACAGAAGTGTTAGGAGTCTGCCAAACAAAGAGAAGAGACAATTCTAGATAATTTTAACTTTCTCAATTATCTGAGAAAGAGTTTAAATTCCAAACACCATTGCCTGGGCTCCCCTTGTCTTCACTCCTCTTTGCCTGAATTTTCCAGTCTAGTTTTTTTGTCATTGTCGGGCAATTAGGCTGTCAAGGAAGCAGACCCTTGACTTGTAGGGCTTGGGAAATAATTGTTGTGGCTTCTGATGGGAATGTCCTTCCTTCCAGCCGTCTACCCCTCTAGCCTAATGCTCTCCCTTTCCTAGAAATCTTACTTACTCTTTGATCTCTCTCCAGATTGTGTCCTTAGTCAACTGACAGGCCTCTAGTGTGATTTTCTGTCTCTTTCTGCTCCATCCTTCCTTACAGAGTACACTGCTTTGCACCCAAACTTTTCCCACTTGCACAATCCTCTCATATCCACCTGACCTTCCGTGGGCAAAGCCTATGTAGCATCACCCAGCACATAAGCCAACTGGCTCCTACCATAAAAAGTCATTTCCTCTCCACACAATACGCAAAACAATAAGACACCAAGTTTATATGACTGTAGTAAAATCAGGTAGCAGGCAAGTTGACTGGCCATAAGTCTGTGGCTTGTTTGTGGCATCATCATTTGCTCTTCCTGAAGTTCAGGTGTGTAGCTAAAACCTCTCACCATATACATTATCCAAGGGATGTATCATTTCTGAGATATAATAGCTGTATCCCATATTTGAGGATTATATGCATACATCTTCAAACCTCAGTTTTTAAGTAAAATATAATCTATGATGGGCAAATATTAAATTAATTAATTCAGTTAGATATCCATTTTTAGGTTAATACTTCTTTAAAGTAAACTGGAGAAAATGTAAACCTACAATACATACAGGAATCATACTTTCTCTGACTTATAAGTCATGGTCTATGTAACTGAGAACTGTTGGCTTTACGGAGAGTTCTGTCTCTCCCTCATCTTATATCTGCCATTGAAACATCCTCTCCCTCAGCCCATCAGCCCCACTGGATTGCCTTACTTCTGCTTAGGAAAAGTCTTCTTCACTTCCCATCTGGTCATAGGAGAGGTATTTACCTTTTTCTCTATAATTCCATATCAGCCCTCATGCATATTTTCTTTTATCTAAGTCTACTGGTCAAGTGTCCGTTCAAGATGTCTCTGCTCATATCCTGATATCACAACCCCATTAGCCCCCAGGAAAATCTTCACAGTACTTCACACCAAAGCTGTCTTCACTGGCATTTTACATTATGAGCTACACACACACACACACACACACACACACACACAACATGCACACATAGCTGTCAGTAATACCACTCTGTCTAACAGGTTTATTAACAACAGTTTTTAGATGCTGAGCTAAAGTTTACATAATTGGAACACTTAACACACTAAAAAATAGAATGGAAATTCACTGGAATGATAACCATCTTCTTCCCACTCACACAAGGATGTAATATGCCGAGAAAGAAGATCACAGATGTGAGGCACAAGTGGGGATGCTATAAAGATCCCATGACTGGAGCTGTCTCCTCCCCGCTCACTCCCCAGTACCACCAGCGCATCACAGAAAACAGCGTGACCTGAGGAATGAACAGGGATGCCTTTGAAATGATCATGTTTTAATACTAATAGTCAGTCAGTGATAGAATAAGCCAAATTCTCTTATCTAGTGGATTTATCAGATCTTACAATTCAATGAACAACTAAGAATTTTTTCCCAGAAGATGTTGAACAACAGGAAGAATTACAAAGGTAAGGAGGATAAAACTGGAGGCTGAAAGTTGGAGAGAAGCCAAAGAGCCTAAGCCTTCATTGCCTTCTTCACCATGGACTCTGGACCCAGTTCTGGAAAAGCTGTGGCCTAGGCTTCAGTTGGCAGCTCTGACCTCACTGAACCTGTTCTACATTTTGGTGTGTGTACCTCTATGAATCAAACTGGAAATTCTTGGCAAATTCAGCTTCTCTCCCATACCATATACTCCATGAAATAAATCCCCCCCTCCCAATACACCATCTCAATCTTTTTCCAGGTCCTCAATTACCCAAGAACTCTCTTTAGATCACAGGTCACACATTTTCCCCATTTGGCCATGGATCCACCTGCTGGGTGTACTGGGAGGAGTGGTAGATGAGGAGACTGTGTACTTCACAAAGAATACTTGACTATTGTGGCTGCATGAATTATTTTGAGCCTCTGGTATTGGCTGTGAAGGATGGAATAGGTTAACAGTATTCTGCTAGTGAGATGCAAGGTATGGATCCCAAAGCAGCTACCTTCTTGGTAGAGCTTCAGCTGTGTGACATTGGCAAGTGAGTGAAATTCTCTCTGCCTCACTTTCTCTTCTATAAAGTGGAATCATAGTGTTTAACGAATAAATAATATCAGAATATTTATACTTATAGTGTTTCTCATGGAACAGAGTTTTACAATATTTATGTAATAGATAATTAGTAGTTTGAACAGTTAAATTATCCATACCTCAGAGTCTCATCTGTAAAACAGGGAAAATAGTAACACTTACAGAATAGAATTTTATACATTAAATGACCTGATATCTGTATTTACTTGGCAAATAGTACATGTTAGGTACTAGCCTATACTATGACCTTTCTAATATTTAAGGTTAATAAAAATAAAATTAGGTAGCTTTGACTATGACCATTTCTACAGATATTTTTCATATTTTAAGTTTAATACAAATGAAAATTAGGTAGCAAGTAATAGATTCCCAGTTGAATCTGTGTCTTTTGGCCATTTTGAGAGGCCCTGAGCTGCTGATGAAATATTCCAAATACAGTCACAAAGGCAATTAATCCTCCCTTACTGCACACACACACCCTTCTTCCCACGTGAAGTAAATGCAGGTAGAAGCAGAGACCCATGTCATCAATGACGAGAAACGGGAAGAAACTACTATATTTCAGGAAAACTAATCACCGGCTTTTTTCAGATCAGACAGAGCTGTGAGCCAGTTCTTCCCGGCTGAGAAGAGAGAGCACATTCAAAACTGGAGACAGAGGCTGATGAGGTGTGCAACTTCCTGTTTCCTTGGTGAATGCCTCAGAACACAGGCAGCTGGGAATTTTAAATTTTTCCACTCATTGCCACCCTGTGAGGATGGGTAGAGTGAGTCACAGAGCTGGATTAGGGAGAGCAGACCTGGGGGAGGTTCACAGACTCTTCCTGGCTTTCTCAGCAACTCACAGAGACCAGTGACCTTTGCATGCTGGTGGCCTCCGTGAGAGGAAGTGTGGCTCCTTAAACTCACAGACGCAAAGCATCTGAAAACCATAAGGTACTCCACAGGCCCTGACTGAACCCCTCCAGGGAAGTAATGGGTCTTTTCTTACACACACGTCTCCTAGGACAGTGTCTCCCTGGCAGGCTTATCCTCAGATGTCACCATTTCACTATCTCAGTTTGGTTCTGTCCTTTCTTGGTCTTTGTGTGGCCTAGGCACCAGTTCCATCTTGAAACCTTCCTCAAGGGACTGAAGTAAGTATGAACTGGTCTCTCTCAGTTTCTCTCCTCTTTCTCTAACCATGGCTTCTTAGCCTCTTTGCTAGTGGATCCTCTTTCTCCAACTTGCCCTAAATAACTGGAGTTTCAGAGTTTAGTATTTAGTCTTTTTCACTTTGTAGTTTACACCAGTGGTTCTGAACATTCTCTGATAATGGGTCACAACCAATGAATTCTATGGACTTTCTTACTGGGGAATTCACACTCACATCTGAAATATTTCACACAAACTCAGGGGTTACAAGCACAGTGATGTTCTCCCATAATAGTCAGAGGGTCCAAGTGTAACAACAAAAACAACAGGAACTTGTGTGCGCCATAGAGCCAGGCGTCAGTGCCCTTACTGGCACTCACAATGAGACCTTGCTGGACATAAGCAAAATCACAGAGTCACAAGATGACTGGGAACATGATAAAGTAAGGAAAACAAGGCCAGTCCATCATTTTGTCCTAAGCATAGACCAAAAAACAGGGTAAGTGTGTAACAAACATAAGACTACACATCCCCATCCCAGTAAATATGACTGATTTTCTTTTTCTTTCTTGGTGGTACTGGGGTTTGAACTCAGGGCTTCACACTTGCTAGGCAGACACTCTACTGCCTGAGCCACTCCATCAGACTGACTTTTCTAATTATTTTCTTCTCAATCACAGCTATGCTCTTGCTCTCATCTTTCTATACAGAGGATTGATTTGGATGTTCAGTCATGGAATTGACCCCATTTCTTTTTGTTACTTTTGGGACAGCTTTCTTGAGGTATGATTTGCGTATCTTACAATTCACCTATTTAAAGTGTTTAATTGCATGGCTCTTAGTATATTCAGAGTTGTGCAATAATCAAAACAGTCAGTTTTAGAACATTTTTATCATCTCAAAAAAGAAGCCCCGCACCCCTCATCACCTTTATAGTTTGGATATGGTGTACCCCAAGAGGTTCTAAAGGTTTTGTCCCCAGATGATGGCACTATTAAGAGGTGATTAGGGGCATTAACTTCATCAATGGATTAACCTATTGATTTTCTCATAGCTGAATGGGCTATGGGAGGGCGGAGGCTAGTTGGAGGAAAAAAGTCACTAAGGGTGCATCTTTGAAGGGTATATCCTGTCCTGATAAATCCTTCCTCTTTTTAAGTTATTTTCTCAGATATTTTGTCACAGCCATACAAAGTAACTACCACACATCCCAATCATCCCAACCCCCAGCCCTAAGCAACCTCTTATCTACTTTCTGTGTTTCCTCATTCTGAATATTCCTTATATAGGAAATATTATTTATGTTCTTTCTTGGTGTTTGTGACTACCTTCTTTCATTTAGCCTAGGGTTTTCAGGTTATAGTATAGCAAAACTTTATCCCTTTTGATAGAAAAAATATTTAGTTGTACAGATATACCATATTTTTATCCAGTCATTGGTTGATGGGCATATGAATTGTCCTCATCTTTTGAAAGCATACAAACTAGGTTGAACTCCCTCCAAATTTATCCAACCAAAGACCAGCCCCTATGGTAGGCCCTTTCTTATACCTGCTTATAGAGACACCCCACAGCTGTCTACATCATCTGTTCTCCCTCACTGCAATGAAACACACAATTCTTTGGTGGTCTTTGACTAAAGGACACTGACACAGATTTTAGGTTACTTTTCTCCAGAGTCTAGACTTGGCCTGAATTTTGCCATTTGTTTTTAGCCTTAACAATCAGTGAAATGTTGTTATCATCTAAATCAATATACGTCTCATAACATACTAAGACACTATGGTGTCCTATAAGTATCTGTAATGAAAATTTCAAAAATAAATGTTTACCCAAATTTTTATTTTCCTATGATTGTTCTCTTAATGTAAAATGCCACTATCTAGCAAGGTGCAATTCAAAGATCAGAGGGTTACCCCATACATCTCATCACTTAACTCTTAAATCTGCACTCACCTTTTCATTTTCACCAAAGTTATGTAAAGACTGTTAGCTTTCAACCTGGTTTTCCTTTCCAGTCTCCATTCTTCAAATTCTTCCTCCACATTGAACCACTATTCTTAAAATACAAAACTTGTTATGTCATATTCATTCTCAAAATCCTTTTGTGGTTCCCCCAATGACTGTAGATAAACACTCCTTATTCTGGCATTTAAGAAGTTCTCTGTCCTGACCCCTGATCAGATATTTGGCTATAACCATCATTCATGAGCTCCCTGAGTCCAGTCACAAAGAACAACTTGAAGGGCCTGAAATAAGGTACTATCTTTGTCACCTTTTCACATTGGCATGCTAGTCCCATCCCTGGATGATTTAGCAAGGTTCCTTTTTGCCTAGTTTAGTCAATGCTTACCCAACTCTACTCATTAGTCACTTTCTCTAGGAAACTTTCTATATTTGGTTCTGTGCTTCTATAATGCTTGTCATGCCATTTTTTGCACTTACCACCTGCTAAGTTTCTTAAATATGGCATCCCACTCCAATGAGATGAGAATTACATTACCAGAGTTTCACACAAAACAGACTGTCAAAAATAGTTGATAAATGAAAAAACAATGTAGTGACCAGATGAGAGTAGCCCCAGCCTATGTCTGACTCTTTTTTTTTTCCTTTTTTGTTGTGATGGGTGGAGTACATTGTGGCATTTACACAAGTTCTTACAATGTATAAAATATATCATACATGATTTCACCTTCTCAACCATTCTCCTTCACTGTGTCTGACTCTTGCCAAATGAGCAATCAGTGAAAGAACTGCTTGGCTAATCCCAGTCAACCCCTATATCTGTGGAGAAATAATGCTAGTAACACTGATAAAAATGAAAGACATTTGTTTCACCCTTTGACATTTGTAATGATTTGTTACACAACCATAGGTAACTGGAACAACTCTGGAGGAGTTATAGTGTCTAAACCACATGTACAAATAGAGGCAAAGAAAGTATATATGGGCTTGGATCCTGAGAGGGCTGGATCAGGAGAATGGAGAGAAGAAAGAGATTTGTCTGTAAGAACACATTACCCTATGATACAAAATTTAATACAGTAGCAAATTCCTTAGCAGATAATGCTTTCATACTACTAGATCACTCTTAGAAGCTTAGGCACACTATGCCAGAACTCTCTTGGTCAGAAGTTAGGAGAGGAATAAAATGCTAAGAGAAGTGAATGTATAAGAACAGGTATACTACACTTAGGTTTCAGTTGGTCTGAAATCTACCAACCAACCATATTAGATGGGCAGGCCTGAAATTCATCTATTTGCTAAAGAAATCAATAATTTCAAGCAATATAAACAACAATACCATTTTGCTGAGTAGTGACTGGCCTCAATAGGCATAGCCTACAGCAAGAGATGCTCATGTATGGAGGCTATTTTTGGCTCATTTGCAGAACAGTTCTGCAAAACGCATCACATCGTTTCTCAAGTAGGACCAAGAGCAGACCAGGACTCATGTTATGGTTTGATTATGAAATGTTCCCCACAGCCTCATGTAGGTAAATGCTTGGTCCCCAACTGTTTGCATTATTTTGAGAGGTTGTGGAAACTTCAGGAAGTGGGGTTTAGTTAGAGGAAGTAAGTCACAGGGGGAAAGGCCTTTGAAATTTACACCTGAACTCAAATTCCTGTTCCATTTCTCTGCTTCCTGGCTACCATGATGTGAACTGCTCTACTCCACTGGGCCCTCCCTGCCATGATAGACTAAACTCCTGAAACTATAAGCCAAAATAAATAATTGCTCTATATAAGTTGTTTATGTCAAGTATTGGATCACAGCAACAGAAAAGTAGGTAATACAACTCTTTAGTTGACTCAGGCTGTAATGCAAACAATTCTTCTATGTGGGCTCCATGACGTCAAAGACCCTACAGTTTTAGTAGTATCTGTGGTGGGTAAGAGATCATACTGCAGTGTTTTTTGCAAGCTCTGATTGGAAAATAACTTATACCCTTATGTTTATGGAGCAAGATCATGCAATCTGAACTAGAGATACTATACATGAGTTAAAAAACAGCTCTTGTTGATGGGATTTCTTAGAGGTTTGGACCATAGGACATCAAATAGCCATGCAACTGTAACTGCTTGTCATGAGCCTGGCTCATGCCATGGGTCAGGTGTGCTCGCAAACAACCCACTTTACCTTAGATACGGTATGTCCAGCGTGAGCACAGAGATGGAGGGCATGTGCAAAGTGCATGACCATGTGGGTCAGACCCTCATGTCATCCACCACTAATGTTCTAGAATATCTTCCTCGGTTCTTCTAACTAATGAACAGAGGAGGAACCCAGGCCTGGTTTACAAATGACTTGGCAAGTGTGTAGGTGCAAGAAGAAACTAGACAATCCTGAAGTGCAGCCTGACCCAGGTGGTATTCTTGAAAGTCAGTGGTGAAGCCAAATCCTCCTAATGGTCAGAGATTGAGTAGTGCACCTGTCACTCCCACTGGGTGGGAAAGTGATCTGAGGTAAGAGTGTGAAAGGACTCATGAGCTGTAGTGAATGGCTTGACTTGGTCACGGCCCTGAAAAGAGAAAGATCAGAATACAGGGAATGAGGAGGGCTTTAAAAGAGAAATGTGCAAAAGCCTGGAGAGGGCACAAAGTTTGAAGATTTTTGTATCACATTTTAATGCCTAAAGAAAGCAACTACCATTGAAGAGCCAGAAAACACCCATTAGATAGAATGACTCTCAGAATTGACAGCAGACAACCTCCGTCACTGGCTCCCTTTCAACTATAGGCTCAAAAACCATGTTTTCAGAGAGGTAGCGAGGACAGTATGCATGGCTCTCACAGCTAGGTCCCCTCTCATCAAGGTAGATCAACCACCACTGCTGCATACGTCTAATATACCAGCAATAGACACCAATGCCTGCTCATTTCTGAAGGTACCAACTTGGCAGCATGTCGATTACTATAGGCCATTTCCACCATTGAATCAGAAGAGATTCACCTTGATTGGAAGAAAGAAGTATTCTGAGTACAGGTCTGCCTTTTTTAACACAGACACTCATTCAGCACCACTGCCAATCAAAGTTCTGCAGCATATTTTGTATTTGATCAGTTGACACGGGTTCTACATTACATTGCTTCAGACCAAGAAGGTGTGACAAAAGAAGTGTGATAGCTAGGAAACCAGGACACTGAAATTAAAATTATTCTGTTTACCATTTTTTCTCAAAGATCCCATTCAAACAAACAAACAAACAAAAAAACCCTAGGCTCTACTCTACATAGCAAGAAACCCTGATTCCCTGAGAGGGATCAAAAGGAACATTGCATTAAACTTTAAGGCACATCTAAAGCCTGGTAACTTTAGGCTCCTTGTATTAAGAGTCTGGGAGTCAAGGAAGAAACCACCACACTTGCAGATGTATTGAGCCTTGTCACAGGAGGAGATAGGGACACTGTTACACAGTAAGGACAAGAAATGAATTTTGCCTTTACGTGACCCAGTAAGAAATATTTCAGTCAATGTAGACAAGAAATAGTCACAGCAGCGTCCATGACCTGAGAATATCACGGCCTTAGAATGTCATGGCAGAACAAAAAGGAATGAACTCCCTCAGTCAAACCACTTTATAGCAGCACTAATCAGTTCACAAGGGTGGAGCCCTCATGATCCAAACACCTCTGAACACTGTTGCATTGGAATTGATTTTCCAGCATATAAATTTAGGGGAGATATGTTCAGATCATAGCAACTTTTTCTCCCATCCAAGTACTAACCAGGCCCGACCCTGCTTAGCTTCCATGATCAGATGAGATTGGGCACATTCAGGACGGTATGGCCGAAGACTCATAGCAACTTTTTAAGAAGTTCCTCACTCTGGCTCCTGTGGTGGGAGAGTCAGGGCAGGGTGAGGGAACATTCCAGGGTTGCAGATTGGGATGTTGATGATCAGGGCTGGACTACAGGCTTGCTTTCCACTGGGGTGAGAGTTAGTTGTCTTCTGAGATATGGTGAGTGATTTACTTTGTGTGCTTGCACTAAAAGTAATAGGCCAGAGGAGAATTCTGGATGTTGTGGTAAGTGAGTGAGTTCTGCCACATCTGAACTCTAGGTGAAAGAAATCTAAGTAGGAATAGGAAAACCTAGCAAAGCAATCATGACACCCCCATAATTATTAATCCTCTATTCAGAATGGCAAACTAGAGAACAGGAAGGTACTTCCTCTCGCACACTGAAGTAATTCACTGTCTACACTGAACAGAAGAGAGTTTGACCTCAAAAGTCACTGGAGGAGCCTATGTAAAATGCAGATCCCTGATCTCTCTTGATTGGGATAGGACAGTGACAAGGAACCTGGATTTTTATTTAAGAAGCAGCCTGGATGATTCTGAAGGAGTGGTCTTAGAATCATTTGACAAGCACTAATTTACAGGCAGCTGTCAGCAAGATGCACCTTCAGCTCAAGCATAGGGGTCAGACATACAGTCAAGGTCTTGTCCCTCTGCCATGCCATGATGACTCTTCAAAGCTCAGGAATATACCTTTGACTCTAGTTTTCAATATGGAAGCCACGAGCCACATGCACTACTGAGCATTTGAACTCAGTCCTAATTGTGATGTGCTGCAAAATAACATAGAGCAGGAAGGAGAGAGCGACAGGAGAAGGTGATGGGGGTGGTGGTGAATATGATCAAAGCACATTATATGTGTGTATGGAAATAGAATAAGGAAGCTGAGCACCAGTGGCTCATGCCTGTGCTACTTGGGAGGCAGTTACTGGTTCAAAGTCAGCCTCCGCAAATAGCTCACAAGACCATATTTCAAAAATACCCAACACATAAAAGAGCTGGCAGAGTGGCTCAAGTGGTAGAGAGCCTGCCTAGCAGGTGTGAAGCCCTGAGTTCAAACCCCAATGCTGCCAAAAAGAAATAAAATAGAATAGTAAAGTCTATCAAAAATTGTAAAAAGGGGAGAAGGGAATAAGAAAGAGTAATAGATGGGGTGAATTTGATCAAAGTACATTATATGCATGTATGGAAACATCCCAATGAAACCCTTCTGTACAATTAATAGGCCCTAATAAAAATGTTTTTAAAAACCCAATCTTTCCTTGCAAAAATAATGTGATATAGACAGGATTGTGAAAACTTGCATGAGCAAAAAAATAAAAAAGAAATTTCATTAATGATTTTTGACATTGATTACATGTTGAAATATGTTGGACATAGAAAATTAAACTAAAAAACTATAAAATTAATGTCATGCTTGAACACTTCTTTAAGTTTTCTACAAGAAAAACTTAAAATGGTATTTGTGACTTGAATTTGTGGTTTGCATTGTGTAGTTCCTTTGGCCTTCCCGCCACTCATCTCCTGCACTCTGTTCCCTGACCTACTAAGGCCCCAAGGGAAGAGGCCCACTTGACAGCCTAGTAGCTATCATTTGTGGTTTTTTGTGCTAGACACCAGATATGCTACCCATGTTATCTCATTATGTCCATGTCTGTCCTAACGAAACAGCTATTTACAGTCCCCCGTCGTCAGATAAAATGTCCCTAATACAAAGCCCACCTGAAGCTTTCACAATGCACTCCTGAGGCCTAAGTCTCCACCCACCTTCCAGCTGCTGAAGTTAAGATCAACTGTGTTTTACCTCTGACCTCCTAACTCAGTGGTACCATGGAGTGCAGGCCGGTCACATGAAGAAGAATCTCTGATCACACAACCGTGCCATGGAAGCCATCTATCTGCAAAAGCTATGTTTTTTTAAACCCATTTTATTGATCTATAATTGATTTGTAAAAAGTTGTATGGATTTTAACCATGACACAAAACAACTCCTGGTGTGTGTGTGTTTGGAGGAGGTCTGCCTTGGAAGCCAGAGAGGATGCAGGAAGAAATGCCCATCTAACTTCTCTTTTTCTGTGATTTTTTCCCTTTGTTGAAGGTGTGACCAAGTGTCTAAATAGGTTGGTAAACACCAAAACCGGTCCTAGTCACTGACCATTGGTAAGATCACTCCTAAGACCCAAAACACCTGGGAAGGAGGTTTCCTGGACAGCGCAGCAGACAGCCTAGGTGCAATAAATGTTTATGAACACCAGGGGGCAGTGTGTGACCACTGATTCTCATTCAACTCCCTTTATAGGGAGTTGCCTTGGAGCAAAGCAGTTTTTTTTTTTTTTCCAATAAAGCAGGTCTGTTTATTGGTTCTAAGTCATGGCCTTTGCCCTTTACACAGGTTCCTCTTCCCCACCTTCCCCTTGTGGGCTCTCCTCCTCCACCTTGTGTCTGGAAGTTTCTCCTCACCAAGACCTCACCTGTGACCTGTTCTGCTCTCATTCCCCTCCTTTCCCCTGCCTTGCCATGTCCTCTCTTTTAGGATTCCAAGTTCCACTGCAAAGGACCTCCTTCCTGAGACTTGGTAACCCTGGGATCCATACTGAGAGGACAGCCCAAATGCCAGGCTGCCCCTTCACACTGTCCTCACTCTGTGACTGACCAGGTGGGTGGGCTTGGATATCCGTCTTAACTTTCTTCCCTTGTGCCCTTCAGATCCCCTATTTCCTCCTCCCTGGGCTTCCTACGAGACCTGTGCAAAGATCCCTGGGCATGCAGTTATCATTGTGGCCTTCCCAGCCTGTCTTGCAGGAGGGCAGTCTGACATGCTTTTGAGTGGATTTCACCTGTACTCGTGTTTGGAATTTTTGTCTTGTGACTGATGCTGTGTATATGAATCACTGCCAAACAGTTTAAATAGCCAAAGGAAGTGAGAGGAAATAGGACTTCATTACATAGTTGTATGTAATGAAGAAAGGCCGACTCATCTCATTTAATCCTTACTATTTCCTGCTGGGGAGGGGTCAGCCATTGCACAAACAGTGGGGTTGGGCTCACAGAAGGTTGAAAAGCAGTCTCTGATTCTAACTCCAGGTTCCAGAGCTTGCTTCATGCCCTGTCTCACAAAGGGACTGATGCAATGCAACCCAAAAACCTGAACCACAGTTGTAGAAGAGAAATACAATTACAGGTACACTTGGACACTCTAGGCAATGCTGGATTCACTGTCTGCAGTGACCTGGGCAGCAGGCTGGGTAGAGACTCTGAGCACTGACCTTAGCCAATGTAAAGCACCTGATCTCCTGCAGTGATCGTGGTAATGTTGTCCCCTGTCCCCTTCTCCCTTCCAGCCAACCCAGAATATCCATCTTGTTCATCTCTGTTTAACTTTTTAAAAGGCAGTGTCTGGTTCAGATCCACAAAAGCCACAAGAGCTGCAACAGAGATGTCTCTCTAAAGGAGTTTCATATCAGTTCTAAAATGTGTAATCCAGCATCTTTGAACAATTTAAGAACATCATCCCTAAAGATACTTTTTTTCACCTATGTGTCCAATGCTCAGATAACACCTTCTAAAAGGGAAAAATTCTGCACACTTTGGATCCATCAGCCCAGAGCAGAGGTTGGAGGCTTGGGCGGGTGGTAATTTCCCGTCTCCACCACGCGGTGGCAGCAGCAGCACGGTGTCTGGGTTACGCATATGCACATTTTTTTATTACTGTCCAATGCCCTGCAGCTGGCTGCTCCCCTGGGCTTCAAGGTGTGGTGAGGGATGTGAAGTGCAGATGAGGGAGGGAAGACAGTGGCAGCCAAGTCCTAGAAATTGTGTCTGGTAGCTAAACAGTCTGGAAATATGTTTTGCTTTCCTTTCTCTTGCTGACATGGGGAATGAGAGAGAATCAGAAAAGGGTCAAGAAATTTTCTCTTGCTGACATTGTGCAACAAGCCCTGACTTTGGACTTAAAAACCCCTGAAGACCAGTCCTGTTCTCATTGTGTATGAGGCCCCCTCATCCACAAAAGCTATGACTTCTGGACAAGGAATCCATGGCTTCTCCTGGCCTCCTCCTAAAATGTGCTCCAAAGGCACACACCTGGTTCACCTGCTGTCTCCCCTCCAGGTCCTGTCCTCCAGGGAAAATGGGGCCTGTGTGTCTAGTCTCGAGTCCTCATTCCCACAGATTATTCTTCAGCCAGACTCTGCTCTTTTCTGCCAGCCCCACACTCCCACCAAGGTGCACTTTCCAATCTCACAAAGTTCTTTTGTCTTCCTCTCCACTTCCTCTTCTGAAAGGGCACCACTCAATCCCAGTAATTGACTTATATCCTGGGAACTCATGGCTGTGTTTGGACCATTAGACATCATATGTGACATTTACCTGGTGCCTACTAGCACTGTACAGGACTAACTCATCTGTTAGCCATCATGTTTGACAGATGAGGTCAGAAATGAACTTGACTGAGCTCTAACTGCTAAAGTTAAGTCCTGAGGGAAGAGGACACACTGCCTGCCTTTGAATTCTGAGTATGACTTTGCTTCTGTGTTCTGTAACCAATTATGATCAAACATTCATTCCCCAACAGGAAACATGGAGCATGAAGACTGTTGGATCCCCATTCTAGTATGTGTTGGCTGTGTGAACCTGGGCAGGTAACTCAGTCTCTCTCTCTCTCTCTCTCTCTCTCTCTCTCTCTCTCTCTCTCTCTCTGTCATGAGCACTTATGGTTCAATACCAGTTGAGAACAAGTAAGCAGTACTCAGGAGACTCTTACTTCAGAGAACAGGATTTTATTCAAACAAATCCACGCAGCACTCTCTCTCACATGGATCCTAACATCCCATCCTCTGCTACCCCAGCCAGCCAGGAACTTATTCAGGCCTTCCCCAAGCCTCACTCACCATGCGATGATGCCTTCTTAGCCAATAAGGGGAGTCCAGCTGGGCTCCAGGGAATCCTTACAGCCGATCTTAATTGCAGGTCCATCTTGCAGTCCGCTGGTGACACCTGTCGTTGGGAGAAGGGGTGGTGCTCTCAAACAGCAGCTGCCTCTACTTCAGAGCTTTGAGACAGGCTCCGACAGTGAGGTCTTCAGTGTTCAGGAGGCAGCGAGGTTTGGGTTTCGGCTCTGAGTTTATATACCCAGTGTTGACCTCACAGCTTCTGCTATGGGCACTGCCACCTTAGAATTGACTCATTTGCATATCGACCTGTCATTTTCTGGCTTGGTTTCTAAGTCTTAACACACACTAGCTAATAATTCTTATTACAACAATTATCCATACCTTAACACAATACAATCCATCAATACAACAGCAATCTTATATGTGTTCACCACAACTCTCTCTCTGTGTCTTTCAAATGGTGAACTTTTGTGAGATTAAAGATTAGATGTAAACTATAAGAAGTTCAACTTGTAGTACTGTATGTGGACATAGTAGCTACCACTCTATCTCCCTGTTGTCAGGAACTTCGCATCAGTTGCTCTGTAAACACAAAAAATGCAGCCAACTCCAGTGGTTCTGTGAGTTTTCTAAACAAACACTGGAACTCAGAATCACGTGAGTGGAGACACTAAAACTATGGAGAATTGAAGAATTAAAACCTATTAATAAATATTAGAGACAGCCACTTCTTTGAAAATACCTACCAGGAGAAAGAAATCTTATGACTGTGACCCTTGAATATGAGTGCCCTACCAGGTCTAGATGGAAGGAGCTGGGGTCCAAGGAACCTCCTCTCATCTTTTTTGTTTGTTTTTGAAGGACCCATTTGCCTTCCACTTCTCAGCTTGCAGCTGATTTCAGGGTGTGTGCTGGCTCATGGTGACACTGACCTCACATCCCCCATGCCCAGCCCATGCACAGGGGACACTTGCTGTTCTCACAATTGGCTTAGATGATGACAACTTCCAAGCTGGTCAAGCCATGCCTACACCTTTCCCCAGGATCTGTGGAATTTAGAATGAGAGAGTCTCTTCAGGTGGCAGTGGGTCACCATCTTTCACCAGTCAGGAAGAACCTCTCTGAAATGGTCAATGAGGCAAGAAGGGATAGAGTGGGGGCCAGCTCATCTAGGGCACCCATTAACAAGTCAAGTTAAAGTTTAGTTATATGTTCTCTATGTATGCATGTGTGTATACAATAGTGCTTGTATTTCTTTTTGATCTATCTTCCACATATGAGAGGAAACATGTGACTTTTGTCTTTCTGAACCTGGTTAACTTAAGATGACGTTCTACAGATCTATTTACCTGTGAATGGCAAAACTTCATTGTTTATAGCTGAACAAATTCCACTGTGCATGTGTGTGTGTGTGTGTGTGTATACATATATCTCACATTTTCTTAATCTATTCATCAGTTGTAGGGCATCTGGACTGTTTCTATAGCTTGACTATTGTGAATAATACTGCAATAAACATGGATGTGCAATTGTCTTTGTTGTAAAAAAAATAAATAAAGTTTAGTTATGGTTTAGGCCATCTCAAAATATCTCCATTATAAAGAGGTTCTTTGCCAATGTTTGTGTGCCAAGTTCCATCCCGCACAGTCTCTTCAGCCCTCTGATTTTCTGCACTGAGCCTTCAAGCTCTACTCAGAGGGAGATGCAGGGTACCCAGGACCCTTCCAACATGCCATCCTAGCTGATTTACATTCCAGGAGAGCCTCCAGCAGAGTATTCCCATTGCTAGGACCACAGCTTCCTGGTCCTTATAAACTCTATCTTCCCATCACAGTCAAAATTCAAGGGCATAGACCAGATGGAGCCAAGGAAGAGACATGAAGAAACAGAGAAACTCTCTCTCTAGTCCAGATAATTTCCACTTACGAAACTGACCTAAGGAGTAATAATTACATTGGACCCTCTACTGCTACCAGCACCTACCACCAGCAAGTGTGGGATGGGCCTGACAGTTATGGGCAAAGCCCCTTCCTTTACCCATGATGGGTGTGCAGCTAGTGAGAAATGTCCGATACTGTTTCCAACCACCAAGATTTTGGGTTCCTTTGTCACCACTGCAAGTCCTGGCCCATGTAACCCAGCTCCTTCTAGTTTGCTATGGTGTTTTCACATATCCATCCATGGCCTGTGGAGGAAGCCGAGGGTCAGAACGATTAGGAAGCTTGCTCAGGGTCACAGCAGTCACAGTAGTTAACATTAATCAAGCCCTCACGTGCTCTGGGGTCCGGGATTTATCCTAGTCTACCTGGACCATTCATCTTGTCCTGACTATGAGCTTACAGTGCAAAGTTCATTTGTCATCTGAGCACATCCCTGTCCGTTTCCTCCAGAGCTCAGGGATGGAACTGTAGCCACCTGTGGCGTTTGCCCTGGACTCAATTCTGAAGCCTGTGCTCTTTTGACATCACCTTCAATGCATATCCTTCTACGCCATCAGAGTTTTCATTACATGGTGTGCTTAGAAGCTTTTGCTTACTTTTATGTCTCTTACAATGTGTGTGAAAGTTTGTAATTTTAGAGATTCTCGAACTCAATGTTGGGAGCAAAATTTTCTTCTACCTTCTTCTGTTTGAATGGTTAGGAGCCTTAAAATTAAATGACAATTAAAAGATTATTAGAAGAAAAGATTTGTTCTCATGTATAAAGGAGCACTCAGGAATGTGTAATTGCTAAACAGCTCGAGGTAAAGTTTTATAGACAATCTTAACAAAAGGGGTAGGGGGTAGCACTTACTAGGCAGATGATCTGATGAGGCTTGTTAGCATGAGGTTTTTTTGTTGTTGTTTTGTTTTTTTTGGATCATCCTCAGGTCCAAGGTCAGCTACTTCCCTACTCTGGACTGGAGAAAGTAGGTGTACCAACTAGTTCTCAGAAGACTGTGCTCCAGGCAGATAAGGTACTTTGAGAGCTATGCTTCTGCAGCCACTGTTGGCTTTTTGGTCTTTCATATCCTCCATTAGAAACTTCTCAAGAAGTTTCACAGACAAGGATCTGATAATGCTGTGAAGGGGAGACTCAGCTTAGAAACTAGAGATTAAAGGTCTGCAAAGGGAAAGATCACAGACAAGAATGAAAAATAATGGTGAGTGGCTGGAGCAGACAATGAGCGCTTTCTGAGTTCAGAAGACAATCAGTTAAGGTTTTTTAACATTCAGCTGGAAGAGTTTTTTGATAGTGAAGTGAGGATATCAGGGGCAACTGGATGACTTTCTTAATTTGTAGATTTAATGTCTTTGATAATAACAGATGTTAGTGTCACAGTCATGGTAGATAATATGGGTGTTCTGGTGATACCACACCAGAAGAGTAGGAGAAAAATAGGAAACATTAATTTGGAAGATTATAACCAGATTTTGAAAGAGATGAGAATCTAAAAGTTGGCAAAAACAGACAAAATGTGCAAGATGGCAGAATCCACTCCTGTTCTCAGATGTACAACAAAACTTTATATTGTGGAGTTTTGTGTTTTTTTTTTTTTTGAAGCACAAAATTTCTGTCTTTAGTCTTCTTCTTCTTCTTGTAGTAAAAGTCATAGAAAAGTTTATTAGGAAAGGAATTTAGTGTAACAGGACAAAAAGTGGGAAGATACAGGGGAAAAGAGAGAAACATTTCCTGCTCCCCATGGAGGAAATAGGAGTAGACTGAAAATGGTGCTCCTCATCTCTTAGTCCTACACTTTCCCAGCTGGAACACATGTGGTCAAGTCTGGCAACCTCTAATCATTGAGATAATAGATCCAGATGGCTAAAATGGGTGTTAAAACAGAGAGATGTCATCCAGGCCTCCCCAAAACACAGGGACAGCAGGTGTGCTTTAGGGCTTCCCTTTGGCAGACAAGCCTTTCCCTCTTCCCATTCAAGTAGACTTGCAGCTTGTTAACATCTCAGAGAGGAAAGGAGATGCAATAGCCCCTTTATGTAGCTTATCAACTAAAAGAAGGTGGGAGGGGGTTATTTTCTCTGGCATTTTATTTTTTACTTTCTTGTTTCAGTGTCTGAGTCTGGCCCTTTTAATATTTATTAGAAATAATATAATCTCTCTGTCTCTTCATCCATCTATCCTACTTTACCCACCATTCATGGCTAATAGCTACCTAACAATCCCCACTCAAGGACTAGAGACTCTGAAATCTTTTAGGGAATGAGAAGTCATAGTCAGTCTTTACTACCTGGTGGTATGGGGCATATGCTTAGGTCAGGAGTCTCTTGTCCTTGCTATGGATGGAGGCAACTGAGATGACAGGTCATAGATGACCCAGGGGACCCCTGTAGAAAATGGCATGTCCTTTGGAGATCATAACCAGTAGGAGTTGTGTTTAAGGAAGAGGAGCCACGTGCAAAGTTTAGTGAAGTTAACCCTTGATTTGCAACATTTGTAGTTTTATAGCTTAAAGACAAGAGGAAACAGACTTGGTTAAAGTATTAATATAAGGTTTAATAAGGAGTATTTGAATTTGTCCTGGAGCAAAAGAAATGGCGGGTGATGGAAAAGCAAGAGTGTAAGTTTTTGTCTAGTTGGAAGGTAGACAGGCACAGGTATCAGGTAATCATGCTTATGAACAACTTTTTTGTAATCTCTTGGCATTAATTGTTTTTGGACAACCAGGGCACAAGTGACTCCGTTTGGAATATGACAATTTCCCTCTTGTCTGAATAGATTTCTTTTAAACTGTTTTTGAATGGTTCCTCATCACTAGGATCACTTTGTCCCAAGTAAGTCTTTCCTTGTTGCTGGGATAAGATGTCCCAGTTAGTCTGGTTCAGTCCCATGTTGGAGGGTAGTGACAGGCAGGTTAGGCAGGAATTAGTTCCAGCAAGACCTTTTGGCCAAATTTAAGCAACAAAGAGATTCAGAAGGAGGAGCTTCTAGGCTGGACTTAACTGAAGTCCATTAAGTTTAATTTTGTCTTTGTAGGTAATGTCCTGGCATTTTAAAAAATGTTTCTAGTTTATTTTGTTAGATAAAAGTTGTACTTCTATAAAATGTAACAGACAGAAGTTACAAAGTTTTACAAGGAAAATATAAAATAAAACCAATAAGAGCAAATATTTACAGAAACAAATGCTTGAAAAAAATAAGTACTTGCTAGCGATGTTTTCCATGAGTTTGATTATAAATGCCTCAGAAAAGGATGACAATAATACTTACAACAGTCATTATAAGAATCTTCATCATTAGCAACTGACAGCAGTTTAGTTTTTCCACTGCATATAGCATTTTAACATGATAATTATAATTGTCAGCATTGCATCAGCACTATTAAGCTCTCCTTGTTACAACTGGGAGCACATGTACACAAACCAATAAAAGCCTACCATCATAAGTTTTAATTTGAGGACACCAACTTGGTAGAACATTTTTTAATCGTTATATTTTAGAGCACAAGTTGTATTGGAGAACACAAATACATTTAACATACAAAGGAACCAGAAATAGTTAGCATCATAGTTTTACATTTACTGTACATGTACATTAACTTAGTATCTTTCCATAGGTAAGATAATAGGCATACAGCACTAACAACAATCAAAATTTGAGGTCTCCTACAAGTTAGAGGGTCAGTATCAATGACTCCAAATAGCCTTACTTTTTAATATATAAGTGTATCTCATATATACAAAATATTTATCCAGCCAAGACAAATAGATATAGTATAGGTTCCAAGCAGCAGGGCTGCCCAAATGGCAGGCCACTCCCATCCAAATGCTATGACCATAAATAGTTGACATGTCAATTTTTACATGTAGGAGGTTTAGGTACTGTGCATCTTGGATGAAAGAGCATCATCACATCAGATGGTCATTTTACCATTATATGTACTAAACGTACACATTTTTAATTCTGTAAATAATTGCATAGTATTTATTTGAAGTTTAGATTTATAGTTTTATATACCTTATATCTTTAGTCACAGACATCAACTACATTAGAATCACTTAAAATAATAATTTTTAAACCACAATTACAAGGTGGTCATTTAGAAGATTTTGCATACACAGATTCTTATATGAACTTTTAAGTTTAGACTCAGTTTCCATGGTAGTCAAAAGTCTGACAAAACTCAGCAGAGAACATAAGTAACTATCTTGATGAAGCAAAATCTTTTAAGTCACTTTTTAGGAAATGTTACTAAGAGCAGACCAATATCCTTAAGATAGCCTCATTGTGTATAGACATAGAGAATTGGGTATTAGATTTTACATCAGTGTAGCAAATCTTTTAGACAATCCTTAGATAACTTAAATTACAGCCAATCACACACAAACTTTTTATAAGTATATGGAAGAAAGACCCAATCATATCCTTTGCAAGTTTCTCTGAGCCTTTTGGTTTTTGTGCTGTCTTGCTTTTCCAATTTGGAACTATCCTTTAAGGACAAAGTTTACTTTACAAAAATCCTTTTTATAACCCCAAAGCTTTTCTCTTTCCTTTTAACTTTTTTTTTAAATCAATATATCCTCATCCTTCCTATGTCTTTCCTACTTGCTGATTCCTTTTTGTCTCTTTTTAACTTACATCTTGAAATTAGACAAAATTGCTTCTTTCCTAAGGAAGTAAACTCTTCGTAGCCTTGTATTTCAGTGAAGTAACTGGAAGAAAGAAATCTTAAAACTGTTTTTATATACAAAGATATAGTTGTTA
The DNA here is from genome assembly GCF_047511655.1 of Castor canadensis. Classification (NCBI taxonomy): domain Eukaryota; kingdom Metazoa; phylum Chordata; class Mammalia; order Rodentia; family Castoridae; genus Castor; species Castor canadensis. The sequence continues at coordinate 100,038,043 of NC_133387.1, forward strand.
ATAGACTCATATGCTGGAGGAAACAGATTAATAGCATTTATCTGAACAACCAAATTTTAAGATCCCTTTTGCTGCTATGAGTATTACAACAGCCACATTTTTTCTTTAGTCTGCACCTGAGAGCTACTTCTTGAGTGCCTGTATTTTTATATCTGAAGGAAAGAAGATAACTACTTTTGTAGAATGATGACTGTTTTATACATTAGCTTTATAATAACACTTTAAAATCACCTTACAGATGTTTCTAAATGCATACACATACACACAAAAAGTTTTAAATTAGGCATACCAAGACTAAAGCACACATAAAAATGAAAAAAAAAAACAAACCCTGAACTGTGGCCTTAATAACTAGCCAGTTATTTTTGGAATTCAAGGGGCAAAAGAAAATTTTCCCAGTGTTTGATAGGCTAATGTACACATAAACAGAATTCTATTAATTTAGAGAATGTTTAGACCTTTTGGCAATAGGTTAACTACAATCCTCCCCAAGGGGTAAAAAGATGCCCAGACCATGTGTCTGCCATTCCAGCGTCAGGGCAAAGATGGCTGCTGTGGAGCAGGGCAACTGAAGGAGGCATGGTAGCAGCATTTCCCGCAACCACAAGGTTTTAGATATAGCATAAAGCCATGTTACACACATCATAAAAGCACAAAACAAATACCAAACACAGAACAAACAAATGGGAAATTTGTTTTTCCCTGGGTTGAGCCCCCAGAGGCCAAAGGTGATGGAACCAATTTAAGAGGTTCTCCCAAACTAGAGGATAACCTGGGGAACAAGATAAGACAAATGGGAGATTTGGGAATTGGCCTAGACTTTAATCAGCATCACAAAAAGTAAAAAGAATATCTGAGAAAGGTGAAGGACTTTCCTCAGGGCAGAGAGTGAACCAGAAACATCAAGAAGACAAGGAAAGGAGTTTAATTCCTCGGGAAACACAGACAGGAGAGGAGCCATCAGACCTTTGTCGAGTTTCAAACCTGGAAACAGATCGTGAGCTCAGTTCTGACTAGTCTGATAAGGTGGCTAGAGATACCACATCACATAGATGATACTAGAAAGGAGGAGAAGAAAGACGAAGGCATTTCAAAGGATGGCAGAGTAGAACAGAAGAGAGGTAGGGTCATCTAGGGTGTCCTGGAGACGCCAAACATGTCCAGTACTCCTCCTGCACGTCTGGATCCTGTGAGAGGAACCTGAAGTCCTGAACATAGGAAACCTCAGACCATTTAGAAGAATTATAGCAGAAAAGATGAAGTAAGAGTGCTGCCTTGAGGCCAGACTTCTGCATCTGGCAATTTGTTGTTAATCATCCATGCCACACTATAAAAAATGAGTCTGCAGGAATAGATGACACTGTCCCCATCTGGAAGAAAGAAAGCCAATTGTGGCCATCCAGGCAGGGTGTCCCTCCCCTGGAGTGTCTGAAACCTTGAACCTAGGTCAAAGCCTTGGGCCCAGGTAAAGTCTTTGAGACTAGGTGGTGAGAGGAGACTCCTCCTGGCCCATGAGCTAGGTAAATGTGTGGGGTCACTTTCAAAGGTCCTTCTGGTGACCACGAAATCTGTAGAATGCACACTTTCTTATTTCCTCCCCCAGGCTCATTTTTTTTTTAACCTCCCCAGCATCTGTGTTTTCCTGCAACCTATTTCAAGGAACAGTCTTGCTTTACCTATAAGTGTCTCTTATGGCATGGGGGATTCCATCTAACTGGGTCCAGGAAAGCCAAATGGGAACCTTTGGAAAGATTGGGCAGTGGACCTTCTACAAAAGAAATGCCTTTATAATGAGAGAAGACCATACTTGAAATAAGCTTTTCTCTGAGGCAGTGGCTAAAAAGGGAGAAGCTCACTCCAAAAGATAGGAGCAACAGGGTCCATAATAGGCAAATAAAGCCTGAAGGTCAGAAAAAACAGGCCAGAGATATGAGTGAGTAGGAAAAGGAAGCAGCTGGCACTTAGTAACCTGGTAGGAATGGAAGAAAAAAGTCCTCAAAGCAAGTTGGGCATTAGCTGAGTTATCCATAAATAATTCTGGGTAAGGAAGAGAAAGCAGTTGGAATTCAGATAGTAAAAAAGGACTTGCAGAAAAGAGCAAGAGGGCATGTCCTCAACCCAGGCAGATGCAGGGAGAATAGCTCCTAACTTTGTGCAGAAACAAATGTATTTGATCAGAGTTACGGCACCAAAAATGTTATCAAGAAAGTTTAGCACTGTCTGAATTTGGTCTGGCCAAATTCAGGCAAGACACAAAAACATAGTAAAAGTTATAGTAAAGTTTATTAGAAAAGGAATTTAGTGAAGAGTTTAAAAGCAGTGAGAAATGGGCAAAAGGAATAAACATTTCCTGCTCCCCACATAGGAAGTGAGAGTAAAGAGTCCCTTCCTTCTTTAATCAAAGACAATCAGATAAGATTAGTATTCAGAATAAGCCTTGTCTCATTAGATGCAGCCTCATTATTTGCATAAGTACATTCTTTTTTTTTTGTAAGATGAAATAACAACTCCTCTAAGATTTTTCAGGGGTTCTCTGAGGAAATCTTGAAGTCAGTCTGAATTCAATATTTAATCTAATGTTTGATTTGGGGGAAGCAAATATCAATATATTTGTATTCAAAATATATTCAATACATTTGTATTTAGTAACAGACAGCAAGATGTCAAAAACATCTAAGAGTTTGAATTTTGATTAAATAGTGCTATGGGTCACTGTGAAATAATAGTTACCTATTTAACCAAAGGGATAGTAAGATGTAAGTACATATGTAAATGTCACAATGTATTACCCCTGTACAAATATTATATGCTAAGAAAAAATAAAATAAGAATTTAGACTATAAAAAAAGATTTGTTTTTTGTAAAAAAAACAAAAACACAATAAACCTAGAGCTCTTAACAAATGACAATGCTCAGTTCTCTTAATTAGTTAAATGCATGATAAAATCAACATGGAATACAGTAAATTATTGAGAAAAGACCTAAAATCTTTGTTTCACATACAGATTATGCAAAAGGTGAAGAAAAACCTTTTACATGTTATTAAGGGCAGACCAATTACCCAGGAAAACTTTGTCATTTTAACAGACAGTAAACAAAACTCAAATTTTGCATTCCAGTAATATTGATACTAAGTTCATTTTAAAAAACAAACTTTAGAAATAAAACCATCCAACCCTAGCAACATAAAATTCCTTTACTTACAAACCCTCTGTAGGTTTCCAGATCCATTCAGGCTTTGTTTGCATTTTCCTCTTTATCATTCTGGAACTACCATGATGGAAAACTGTTCTCCTATTTTTTCTTAATAAAGACACATCCTACATGCCTTCATACTTTTCATTTTCCTTCACCCTTATTACTTCTAGTAGTTTGTAGTTTCATTTACATATGTTAATTATGATTAACTTTTATCATCTGTAACCTTTATTTTACAAAAAAAAACCTGGAACACACATAATTGTGAACGTTCTGCTATACACCAGCTTTTGGTAATGGACAGCAACATTTACGAATATTCCATCTCATAATTTTTATATGCTTCCTTATAACATAATTTTTCAATATGACCAAAACTCTAGTAATAGACCCAAATATCTTTAGTCTGTCAGTAAAAGGAAGAAGCCAAAAGTGTTTTAATTTAAACTTCTATTTAGCAATGAAATGTTTTAAAAGTTTCTTATTTAGAAACGATCAAGATATTCAATAGATATATTACTTAGCATAACTAAAATGTTACAAGTTTCCAGAAGACCATAGAAATTATTTTTAAGTATGCATATTATAAAACATGATTATTATTGAATAGTACATTCAGAAAACTTTTATCATATTAATATCAATTTAAGTCATATTTTTAACAATTGCAGTTGGATTTTCATGATGATTTCATTAGACGTTAAATACAGTTAGCCATGTCCTCTATTGGCTCAAATGATTTCCATGTTAATTTTTATAGCACATGCATGTTAATTAAGATTCAAAAATTCCAATGCACAGTCAGCAAACCTAAGAAATATTAACAATTTATTTTTCTGATATGCTTGATATACTTAAAGTAATGAGTATCAAGAAACTCTTTTTTATTGTATCTTGTATATTTTTAGGTTGAATTTATAATTTTTATAAACTTAAATATCTAGTAGATGTGACATAAACTCATTGACACAATTCCAAGTATAAATACATAATGTGTGCTGGTGTTACGCTTAACACTGGTAACTCAGAAGACATTCCTGTTTTATGTAACAATTCCGTGATTTATTCAAGTCATGGAATCAAAAACATTTGCCTTCATTCCCATATTTCTTGGAGCTTTAGGAATATTTAATTTATATAAATACTTATTTCTCTCTAAGCCTAATAAAATAGAACTCCTTTATGCAATTTTATAAGCTAATTTGGTAATATCATTCAGAAACAGGAAAATATCACACGCACACAAAACACATATGCATATTAACATACAGACACACACATAAGGTTATGTTGTTTTCATTCTAAAATTTAGCCGTGAATCAAGCATTCACAAAGGAATGTGAAACTCACTAGCTTATGTAAGAGTTGATGTTGTATTTGCTCCGATTTATAATTTTATTTAAATTGTGTTTCTCAAAGATGGAGCAAGTTGAGGTTACCTGCTCAACAATGAGTGCTAAAACTCAGGAAACGGAAGACTTTCTTTGCCCTAGTATGTAATCTTATGAGGGTTCTGAGCTATGCTTTTGATGAGGGATGGAGGATATATCAAATGGCTTTCTGGATGTTTCTAAAGGCCAAGGGTCATGTGAATGATAAAAATCTGCTTCAACTTAGCCTCTGAAAGCTAAAATGGTTGCTTTTGGAGATCCAAACTATCTTAAGAGCTTCCAAGGTGTGAGGTAGGGATCTAAAGTCTCAGAGGCTGTATGGAATTGAGGGACTAGAGTGGGAAGAGAAAGTCCTTAGAAAAGCCAAATTGGGAGACATATTTTGTTGAAGGAGTCATTGACATTCTAAATTACACTTAGTAAAGTCATGTCAACAAGAAAGGAAATGAATAAATCTAGCCACATAGTGGTGGAGCATCCATAGGGATTTGAAGCAGTGGAATTTCAGTTGACTAAAAAGTTCCCATGTGAGAAGTAGGCTCAAGTAGAGAGATCAGCAAAGCTGTGAAACAAAAACTGGGAAGCACTTTCAGCCCAAGCAGTGTCTTTCAACCAAAGAAGCCTGAGATACTATTCCAGCTTCAAAGAGAAAATTCACTTCAAATGTGACCCAAATGAATAAGCCTTTTTATGGCTTAACCGTGGATACCAAGGATGCCCAAAGATGGCAAGAAAATACAGGCCTTGTAAATTCACACCAAAAAGTGGAAATGGAAAGGAAGGAAGTCAAGTTGTCATGGGTGACAAAGGCAATAGTAAAAGACAGATTTAGACAATCACAGGAGAGCTGGGATGGTTGGTAAGAATACAATGTACCCAGTATCTCAGGTCCCCATCTTGACAGTTCACCTCTACACATAGACACAATAATCTGTATCTCCAGGAGTTGAAAATTCTCTCTGGTTTCCAAAGCTCTCAGAACACAAGACATAAGTGGAAGTAGAACCTCATCAGGTTTTATTAATCAGCAATAAGCTTACAGGACCTTCCATGAGTTCTGCCCCATGATTCACCTGACTACAAACAACAGCGTTAGACAGCACAACACAAATCCAAACACACATACAATCTCTATCTGGAACATCAGCCACAGTAATCCCAGCAATTAGTTCTAATCAAAAGTTGTCTGAGGTTTGGTACCAGTGGGATGGGGGAGGATATAAGGACAGGGTGTGGAAATATTATGTACTAATGTATGAAAATGGAAAAAGGAGACATTTTGAAACTATTCTAGGAATGGGGGGGAATAAGGGGGAATGATGAAGGAGGTAAATTCAACTACACTATATTGTAAGAACTTCTGTAAACATCACAATGTACTCCCAGTACAACAATAATATGATAATAAAAAAATTGTCTCCCATAAATATAAGAAAAGACAAGAGGGTCTTACGATCTTTTCTGACTCAGAATCCAAGCATAGATCAGGGAGTCTGACAGGTAAGAAGGTGTGCTTTCAGCACTTTGTCAGAGGGCTCAGCTGCACCATCCCAAATGAACCAGCTATCCCAACCATGTCACCTTCATTGACAAAATTGCTGGTAGGAAAACTTTTCCTCCATTATCTTAGGTCTAAATGGTTTGAGGCCTTTGAGTTAACTGACAATAGACATGTTAAAGCAAGAAAAAGCAGAATTATTCTGATGCATGCAGGAGCAATTTCTGATGAGTAACTCCTTGAGAAGTCACTGTGAAGGATCAGGTACCAACTTGAGAAAAGGGAAAGGGTAAGGCCTCGAAGGATGGAAGGTTCTGAGGAGTCAAACTGTTTTTATTTTTGAGTGTCCAGATGTCTACTGTTGGTCACCTCTGTAATTGGAGACCTCCTCAGATTGGCATGTGTATGTGTGTGTGTGTGTGTGTGTGTGTGTGTGTGTGTGTGTGTAGCAGCTAAATCCCTTAAAGCTCTGCTTTAGTCTGAGAAGATAAGTTCAGACAAGATTTCTTTCTGCACCTAGTGTTGGTTTTTGATCTCTCTGTAAGGAAATGTCACCACTCTGCAGTTGTGAGGTGGGAAGTCCAATCTCCTGATTTCCCATCTCTGGCCTTTGCTTTCCCTCACCCATGCCCACATGTTTTTAAAGAATTATTAATGACAGGGAAAATACGCATTATTAAATATAATTTATACAAGGAAGACCCAGAATTTTATCACAAAATGTCAGCATAATTTATTTCTGGGTGATTTAGTGACAGGTAGCTGTCTTTTTCTTTGTATTGCTTCTACTTTTCACAAAGACCTGTATTTGTCTTAGAAGTAGAAAGTCAGTGTTAGAAAACAAATGCAAAGAGTTGGGCTGAGATGGTTGACTTGAACCATCCAATGTTCTGATTCCATGAAAGGGAAGACTTGGGTAACATGGGAAAGCCTATATTCTGAAGAGAGAAAGAGAACAGATATCATAAAAGGTGTAGCAAGAGGACAGAAGAGCATAGAGAAACCAAGGCAAGAGAGAAAAATAGTAAATAATTCCAAGTCATTCCCAGCTTTCCAGGGTGTGGGGGTTTGCTGAAGGCCCTGGCAACAGACAGGCAATTTCACTTGGAAGGTAAGTCCACATCTCCTGCAAGCCTTTAACCCAGCACAGGAGTTTATGAGACAGTGACTGCTCTGGTGTAGAAGGCTAGACTCAGTGAAGAAAGATATTCTTTGCTCCCCTCAGAGAGCAATAGCAAAGTGTCATCTTGACAAAAGGCCATTTGTATAACTCTGAGATACTCTGGGTGTCGGAAAATAATGAATACTCTTGACTCAGAGAGCCTTGGGATACCCAGCCACAGACACACACAGTGTCTGTGTGGAAGATGGTCACAAGAGGTAGTCAAGAAGAAGGTCTGATGTGCTGCTGCAGAGTAGTTCAGGCAGCAGCAAAGACCCCAACCTCCATAGCCAGGAGCAAATCCCATTACCTGAGGCTTGGCCAGAAACAAAGTACTGAGTCTGTGGTTGGCTTAGTGTTCAACCTCCAGGGTCACAAAGAACGGAACTCTGAGACACCATCAAAAGATTAATCCTATGAATCATGGATATAGAAAAAGGAAAAAAGGAACAAACTAAAGGCATAGAAAATGTATTCAATAAAATAATAGCAGAAAACTTGCCCAGTTTTGAGAGAGGGTCATCCAGGTATGAGAAGATTTTAGGACACCAAACAGACAAGATAAAAGATGAATCTCCACAAAAATTATTATAGTTCAGACACTAAACATACAGAACAAAGAAAGAATGTTGAAAGCTATAAGAGAGAAGCAAAAAGAGTCACATATAAAGGCAAATCCATCAGAATATCAGAAGATTTTTTCAACAGAAAATCCAAGAGCAAGGAAGGCAAGGAATGATATATTCCAAGCCCTGAAAGAAAATAAACATCAACCTAGATAAATGTACTCAGCAAAATACTCATATCTCATAAAACAGCCTTCAAACCAAAATTAGTCAGAAGAGACAAGGAAGGTCACTTCATATTAATAAAGGAACAATCCATCAAGAGAAAATAACAATTGTTAACATATATGCACCAAACATTAGGGCATCCAATTTCACTAAAGAAATATTATTGGCCTTTCAAGCACAGATAGACCCAAATACAATAATATCGGGAGACTTCAATACCAAACCTGCTTCAATAGATGTGTCATCCAGACAAAAAAATCAACAAAGAAACTTCAGAATTAAATAACTCTGTAGACCAAATAGACTTAATAGAAATCTACAGAATATTCTATCCAGCAGCTGCAAAACTGCAGTCCACCAAACTTTTCCAAAATAGATCATATTTCAGCACTTAAAACAAGTCTTAACAAATACAAGAAAACCGAAATACCCCATGAATTCTATCAGATCACAATGGAATACAATTAGAAATTAACAGCAAAAGAAACTACAGAAAATATTCAAATACTTGGAAACTGTAGAATACATTGTTAAACAACCAGTAGGTCATCAAAGAAATAGGGGATAAATTTTAAAAGTTCCTAGAATCTAATGAAAATGAAAACACAACTTATTAGAACCTCTTGGATACAGCAGAGGCAATGCCAAGGGGAAGCTTTATAGCTATTATTGCCTACATAAGAAAACCCAAAACAAATCAGTGAGATCTCAAATAAATAACTTCACAATGCACCTCAACCCCTAGAAAAACAATGATAAGCCAAACTTCAAATTAGTAAATGGAAAGTCATAGTAAAAATTAAGGCATAATTTAATGAGATGGAGACTAAAAAGATAATACATAGAATCAATGAAACAAAAAGTGTGTCTTTGAGAATATAAATATGACTGAAATCCTTAGCTAAACCAGCTAAAAAAGGGAGAGAGAAAAGACTCAAATTCGTAAATATTAGAGATGAAAAAGGGAATATTATAACAACTACCAATGAAATCCAGTCAATTATTAAGGAATCTTTTAAAACTTGTATTTTAATATACTTGGAAATCTAGAAGAAATGGATAAATCTCTAGATGCACTTGACCTACCAAAACTGAACTAAGAAGAAGACATAAACTACTAAAACAAGATCTACAACAAATAATGAGATTGAAGCAGTAATAATGAGTCTCTCAACAAAGAGCCCAGGACTGGATGGATTACCACGAAATTCTACCAGACCTTTAAAGAAGACTTAACACTAAGCTCCTCAATGTATTCCCTAGAGAGGGAAGGAATGATACCAAACTCATTCTATGAAGCCAATATTACCCTGATACCAAAATCCAAAACATATACAACAAAAAAGAAAACTATAGAGTGACTTCTTAATGAACAGATGGCATGATACTATACTTAAAAGACCCCAAAGACTCCACAAAAATCCTAGATCTTGTAAATAATTTGACAATGTAGAAAAATATAAAATTAACATTTAAATACCTTTGTAATGGAAACCATAAAACTTTGTAGAAAGAAATTGAAGAAGACATCAAAAGATGGAAGGATTTCCCATGGCCATGGATTGGCAGAATTAACATTGTGACAATGGCTATACTACCAAAAGCAATCTACTGATTTAATGCAATTCTCATCAAAATCCCAATGTCATTCTTCACAGAAATAGAAAGGTCAATCCTAAAATTCATATGGAAACATAAAAGACCTTGAACAGCTAAAGTAGCTAAAGAAAAGCAATACTGGAAGTATTATAATACTGGACTTCAAATTATACTATAGATTCATAGAAACAAAAACAGCATAGTACTGGCACAAAAAGAGATATGAAGATCAATAGAACAGAATAGAGAACCTACAAATGAACCCACATGGCTACCGCCATTTTCTTCAAGAAAATGGTGCTGGGAAAACTAGTTATATAAATGTAGAAGACTGAAGCTAGACCCCTTTGGCCCTGTACAAAAATCAATTTGAAATAGATAAGATCTTACTGTGAGATCTGAAATTTGAAACTACTATGGGAAAACAGAGAAAATACTGGAAGATATAGGCTAGGCAATTACTTTCTGAATAGGACTCCAGTTGCCCAGGAAATCAGAGCAAAAATTGACAAATGAATTGCATCAGACTAAAAAGGCTCCTGCATATCTAGTGAAATAATTACCAGAATCTAGAGACAGCTCAAAGAATGGGAGAAAATCTTTGCCAGCTATTCAAGGGATACAGAATCAATATCCGGAATAAACAAAGAGCTCAAAAAATTAAACCCAGAACAACAAATAATGCAATTCATAAGTGGACAATAAATTGAACAGACAGCTCTCAGAAGAAGTACAAATGGTTAATAAATACATAAAGAAATGTTCAATGTGCTTAACCATAAAGGAAATGCAGAACAAAACTATAGTGAGATTCTGTCTTAGTCTAGTCAGAATGGCAACCATCATGAAAACAAACAATGAATGCTGGCAAAAATGTGAGAAAAAAGGAACCCTTATACCCTATTGATTGGAGTGTAAACTAGTGCAGCTATTATGGAAATCAGCATGGAGTTCCATCAAAAATTAAAAATAGACCTACCTTATGATCTTGCTATACCTCTCTTGGGTGTATCTCCTAAGGAGTGTTAAATCAACATCTAAGAGAGATACCTGCACACCCATGTTTACCACAGCACTATTCACAATAGCCATACTGTGGAATCAGTGTAGGTGCTCAACAATCAATGAATGGATAAAGAAAATATGGTATATGTACACAATTGAGTGCTACTCAGCCAATGTATGTTATCTGCAGGAAAATGGATGGAACTGGAGATCATTGTGTGAGTGACATAAGCCAAGCTCAAAAAGCCATTTTCACTCATATATGGAATCTAGGCCTAAAATAATTAATGATGATGATGATAATATAATAATATTGGAATATGAATGTAAAAGAGGCAGTGTTTGGGGGTATCAGCAGGAAAAGGAAAAGGAGAGGGTATTGGGAGATGAAATGATTTGAAGTGTGTTGTATACACACACATCCATGTGTGTGTATGTACATGAAGATAGCATAATGAAACCCATGAAATATTGAAAGAGGGTGGGAGGAGGATCTGAAGTTAATGGAATATAATAGAGGCAGTGAACTTGTTCAAAGTTCACTCTGTACACATCTATTGAATTATCATAATGATACCTCCTTGTACTATTAAAATATGTTAATAAAAAGGAAAAATGCATCAATAAAAAGACTGGGAGTAAACACACCAGAATATTACGAGTAGCAACCTTTGCACAAAACTATGTTTCTAATCACCTTGCATCTCACTGGGTCATGTTCTTGAATTCCATAGAAGATAATTTATCTTAAATTTAAAATACTTGAAGCATCCTAACTATAAACTTTGTGATCAAATAATTATTAAGGAATAGTTATCCACTTTCAAAACTACTCCAATAAGATAATCAAAAACAAATTTGCTGTCATGCTCTGCATGGTAAAATTGTGATGTGTGGTGATTGCCTCTGAGCTCAGTTCTTACTGTGTGTCAGGAGGTGGGTTCTATTCAATTATTGTGGCAATGAGCAGCCACCAGACTGCTGCAGAGTACATCTGGATCGTGTAAATATATCTATATGCACACATAGATTTGACAGTAAAAATGCATTTTAAAAGTTAGTTTGCTCTTGTTATTTTAGAATGAAGGAATAAAAAATTTCAGAATTACTGTTTATCAGGAATCATTTATATCTTGGACCTTGGATTAGCATAGCATCTACAGTTATTTGCTTCTGTGGACTTTTTGATTCCCATAAGGTAGGTCTGAATGGAGATGCATTTACAGTGTTCTGCTTTCACTTGTTAAAACTCAAGGTCAAGGTCTAGCAAGCACAGAGACTGGATGGTGAGTGTGGGCCTAAATGCCCATATGCTTATTAGGGTCTCTGGCTCCCAGGGGGTCTCAGTCACTCTGAGTATTGTGGACCTCCTTTCCTGTGCTGTGGTCATTTCAGTCACTCCCAGGGTAAGGGAAATGAAATGTCAACAATAAAAACTTTCAGTGAGCACCTCCTGGTTGCTGTATGGGCTTGGGATTTCATATCTACAACTTCAGGTACTCTTTTACAGATGAGAGCTTTGTAGCTCCAGGGAATAAGCCTCACACCCAGTGACAGAAGGTATTGGCACTGTGTCCAAATGCCAGCCAGGGTAAAGGCTTGTCCATTGACCTGGGATCCCATATCTCTCATCCATCCTCCTTTCTCAGTTCTGCATGTGGTTGTTTCCAAGGAGAAGTCACCTATTGTATAATGAAGAACAAATTGACCCTTTCTCCTGGCTACTGGAGTGTTGTTGTTATTAAGAGACCATGGGATCTCACCTGAGGTATACAAAGAAGGTGGCTCTAATCGCCCTACATAGCTCCAGGTTAGAGGCTGGCTACCAGAAGACCAACCACATGGTTAGAGGGTTGTCATTCTGAGCCAGCCTGACTTTCATGAAGAGGGAGAGGCTGGAGATTGAGTTCAATCATGTAGTCAATGATTTGGTCAAGTTTACTTTTATAATAAAACCTCTGCACATGGAGAGTCATTGGAGCTTGCTAATTGGTGAACACACTGATATGCCCACAAGTGGCTCTGCCTGACTCCTCAGGGGAGTCATGGAAACTGGGTCCTGGGTCCAGAGTTTTCTCAGAACTTGTCCCATTCATCTCCTCATTTGGCTGTTCCTCAGTGATAGTCTTAATAACAAAACTGCAAACATAAGAATAGTGCTTCTTAAGTTCTGTGAATAACTAGAGAATTGTCAACATGAGGGGGTCATGGAAAATGCTGAATTTTCTGCCAGTTAGTCGGAAGTGTGACTAACACTTCTAGGGACACTCTAAATTTGTGGCTGACATCTGACTTTAAGGCAGTCTTGTGAAGAACTGAACTCCTAATTTGTGGGGCCTACTCACACCACTGTCCAGGTGATTAGTGATAGAATTGAACTGCAAGATACCAGTTGGGATGGGCATCAGAATACTCCTCTTCACCCTCTTTGCATTACTTCTTAGAAAGGAAAATCCCATGACTGCGTGAAACTAGAATTCTCTAGTGCACAAGGCTGGCAAGGTTAGATTAAAATCAGCTTGTTTTGCAAAAACCTTCCTTTTGGCTGCATGTTAAAGCCACTTGATTTAGGACAGCCTCAGAATGCATTTCAAACAAGTTGGAATCATCCCCTAGTTGGAAGCCACTGGGTGTTCAGGCAGAATAGTCGGAAGAGATACTAAATTATTCAAAACTGCACAGCAAATGAAGAAAGCTTAGGTCAAGGCAACCTAGGGGAAGATGGTTCCTTGACCTTTTGTCTTTTAGGTCAATGCAGTGTTCTCCTTCCCTCTGCTGTGAAGACTCATGAGAGGAGGTTGTTATTAAACCATAGATTGGGCAAAGGCAGGTGAGCAAAGGTCTTGGCTGTTAGCTCAATTTTAGTGACACACTGATCTAAGCTTAAGGGGAGGAAGCTTGGATGGGATCTTTTGTTTTTGTTCTTTGCATGAAATTCAGGGGAAATGTTTATCATGATGCTTCATGACTTCATCTTTGGAAGGATGTGGGTCAAATGGGAGGTGTTAAGGGACCTGAGTTCATGAACCAGTGAATTTCTTAAGAGTAGCAGAGTTAAGAATGGCTGAGTAATGAATCCATATCCCAGAGAGTTTAGGGTACCAAGGGATGGGGAAAGACATCTTTTATTCAGGAGACTATAGGCTATCCTTGAGCTGTGGATACACTGGGTTTGTTTGTTAGCCTGTATTATTTTTCTTGACTACCAAGTTTGCTACTTATTAAGAACTTACCTCTGGGTGATACATCTAGGTATATTTTGGTTAAACATTTGGGGTTTAACCACATGTTTTAATGATCAGAATGATCTTCAAATGAAAATACGATATTTCTTGCCTTGACTCACTGGGGACACCAGGCACAGACTTCTTATCTTGGTTGTAAGTGAAGCATCTCAGTTCTTTTTTTTTTCTTTTCCCCAAAGCCCTGGCTGGTCTCCAGCGCTGTGCCTCAGCCAGGGAGGAGGAGAAGGGAGGTAGCTGGCGGCTTGTCTCCATCCAAACAGCAACGGAATTCCTTGGCCTGACTGTTCAGTAATCGTCTGCCAGCTGGCTGCCTCCCTTTCCTCTGGGAACTCAGTGAATCACACCTCCGCAGCACATTTGGCTCTGGCAAACCCTGAAGGGCTGGAGGCTGGTGTCTGCCAGCAGTGAGGAGCTGCAGCCCAACTTCTGAGCCTCGTGTTGGGCCTCTGGAATTTCTGAGCACAGGAGGCTTCCCAGCTGCACAGGCAGAACACTCATTCAGAGGTAGGGCAGTGTTCAAAATGGACTGGACCACTCTGCTCCTAGTGCAAGCACTCTCTCTTCCTCCTCTACTTCTAGGAGCAGAGGTTCTCTCAGGTAGGCAAGCAAAGAAAGCACAGACATGCTTGGTCCTCTCCCCTCTTTTCCTCCCCAATGACCTCAGAGAAGATAACCCTCTATTATATAAGCTCCTCAGCTGTTGGCACTAGCAGAACACCAGGAGGGATGCACTGGGTCATAAATAAACCTGCATGTCTATTTGGGGGTTTTAGTTCAATGTTTCAGGCACTGGGAAACAGGAGAGCTGTGGTTGCTGAGATAGCCCTTTACCTCTAGCTTAAAAGTACATTCCAAGGCTGAAACTTTCTCAAAAGCAGGGATGTGCTCCCAAAGCCAGGACAGCAGGTAAGGCTGTGGCTCTTTAGCACTACTGTTTCCAGTTTGGTTAGCATGCCAGAGTTGAGGAAGTCTAGGAGAAGGGAACCAGAGAGCAAGAGGGAAGGTGAGTGAGCCCCTCAGCCCTGGCAGGGTGGGAAGTGGAGGGAGTAATAGGAAATTAGCCTGTTGCTTCATTAAAGTATTCCTGTAATGTGAAAAAAAATAACTCTTAAGCATTGCTAGTGAGGAATTCCACCTGAAGTTTCTTGCTGAAGAGCTGGCAATAATAAAAAATCCTTTCTTTGGTCCTGGCTCTCCTCCGTCCCCCCACCATCATGGTCATGCTCCACCTTTGTATGGGCAAGGCTGGGAAGAAGCCAGGGAAGGGTGGGGGGGGCACAACATCCTGTATGCTTTGCAGCCCCTTCCTTGCCTGTTCTCCTGCTGCCTTTCTGCATGGGAGGTGGGGAATCGCTACCTGCCAGTCCCCAAGAACAAGATTCAAGGGCATGTCTTCCACTGTGCCTCCCCTCTGGCACCTCTCCAGCATCCCCATTGCCTGCCACCCACTATCACTGCCAAAGATATTTTAAAAAAGTATTTTCCTAGAGATCAAAATAACTGCACTGCCCCAAGTTAACCCATCAGGACCCTATAGGAGTACACATGTGATCCACACTGTGTTTTATTCTGTTATCTACTACTCTTCTATTCTGTCACTTTCCATTTTTTCTCAGTTCAAGTTCAGTGCTCTTCCTGACACATTGCTATACATTTCTATCTTCACAAGTCTGAGTCTCCTTTGCATTCTTTCAGTTGCTCAACCTGTACCAATTATAGTGTATCTATCTAAACCTTCCTTGTCCCTACCACCTGCCCCCATTTTCTAGGACAGGTGTTCAGTCTGAGGGATCCAGGTAGTTTTCCTACTTGCTCTGTTCACTAACCCTACCTTTTCCTCTTCTGCCTCCTTCCTATTAGCTAATTCATGAAGTCGAGTGCTTTAGAGAGAAGATGGAGGGAGAAAGAGGAGAGGAAAAGGGGAGGGGAGGAGGAGGAAGAAGAAAAGTTCAATCACAAGAAAAATTCAACCTTTTCTCCTGTCCCCTCTTTTGAGTTGCTCCTTTCTTTCCTCAGGAAACACTGTGTACTACATCCCTTGAGGCCAAACATGTCTTCCAGAGGATACTTTTATGCTTTCATCATGCCATAGTTTACCTGGCAGCACTTTATAGTGGGAACGTGGAGTAACATGTCCTACTATGGAAGGTATCTCACATGGCATGGTGCTTGAAAGAGCCACTAAATTCCCCTTTTATCATGTGTCATTTAATTCTTAAAAACTGTGATCCAGTTCCCATTTTCAACCATCCCACTGAAAAGGGTTTCCCCATGCTGGCCCAGTGTCTTCCAGCTTTCAAAGCCATTATGTTTTGGTCTATGTCTTACTTCACCTAGATGTTGCTTTTGACTGTATTAGCTTGGTGACATTCACCTTCATCAGTTTCTGAAGTACACCATGTCTCCTCCTTTCCTACCTTCCTCTCTCCTGCCAGTCTTCCTCACTGGGTCTTCTCTATCTCTTGGTCCCTGGGGTCAGTGTTTCTAGGATTTGTCCCTAGTCCTCTTCCCATGCTATTTACATATCCAGCTATACATGAGGGTGAGGGTGTACTCTCACCCTTTCTTTGCCTGAGGCAACCAAGGTTTCCAAGTCATTCTAGGCCCACCCTGCAAATTTTCACCCATAAGCTAAAAGCAATTTCCCCCATCCCCTTATGAGACTTGTGGCAATGATTAGAGATGTTTTCAGTTGTCTTAATTTGAAGGAATGCCACTAGTATCTAATGAGCATTGACCATTATCCTACAGTACATAGGAGTGCCCAAAATGTCAATAGCACCACTTCAGATGGACAATGAAAGTTCCCAAGCTGAACTTGTCTTGGAAGTCTTCCATTATTATATGACACAGTCCTTGTGTCCACATTCCAGTCTCCCTCTGGGCTGGAAATTTGTGAACACTCTGTGCTTTCACATTTTCCATTTCTAGTCCTTATAATAGGACACTAGGTATCCAGACAGCATTGTTGAATTCATGGATTATGTCCTCATTGTCTGTCCCCAGATGTTGTAAAGCCCCGAGGACAGGGACCATCATAATCTACCACTCTCTGGGTACTCAGGAAGAACAGAGCAGTGTGTGAAGAAGCTGATGTTTCAGGAAGAGGTGAGAAAATCCCGGGGACACTGCTGGGTGAGTATTTTGTATTGTGACTACAAAACATATGGAAAGAAAAATGCCTGCAAAGAAATTAGATTCTATTGTTTCTAAAAATTGTCAAGAGATTTGTTAACTAGATGGAGAAGGCATAAAAATCTATGTTGGTAAAATGGGATTTAAAAAAAAGCTAATATTAAAGAAAAGACAAAGTCAGGGTATGTTTGGAATAGCAAATAAAAATAGAAAACCTTGGAGAAAGAAAAGATGAATTCTTAACAGTGGGTTACTTTCTCTCTTATTTAAGCATTCTCCTGTTGTATTCTTATTTGAGTAATACATGTTTTTAAATTTCCCAAATTACTAAAAATAGGTGAATAACAAATAGATTATAGCTCTCTCATTTGACCTAATTTTGTTTCCTTCATCTTTCCTCACAGGAGGTATTTTTAAAAGAAAAGCCATGAGCCATCCTCACTGTCAGCTCATGGGGATTAAAGAAGTCTACAGCATACACCTCATTCCTGGGGCAGCCCCTGTCCTACTTCTCCTTTTCATTAGTGTCATTTCTCTTTACTTCTTTTGTTTTGGCTTGTTATATGATTCATATCTTCATGAGCTGACAATTTATATCTGAGGCAGGGTATAAATTCATGTTTTCTTTTTTTTCCCCTGAATTCATTTGGACACCTTATGTGAGAGATCTGCTTATGAAAGAAAAGCAGTTTCGATCGACGGCAGGAAGTGCTCCCTTGTGAATCAGGTAGCAAGATGCATCCCCAGGGTGGGAGAAACTTTGCTAGGGTACAGAAGAGGAAGCATTCATCTCTCACAGGACATAAGTGACCCTGGGAAAATGTGCTGTTGTGTCTGTGAGTGCATGTGTGTGTGTGTGTACACATGCATATGCAGGTGTGTGTACTTGCACAAGGGCTATTTCTATCCTCATGGCCTTGAGGTAGCCACAGGCAATACCCTCATTCTTCCCAGTAACAACTCTAAGCTGGTGGCTCAAAAGACGGGCCACTAGAAGAGAAAAGGTTAGATCCAAAAGAATTAACCTAGAAGGTAACTCACATGCACAGGAAATTAATGTGAGTCAACTCCCTGTATAGCTATCCTTATCTCAACCATCAAAAACCCTTGTTCCTTCCTATTATTGCTTATACTCTCTCTTCAACAAAATTAGAAATAAGGGCAAAATAGTTTCTGCTGGGTATTGAGGGGGTGGCGGGGAGAGGGAGGGGGCGGAGTGGGTGGTAAGGGAGGGGGTGGGGGCATGGGGGAGAAATGACCCAAGCATTGTATGCACATATGAATAATAAAAAAATAAAAATAAAAATAAAAAAAAGACGGGCCACTATTCATAAAGAGGAAAGGAACCTTTTTTGGAGCTTTTGATAGTGATCTGGAGAATAATACTGCAAACTGACATGAAAGGGAAGATGAAAAAACAACTTACACTTCTGACTGAGGTCAGTCGTTAAGAGCCACATAAAACTAAGCTGCTCTCACATGAGATTTTCTGTTAATGTGTTAAGGAATCTCTGAGATGAAAGGAGAGTACACAAAAGAGGGAATAGCTGAGCTGTCAGACGTTAAACCTATTATCACTTTTCCTTCCGGTTTGGGAAAACAGTAAAAATACAAGACACATTAATTACAAGTGACATGAGCTGGTGCATCTTAGTCTCCATTTGTGGAATTTGGGTCTCAAAGCAAAAGTCCACTTAGCTTATATGTGTTGGGTCTGGATCCAAACATGGGATTCAGCTATGAATTAAATACACAATCCAATAAAAATTTTCAGTACAAAGAGTTTATTAACATTGTAAGAAACATTGTTTTTTTTTTTTCTTTTTCTTTTCTTTGTTACAAAAGGTCTAAGTGGTTCTGAAAGCCAAGATTGAGTTCATCTGTGTCTGGGCTGCAGCCTCCCCCCCCCTCCGCCCCCCTCCAGGCTTGAGGCCAGCACCGAGCACCTATTGACTGCAGGCTTTTCCGAAGACCCGGGGCTGGTCACATCCGAACACTAGGTCTACGATACTTAAATGTATTTACATGTGTTTCTTTTTAAAAAGGATTACACATTTTATTTTTTAAAAATCTAAAAAAGGTGAAAAAAATGAACTTGTATTTTATCTTACACATTTGCAGGATACACAAGGGTAAATTGTCAGAAAAAAAAAATCCTCCTATCAGTTTAAAACAACACAGGAAACCAGGTGGTTACAAGACAGCTCAGACTCTGCTACGGTCATGTGCTTGATCCCTTGCTCGCTGGCCATCAGGCACATGGCCTTGGAGCACTGACTAGGCAACCCCAACTGGTCCCTTTCATTGACAAGATTA
The DNA here is from genome assembly GCF_047511655.1 of Castor canadensis. NCBI lineage: Eukaryota > Metazoa > Chordata > Mammalia > Rodentia > Castoridae > Castor > Castor canadensis. Next base: position 100,057,386 of record NC_133387.1, read on the forward strand.
ACAGAAAATAAGGCACATACATCACACGAATCAAAACTCTGTGGCTCAAGAGAACAAATCAATGTGTGAGGTGTGGGGGGGGGTGATTTAATTCGCTCTTTAGAAAAACAAAAATGGTTTGAAAAATAAAAACAAGTTCAACACAGTTGTTAAACTAGAGTACCATGTATAAGTCTGCATTTTTTTTTTTAAATTAAAAGAGTAAATGGCAACACTAGTGAGTCGGTGCTCTCTCTGAATGCATAGGTTAGGGAAATGGAGGTTGGAGGCTATGGGTGGGTCCCATGTCATGATATGCTAGGTGTACAGAGATCCCATGTCCACATGGGATCTTTTTAAGTGACCAAAAGACCTTTCTTCCACTGAACTATCCAGCATCACTGAAGTCTTGGGCAAGTACACTTTCTTCTTTCCTCCCTCCTTCTGAAATTTCCTTATTGAGAATAGCCAAACACTGGGCTGAAAACATGTCTCCTGCAGATATGAAGGCAGCATCCACAAAACAAGGATGAAGAAGAAAAATAAAGGAAATAAAACCCAGAAAATTTTTGGAAACCAGAGAAAAAAGCAGAATGTATGACAATGGTGCTGGTCCTCATCACTATCTGTCCTTCTAGAAGAACAAAGTTGATGCAGGAAGTCATAGTAATTGAGAAATGCAGGTCACATGATGGATTCTACTGGGAAAAGATCTTGCTGGAGTAGTTCAGTGTGGCTGAGGCCCATGCTTCTTGCTCAGGAGTGGAGAACACCCCAGTCCCATGTTCTGAACCAAGACTAAGACTGCTCTAAACCATAAGAGGAGGTAAGATAAGACCGGGATAAGGAGATTGTGAACCTCATGGAAAAACGAGATTCAGGGAACAGATCACTGACTTTGTGAGGAGAAGGTGACCTGTTCGAGGAACAGGTCAGCTGAAAAGTGGTAGAGATTCTACTGTCTTGAGTTGGATCATTAGTTCTCTTTTGCTTGTGGGTGGTTTCAAGGGCATACATCCTTTGGTTTAAAAGGTGCTACCTGGGGAAGGACAGCAGGACATGGAGGACTTTGCAGCATTACTCTGTTGGTCTCAGGAACATCTAGTTGAAAGCAAACCCAACAGTCTTCACTTAACAGTTCCTAAATGGCAAATCTACCTCCTTGCTGAGATTATCGGTCCAAATAAGAGAAAATAAGCATGAGCAATACAGACTGGTCCTAACATTCTTCCTATTATCTAACACTATTTTACTTGAATTTTGTCTTTCTACTAATTTAAATGGCAGGAACTAAGGTTTTTGGAAAAAGTCACTCAATTGAATTTGGAATCACTTCAGAAAACTCCTACTTCCAGGGGCTAATGGGGACAGAATTCAGCAGGTACCTTGAGATGTTAATATTTTATTTCAGTAATTTACATATTTTTAAAAGCAATATGCTGGAGATTCCATGTACTCTTTGTGAACACATAGTATGGCTTTTATGTGTATCAATTGCACATGGGAAGTAGCTGTACTTTTTAAATGTTTAAATATTTTAACCCAAGACAAAAGTATAGATACCAGTCCATGTTAAGGACTAACTGTATATAACATTTAAATTCTTGACTGGATGCAGCAACTCAACAGATAGGGTAAGAAAAATGGCATCCAAACAGCTACTACATATCTTTCTCATGCTAAACATGGTTGAAGCAAATTATTCCCAGTATCAATGTATGCTAGCTTTTCTTTTACAACTAAGTTTTACAAATCCCTAAAAAAGGGTGCTTAGAATAGAAATACTCCTTTACTATAGGGAATTAATAAATGTTAATGATACAGCCAGTTGTGGGGTTGTTTAAATACCTACATACTTAGATCTATATATAATCAATTCTCAGTTATCTATGGTAATGGGGAAAGAGACGGAACTAATCCACAAATACAGCAAACCCATAAATATTCCCCAAACCAGTTCTACCTGGTTGCTTCAATCTATACTCTATCTAACTTCTTACTAGAACAGATTAAAAATAGCAACACATCTGAGTATCACTAACTGCCTGTTCCCTCTCACTGCAGCACTAAACACCCCTAATGCTCATGAAGGCAGAGAGAGTAGGCAAAGGAGATAACTGAGAGCTGACCATAGACGCTTGTGGACATGAAGAATTTAAAACCTAAACTGTGAGCAAACTACTTCATTTGCAAGGGCCCCAAGCTTCCACTTCTACACAGCTGTGGAAAATATACCCTGAATTGAATTAGGGATGGGGAGCATGACAAAAACCTGCTATCTAGGCTATGGTGCACCCACAAAAGATTCCTAAACTCATTATGTATATTCTGATTCTTATGCCAATGAGGGAATTAAAAAAAAAACCCAAACAAAACATTGAGCATATGTCAAAGAAAAATTTTAAAAGTTGGACAAGTAACCCCTTGGTCACAAACACACCAACTCCTACTTTCTTGTAGTAACAGAGAAGCATGTCAAATCCTTTAATTTGATGACCTCTCTTCCAAAAAAAAGAACATGCACATTCACACATTTACACTGGTTTACTAAAAAAGGGGGCAGACTTAAAGGTTAAAAAAAAGAGGGTGGTTCGAGTGTAACAATACTGATTCAAAACTGTAATGGAAGACAGTTTCTCCCTAGAATACCTTAGGGTTTTTCAGAGTCCTTTTCCATAAAAGGAATATACTTGAAACACATCCCAGTCAGGTGAGATGAGATTGCTAAAATACATAGAGAACTTTAAAAAACAAATAAACCCCCCAAAAAACCAAACAGCCAAATCAGAGTCAGTTCAGTCTTTCAACTCCTAAAGTTCACAGTCCTTTTTGCCTAACCCTATTGCATAACTGCAAGGAATTTGCTTTCTTCTGCAAGGGAAGTCAGCAAAGAGCTCATGTCTCCGATAGCCATGTTGGTGGTGCTCACAGAGAGCGCTGGGAACGGGAGGGATGCGCGTGGCGTAGTGAGGCGGGAGGAGCTATGGGAAAGGTTCTGAATAATACTTGGGCTCAGGGCCCCTGACATCAGGCTGGCATGGTCCCCATCATCTATGATGGCATCAAAATCAATCTGCACCCCATCTAGGTCATGGCTGTCGAGGCTGTCAACTGTGCTGGTCACCTGGTTAGCACCTGGGGAAAGTAACTCAGAGTCTTCGGCGCCGGCCCCCTGGAGCAGGCAGTTGGCATCTGAAATGGAGAATGAACCAGCTTTTGTGTCTTGCTGACTGAAGCCTACTGTTTGGTCATAGAACTGACCAGAGTAATTCTGAGTATTAGAACAGAGCTGCGGGGGCTGCCCTTGCATCTCCATCTTGATACCATTCACTCTGCAGGTCTGACTCGAGTCACTGAGTTGTCCTTGCTGCAGAGCGAGGCTGCCCCTTGGCACAGTCTGGCGCCTATTGCCCCCATAGGTGGCACACGGCTGATAGCCCCTGACAACTGCAGGGCCTGCTGGCTGGCTGCTGATGTCCTGAGTCCCTGGCAGGCAGCTCTCTGGCCCTTGATAGATGTTGACGTGTGAGGTAGCACTAACCTGCCCTAGTATCTGCTGACCAGCGCGGCCTGCCCCATGGTGTGGCATGCTGTCGCTGAGTAGCTGGTGAGCAAGATACCCTTGTCCCATGGGGTCTTGGGTCTGCATACCATTCACTGCGCTGCCAGCTGACTCATTTGGTGCCACTGACAGGCCAAAATCCAGGGGACCCCCATTTCCTTGCATGGTGGTGCTTTTCAGCTTCGACCCTTGAATCCCACCACCAAAGGCGCTGTCTAATGCAGCAGGGGCCACTGGCTGCCTGTTTAGACAGTTCCCATACTGCTGGGCCTTGAAGAGCTGTTCATGGAAGGAGTTTCCATTGGGGCCAGTTCCCGTGTCACTGTGGATAGCCAAGTGCTCTGGGCCACTGCAGGTGCTGCCATTCTCCCCAAGGGTCTGATATCCCCCAACTGGACCAGATCCACCCTTCCATGGATTCTGTGGGTGGATGACCATGTTGTTGTATAACCCAAAGGCACGAGCCTGCTGCACGGTGGACCGCGGGCCACATTTCAGCTTGGAGGAAGACAGGTCTGCACTTCCAGAGCTGACTTCGTTCCACTGAATGGGCAGGTCGGTTTTGCTGCCTTCTGAGCACGGCTGTTCCAGGGACCTGTACTGTTGGCTAGCGTGGCTGTCTGGCAGCCCAGGCAGGTCGAAGTCGCTTGGCCCATGGGGTACTTTGTTGTCCTCCGAGATGGTGCTTTGCAAGTGCTGCCCATATCCTGCTTGGTTCTGGGAATTTAAATACTGCACCACATCGTCTGGCAAGAAATCTTCATCATTCAAGCTGGCATCAGCATCCATACTTAAGGACTCCAGGGTGACATTCTCGGTAATGCTGGGAGGGCAGGGAGATGCATGGAAGTGACGGGGCTGGCCGCCCTCAGGCCGGGTGTAATTCTGCAGCACTAAATTACGCTTTTCCACCGATGGAGGCAAACCCGGAGTGTTGCAACTGTTGAGGCTGCTGAAGCGCTGGACCCTAGGAAGGGCCAGGTTCTCTGAGACCGTCCTTACAGGATCACTGGCTCTCCTCACGCCATTCCCCAGTGCATCATGAGGCAGCAGGTGTCGCCTGCCATAACTGTGGGCTCCTCCATCGCTGCATCTCCGGGGAGGATGCACAGGAGGCAGCGTCACTCCAGACTCCCTGCCGTCCAGCAGGGCCATCCTGGTTTTCAGGCTCAGCCTCTCCATGTGCGGCAAGGGCGTGGGCGGGGGACCACCCGTGGCGGCTGCGTACTTGGCCTTGAGGCGGTACTGCTGTGCAGGCGTGAGGCTCAGCAGGCTGGGCAGCCCGTCGCCCTGGCTGGCCTCGCTGGACCTGCGCGATGCGTCGGTGGAGATCGGGTCGTAGGAGTCCGCCACACTCACGTTCTGGGGCCGGCCCTCGGTCTGCGAGGCCTCGCTGGACCTGCGGCTGGAGAAGCAGGGGGAGATCCCGGAGGAGCGACGGCTGCTCAGGTAGGCAGAGCTGATGGTGCTCGCGCTGCTGTCCCTCCTGTTGAGCACGGTGAGGTCCACCCCAGAGAGCTCGCTTCTGTTGGGGAGAAGAGTCACGGGCCCACCCGGACTGCAGTTGTTACTGGACTGAGTGCCTGGACAGAAAGTGGCGTGGGGAGAAAAAGAGGTTGTGAAGATGAGGCTACCTAAACCGGGTGTGGGTGACCCTTGTCAGTAAAGGGCCAGGGAGTAACTATTTCTGGCTTGCCGGCCCCTGGTCTCTGATAACTAAACTCTGTAGTCTACTACCAAGTACCCAGAGACTGTAGCATGGTTACTGTTTTTGTTTGATTCTTTCTTTCTTTTCTTTTTCTTTTTTGCAGTACTGGGACTTGAACTCAGCATCTTCCACTCCACTCTACCACTTGAGCTATGTCTCCAGTTCTTTTGATTTTAGTTTGTTTTTCAAATAGGGTCTCTGGCTGACACTGCCCAGGAGGCCAAACTGAGCTTTCCTACCTCTACCTCCTGAGCAGCTGGGATTATGGGTGATAATATTTTCTGTATGAAAGCAGCTGGAGGTTAGGTGTGGACCCCAGGCTGTAGTTTGCAACTCCCTGGCTTAAGCAGTTAAGCAATAATGACTGTTCCCTAAGTTTAGTTGCATTCCTTTACAGGTAATGTAAGGACCAAAAAGACTCTTGGGACATACACAGTACTCAAGTTCCATGTAAATCCATGGGCTGAAGGTATTCTAGGAGTTTCACATCTATGCTCAGAGTTTCCTGTTTATTTCACATCCTATGTACCTGAGTAGTTGGAGTAATCCAGGTATTCAGTATCACCTCAAGAACTGACTTGGGGGCTGACCATGGGAAAGGATGCTTGCCTTTCCATGAACTGGGAAAGCATAAATAAAAATGGCTGCTAATCCCTTGGTTTCAGATTTTTGGAAACCACAGACAGAGTGCTAACTACAAATATACCTACTGCTGAGATTTTCTTACCCTGGTCCAATAGTTGTGATTTCTCCATTAGAATATGAGTCATTCACAGTCTTACTTTTGGTTTTAATACTATTCTGTTACTGCCTATTTTTAATATGTGTGTCCTCCAGCAAAGCAACTCAAACAGGTTTGGCATTAATATGGGGGGTTAAAACATAATCTTAGGATTGGTGAATTAGCAAGCCTAAAACTGAGGGCCCAGTTCCTCTCACAGTGTTTTGGCTGCATTTAAGAGAACAGAAACACAGCTGAGCAGGCACATGTTGATGTGGGACTCACCATTTCCAATGAGAGGAGAGACCGCAGGGGCTTTGGGGGGTAGAATGGGGTTCAGTCGTGGAAGCATTCCATTCACTTGTTTTAGCCTTTCTAGTTTTACATGCTCCATCCATTTGGTCCCTGCCGGGTTTCTCCTGGCTTGCAAAGCAAGGGCTGTAGTTGCCGTGGAAATGGTCGAGTCCATGATTGGGGTTTCGTCGATGACGCTGAGGTCTGCTACACTACCTCCATCAGTCAGAGGAAGCTCGAGCCCACTGTTGGAATAGCTGCTGATGGGGGACTGTTGGCTGCTGCATGAAGACTGACCACCAGGGCTTGGCTGAGATGTCTGCAGGGGGTCAAGAGGAAACAAAAGGAAAGGAACGTCACCAGGAAGAGTAAAGGAATGGGAGCCATTAATGACAGCTCTTGCACATGAAGACCTTCAGGATGTCAGTGGATTGAATGAAAAGAAAAAAATATGTGTTGGTGGATGGAGGTGGTGTTTATGGCCACAACCATGGATGGTCCACCAGGGTGATGTGCAGGAGGCAGGCAATGGATAGCAGAGAATACTACATGTGGTGTGACAGCATATCAGCCATGGAATCCTGCTCCAAGTGCTAACTCTGTAAACACACTACCTAATTTCCAGTCTCACCTCCAGCACTTAATTTTTTGGGTAAATTACTTAGCCACTCACAATCAGTTTCCTTATCTATAAAATGGGTACAATTTATGTTAAAGAATCACATTAGTGAAGTCCAGGGAGCACACAAGTATAAAAAGATTTGGGTAATAAGAGAATTATCTCATGAGGCATTAGTAGTTATTTTTGTTCCAAGTGTTATTAGTCTCAGGGCTCATTTTTCTCGGTTATAACATAAATCTAGGATATACTCTGTAGGACACATTACCTCCTTACCAATATGTTCCCTTCTAGGCCACTCAAATAATCTTTTTTTCTTTCTACCTTTTCCTGCCATTATAGACCCTCTACCAGGGTGGGGGATCCTAGGCAGTTGTCAGAGGTCAAACATCAATCACTTTGTTTCTGCTATGCTAGGAGGGGAAAAAAGACTACAACTCATAGAATCCTGAGTCTGTGTAGTGATTAAACCATTCCCCTTAGTGTGCCCTTAGCATTTCACTAGGAGAATTTGGGAAGACTCCTCTAACCCCAACCAAGTAGATGCTGTAAGAAAATTCTGCAACTAAAGGAAACTTAATCTAGCTCACTGGTTTTCAATCAGGGAAAGCACCAACTTTGCCCACCTTGATGGTGGAGGCCTAACCATCCCAGCATCTGCGAGCACTTTACAAATAGGCCTGTAATGTACAAGACAGCCAGCACACCATAGAACTGATTCATCTAAAGTTCCATGGTGCTCTAGTTGATGAACAGTCAAATCATCTTTGTATGAATAAGAAAAGTGATTTCTCAGAGAAGTTTAGTGACGGCTCAGAGTCACAAAGGTCATGGTCCAACCAGTTTAGACTCTTAAGCCAACTACTTTTATGCCTCTTCAGCACCTTCTCCAGGGTTCCTATAAAAATTTGAGGTACTGATAGCAGTCAAAAGAGAATACTTCCAGGGAGAGAAAATACACTTGCTCAGGGAGATGACTTAGTCTCAATGGGACGCAGAGTGCTGTCAGGAAGGGGTTTGTAAAGTAGGTCTTTTCTGGGGAAGGCCCATGCTCTTTCTGCCATCACAGCACATACATCCAAGAAAACGAACTTTGTGAGCAAGTGCCTGCCACAAGGTACACTAACTTCGTTCTGGGCAACCAAGCAGAGGGAAAGAAGAGATGCAAATCTCATCATGAGTATGTGAAGCCTTGCTTTATTTTTTGCCTCAGCAGAGTCTTGGATTGCCAGACCACCTGCTCTTTCCCAAGGAATTGGAGTTTCCAGAGCTTTGGAGGCCTCTCACTCTTGGACTGAGAATGTTAACAACAAATATCTTGATCTTCCTCAATGAAGGTGGTGCATATCTGGTCTGAGAATAAATTTATACTAGTCAGTACAGTAATTAAATAGAATTTAAGAACATCTGCTTGGTCATCCCCAGGCTAAATTATTATGAAAACCTTGACAAATAGAACAATGAATTTCACTATCTAACTCCACATTTCCCACATGCTGAATGTTCAAAGCACATTGCTTCTGTATTTGAAACAGAGTGAGTAATGTTTGCTACCCAAAATATCACAAAGCCACAAAAACTAAAGAAAAATGAAATGAAAAACAAAACTGAATGTTGAAATGAAAACAAAACCCAACAAAAAGAACAGAGAAGCCAACATTCCCTCACCTTATTACCCACTGTCCTTAGGAAGTGAGAACAAGACGTTTAGGGGCATTAGACAGAAGAGATGTTGCATTAATAAGAAAAAAAGAAGAAAGAATTTAATTTATAGCATGATGATCAAAGCAAAGACATGTTTTTAAAGAAAAAATATTAGAAATGCAGATTTCATGCCCATTAGTAAAATATTTATGTGGATATCTACTATACTTAAATGTGTGGGTCCATATAGACACAGTCTACCATGGAAATGTGATTGTGTTGTTAACCTCAGGGGGCTTCAATTGCCTCACTTGTGAATATGGAACCCAGTCTTGATCTCTGTGACCTCCTTTACCTCTATGTTCCTATGATTTAATTAGTTTGTAAAATATTTCACACATTGGGCACATAGCTATAAATTTTTATTTCTACCAAATTTGTTTTTCAACAATGTGTGTTTGGAGAGAAGAGGACAAGTTTTCTTGAGCTAGGGATACACATTAAGGGAATCAGAGGCTCTGAGTCCTTAGGATGTTCCAAGAACATAAATCATGGTCTTTTGATGACATAATCTGGGAGATCAGACTCACTTTCCTTGTTGCATTAAACACTTGGTGGTAAACTGTTGTCTGTTCTGGACAACTATTATACAGGTGGGACTTATTTCAGGAAAGACGTATGTCCTCACCGCCAAGAAATGTTTATAAAATACAGTTCTGAATAGTTAAAAATAGTGATTAACAACACAAGCTTAGTATGTATTAAGATGCTTTATAAAGGGAAAATACATTTATACACTGAGAAATTAGGTAAAGTTGGGTAACTTATCTGCCTTATTTCTAGCTTGACTTAATTACACTTTCTAAGACTCCTCAGAGTTCAAAGACAAACCTGGTCCTTCATTATGATGTAGCGTCCTACCCTGCCAATGCTACAGTGGTATGCGCTTTATTTCCTGCCCACACACCTGCTGTCCCATGTCCTCACTCCATTCATGAATTCATACCATGCCCATCTAATTGGTGAACTTCTTCAATTAAAGAAATGCTTCCTTAAACTGAGTGCTTGCATGTGCCCAGAAGTCTACGTATGTGACTTTTCTCTGATACATTTCCTCCACAGGTCAGAGTGATGGATTATATCCCAAAATATTCACATAGTTAAGTCCATTATTTACACAACCAATATAAATGTACTGAACCTCCTCTAATACCTGTCGTTTTAATTTTTCTTATCATTTTGGGACTTTTAGGTGTTTTATCAAAGCGCATACATGAAGCAAAGTCACCAAGTGAAGTTTGATAGCAGTTGAAAGACCTGCATGGTCCACATATTCTATTAATCACGGAATCCAAATGGTGTTTACCTAGAAGAATTTTTAAAAAATATTCCTTGTTCTCTACAACGGGGTCTAGGCACAAAGGCAGAAATGGTCTTGGGTTTGCTCAATCTTCAGTCTGATAGTGGAGTGACTGTTTCTCAATGTGCACCCTCCTGTGCCCTTCTCTGTCACCAGCTAAATGAGCCTCCCCCTTTTCATTCCTTTTGCTCCTGTGCATCTTGTGGGCCCCTGGCTGGTGCCTCTCTGCCTTCCCTGCCTCCCTCAAGACCTGCTCTTCTCTGTCTGAGCACTGATCCTCATGGCCTCTGCCCTTGGAGCAGGCTGATAGTCAAATTCTCTCTTGTACACTCCTCACAAAGACTTGTGTTTAAGCACCCATCACCCTGAGTGATAAGTATTTGTTTTTCAATCTGTATATCCCACTGGACTGTAAAACCCTGAATGAATACAGACTTTAGCTTATTTATCTTGGGGTCACCAGGCCAAAAAAGACAGAAAACATGTTTACATAAAGACTCAGTGAATGATTTTTAATACTGAAGGTACAATGAAGAGATAGATAGTCTGTCTTGGCCTGCTACAAGTGGTGTGGCTCTGGATTAATTTTCCAAATCAGCTAGGAGACTTGGAAACTCTTTTCTAATTAGTTATTCGAAGCAAAACAACTTTGAGTGAGCAATCCAGGTCACTAGGCTCATGACCCCCTCAAATCAGAATGGCCTGATGCAGCGAGGAGGGAGTCAAGTCTTGTCCCTCCACATGCTCTGTGGAGTCCATTGATGGACTCCTTTTCCTAGGTCAGTCTGGGAAAAGCAGGAGAATGAATGACATACCATGGGCTTCTCAGCCTTGACTGCCTTCACTTGGAGACATTCTTCCCGCTTTGAGGTAGTGTTGCTCAGCTCCTTCTGTTCCCCGAGGGCTCCCTGAGTCGGCCGGCCAGGGGACCTGGACTGTGAATGGCTGCCAGAATCTCTCGGGGGTGGGGGTCGAGGATGCACGTCCCCACGCTGCTTCTTGGTGACATGAGCCTCAGGGCCATGCACGGTCTTCACGTGTTTCCGGAGGGAGCTGGGGTCTGTGTAACGCTTGGTGCAGCCTGGGATTTTGCACACGTAGGGTTTCTGCCAAATGCCACAAGAATGAGACAAAAGATGGTTATGAAAGTGATTATGTCCCAGTCCCTAGCCCCACAGTCATCACATTTTTGATTCTTTCAAAAATACTTTTTACAACATTCAAACACCACTCGGACCTAATGGCTTAATAAGGCTATTTGGACATCATTTGGAGTCCAAAGGATCTAGCTTACTAGATTATTATTTTGCAGAGAGCTCTGGGAGAGCTAAGACTGTGTAAATGGCCATAAATGCTTTGTGGAAGCATTTAGTCTGTGAGTGGAAGGAATATCATGGTGCCATGATAGGTGCTCCAAAGACAATGATGATAGAAGGTGGCTTGAAAGACTCCCATTGCTTCCCTCAGGAGAATGCTGTACACCTTTTGGGAGTTTGTGTAAAGAAATTTCTCATGAGTATCTTTGTTCTGATACATAATATCACTCTATGCTTGGGAAGTGTGCTATTTATACATAGGTATAATAAAAAATTGCATATAATATTTCCTATGTTAGAGGTCACTGAAATGTACTCTTCTGGGTAGCATTACAACTGTATGGGAATGTAAAGGATTCAAAATAACACTTATCACATATTGCCTGGGGCTGATGGAGGGTGGGCTGGGAGCCAGGACTCCTGCTCTGTGCTCATCTCTTGAGTTATCAGGTCTATCCTTTACTTTATTCTTATTTCATTTTCAACATGAGGCAGTGATGGAGTCTCCAATAATACTTACAAACATTATATGGATGTTTAAAGCTAACTATTTATTTGAATCACAGAACTACCGACCTTTGCAAATGATTGACAACAGAATTGTGATTTTTGTTCACTCATCTTCTAAAATAATATATGCATAGATGCTTGCATGAGTAAAGTTGGCCCTTTCTATGTAAGGATTCTGTGTCAACAGATTCAATCAACTGCAGATTGAAAACATTAAAGAAAAAAAAAACTTGGAACTGTACTGTATAGCTTTTGCCATTATTTCCCAAATGATATAGTATAATAGCTATTTACATAGTATTAGTTATTATAAATAACCTAGAGATGACTTAAAGTATATGGGAGGTTACGTTAAGCAGCATACTATTTTATATAAGGGATTTGAGGATTCTTGGATTTTGGTGTCCACGGGGGTCCTGGAAATAACCCCCTACAGATATCAAGGGATGACCATATATATTTATAGCTGTGTGTACCTAAGGATGAGCTAACAGGTAAGCAGTCATTATAAAAAGCATGATTAAAATATAATGTATCTATTATGCTTAAAAAGATGCTCTGTCTTGTAGAATGTATGTCTAAAAATGCTTTTTCACTAAAAGCCTAAGAACAGACTGAGCCATGACCTAAAATGCTGAAATGTCTTAATGCAGTGAAGTGAAGATCTCAAAAATTATCCTGAGAGACTTCACCTCCAAATTTGAGATTCCTTTGGGTAGAATTGATTCCCATTAACTGCAAATTATGCCTACTCAGGAGCTTGTGTGATTTTCAGAAGGCATATACACATATAAAATGAAATGAGAGCATCAAATTCTATGCATTACAGACAGAAGAATGGCTGACAATGAGTGCCATTACCCTATAGTGTTCTCACGTCAGCCCTGCCCTTGCTCAGGGCATTGCTGTGACAGGGTTTTCCATCAGCGAGAGTGGGATGGATGGGGCAGGTGTGTTGAGATGGGGAGGGAGAGCTCAGAGCACAAGGGGGGCCACATGACATGTTTGAAGAGCGACTGTTCCTTTAAATATGTGCATACGAGTGTTTCTAGGTTGGTCTAGACATGAGGAACAGTTGATGTGTAGTGAATACCCAAATGTTATCAGAACTTGCATTTCCAAGGTCAACAGTATACATCAGCACACCTGTAACGACATGCTTTTTCACATAGCATATATATTGTCCTCCAAAAATGCACAAGAACAGAGTTAGGTTCAGGAAATTTATGCCTTAAAGGCCACATTAACTCAATTTTGTAGCTTGGTCTCCAAATATTGTTGTCATCAGTGATTGCAGTGAATGAATTTTAATTGTAGGCTAAGATAAAAGTTAGACAACTTGCTGAGTTGTCTGGGTTTTTTTTTTTTTTTTTTTTGTAGCACTGGGGTGTTAACTCAGGGCCTCACACCAGACAAGTGCTCTGTCACTTAGCCACAACCCTAGTCCTTTTTGCTTTTAGTTTGTTTTCAGGTAGAGTCTCAACCCAACTTTGTTCAGATTAGTCTTGAACTGCAATCCTTCTACCTCTGCCTCAAGGGTAGCAGGGACCACAGGCATACACCACCACACTTGGCTTGTTTTTGAGATAGGGTCTTAGTAACTTAGTAACTTTTGTCCAGGTTGTGCTTGAATCACAATCCTCCATCTCCACCTCCTGAGTACCTGGGAGCACAGGTGTGTTCTACCAATTTTGGTTCTCCGAGTTGCTTGCTTTTCGTGTCCTAGGTATTTATTAACTTTTATCGTTATTAGAATGTTTGTTACCATTTTGATTGTTACTGCTTTGACTCATTACAATTTTGATTCATTCACCAAATTTGATTTATTTACCAAAATGACACATTTTGAATCATTTTACACTAATAGTTACATATGAAAGCAATTTACACATTTTCTACACATTGTAGAACTTCTACAAATAGTTACTTTTTTTTTGAGACAGGGGTTTACTATGTAGTCCAGGCTGGCCTCGAACTCTCTATCCTCCTGCCTTAGCCTCTGGCATGTTGGGATTATCAGCATATTCTACTACACCTGGCGAAGATGGTTAAATAAACATTTAATGATAACTACTATACAAGATTCTGTAAGCATAGAATTTAACTTTGAGTAATATAAAATCTTTAATATGTAATCCTTGTACTTTGTATACAAAATTTAATTTCCTGACAGGAAAAGCAAGACACCATGTAATTATCTACAATATGAAGTGTGACAAAGGAGGAATCATTTTTCACTTGGGATCCTTTTAGGCATCAGTAACTATGGTTCTATATCTGGTCTAATGCTCACCTAATGGAGTTGTGGTAAGTGTCAAATAAGACCATATCCAAAAGTGCTTTCCACAATGTATGACACACAGTGAGCACTATAAGTGGAACTTTTATGAGGAGGAAGCATTTTAATTGGGCCTTGAAAGGAGGATAAGATTTTGAGGGATTAAAAATGAGGAAAAGAAGAAGCATTTTGAACAAAGGTTAAGCAGTGAGACTGTTTCACACATATTAACATGACATGGCAGGTCCTGGCATAGACTTCTGGAAGGTTTTGTCATGGTCATGATGGTGGGAGGTCAGAACTGGAAGGGCAGCTTTGGAAGGTGAGAATGGCTGTTGATACAAACTTAGGGAATCTAACCTGAGAGGGAAAGTGGAAGTCAGTGGAGTCTTGGGAGAGCAACATTCAGTGGAGTCCGTGCTCAGGGAAGCTTGTTCAGTGGTAGCTGTGGGAGGAATGTGAGCTATGGGGTCTGGAGTAGAGTTAGTGGACACAGAAGTGTCAGAATGGCTTCCTTGAATGGGAGTTTACTTCCTTCCAGATCAATTCCATTCAATTCCTTGCCACACCTAGAGTAGCAAAGGGTTTGGCACATAGCTAGCTCTCAATATTTGTTTGGGATAAATGATGGTACAAATAAGAAAATAAATAAAGGAAATGAGTTCCCTGATTTATCCCGGATGGTTTGATTGCACAGACTGGGAAAAGTTGAAACTGTACAACTTTTCATATGCAAGGCCAAAGCCTGCCTGCAGAACAGAGAAAAATTATTTCCATGTTTGTTAGTCCAATGTAATTATGTACTTATGATCAAGGTGAAACATTGAAGTGAATCACTCAGCCTTGGTGAAGAAACATTACTGATCCAAGTTATCTTTTAGTCTCATGACATATTCAACTCCCTATAAAACTGTGCTTTTGCCTCACGGAAGAACGCAATAACTTAACAAAAACACAATTAAAGCAAACAGATGTGTATACATATTTTAAGCCCATAAAAAGATAAAAAAAGCTCAGGAAGTATCGTTATATGTGTGCATTACCTGCCCTAAGCTATCCATTTTCTGAATTTCTCCACAATAGGAGAGAAGGTCAGTCTCTTGTGCTTAAATATATGAAATATAGCTAAATATATCAATTAAATTCTAAGTGAAGTTAACCCACCCAGTAAAAATTGAAATTGAAATACAGCTCACATAGAAAAATAACTTCTTAAAATTGCATAATTCAGCCTGTTCTAGTACATTCTTCATGTTGTGCAATCATCACTGCTATCTAATTCTTGTGCATCTCACCAGCCCCAAATGAATCCTCTGACCATTAGCAGTTCCTCCTTTTCCTTCTACCCCCAGCTGCTGGCAAACACTAATCTGCTTTCTGTCTCTACGGATTGTTTCATTCTACACTCCCTAAATTTTTGTACAAAACAAATGTAACAGATGATGATACAGCTCTTTCACGCAGCAAAAGCATTCTTGACAACAAAACAAAACAAATCAGGAATGTACCATCTCCTCTCAAATGTTTCACCTAGCTACTCAATACTAAGAGATTCCAAAGATCTCACCCTACCTTATCGCACTATGATCTTTTCAAAAAGAGTTGGTGTATGGACAGGTAAGTGTGGCTTGGAGGGAGAGTGCTTTTTGACAGTGTGGTTAATCCTCTTAGAGGCAGTTTTGCTCTCAGTTCAGCTAAAAGAAAACTTAGTGAAGACCAAATCTCATCTTAAAGTCAAATGGCATCTTGAACAGAAGCTCACTTGGTTTTTCTTAACCAGATATTCTCTTCCCGACTCTATCTATAAGGCCATGAATGTGCCTGGCAAGTGTGTGACAGACACTCCCATATTTTCTGTGTGCAAATTGCTCCCCTTTAATGCATTTCAAGAAAAGTGATGATACACTTTGTGAGGCTGCCCTATGGTTGTGTTAGCAAGCTCTATTAGCGATCCCATTTCTACACCACATGTGGGGAGCCTGGTTGCTAATCTCTTGATTCATTCAAGAAGGTTTACAGAGGAGCCAGCATTTGAGCCAGACCTCCAAGGAGAAGCTGGAGGTCTGCAGGCAGATGTGCATTAAAACATAAGCCAAATGAATTTGGAGTCATTTTAATTCTTAAGCTTCTCAGCAATTTTAGGAGATATCTAGACACATCACCAACACTGCATGAATCATCTAGTTCCATGAAACTTTACCCAAAATATTATTTTAAATAATGGAATGGGTTTCTGAGACTATCTTCTAAGATCTTTTGGCATTTAGGATGTCTGAGAATTGTATCTAGATCACAGCTGATTGTTCTGTAAGTGTTCTTTGGTCTAAAGCATTTGAAGATACTGCTTGGAGAAAGCAAATAAAAGTTGCTGTTTATGCAGTGAGCACCTGTCAATGTGCTGCTTCTGAATTGACCCTTGGTGCTTACAGGGCCATCCTTTGCATGGATTCATGCTATCCTGGCAGAGCAAGTGAATCAAACTCCAAGTTAAAAGTTCCTACTGTCTGACCAGTAGGTGGCAGTTCTGAACAACACGAAACTAATTCACCAGCGGTTTATGAAATTCTCTCTTCATCTGTCTCACTCTCCAAATAGGGCCCAGTTTCCATCCCCACCACTGAGACCCCAGCCTTCACCTGCAGGGTCAGAGCCCAGTCACACTGGGACAGCTAAGAAAAAATAAACCAGAACATGCTTGCCCTTCCATGCACATTCCCTGGGAGGGCTCTTTGTTTCCCCTCACAAGCTGTGGGCCCATGGAGGCCACTCACCTCATTGGAATGTGTTCTGTTTTGGTGCTTGGCGCGATCGGAGGCATTGGAGAAGGCCTTGTTGCAGCCTTCGTGCTCACAGACATATGGTTTCTCTCCAGTGTGAGATCTCAAGTGCGTTTTCAAGTTTTCTAGTCTCGAGTAGGCCTTTGTGCAACCTTCAAACTGACGACAACAGGTAAATCTGGATTACTCCACACAATAGGAACCGACGCTTATGTCTAACCCTCCTCAAAGTGGATGAAAACCTGACGTTTTAAGGGTCAGCAGCTTTTCAAAACCATGGAACAAAAACTCCACTAAACGCTGCCTTTATTGGAATTCACATGTGGCTCAGGCCAGTTCAAGATAAAGCATTTTCAGTGCCAGTAAAAGTCCTGAAAAGTTTTTTTTTTTTTTAAAAATAGACTGCTCAATGTGGACAATGGATTTCATTATCTGCTCATTGATCTCCTCAAATTCCCACTGATTTCAGATTCAGCACAAAGTTCATTAATATGGCTTTGTGTTCATACAAAGACAGGGAATTTGATCATGTTTGTGAAGGGCCTTTAAGATGTAAAGTATAGGGCTAAGCAGTGCCAGTGCTCCTCATCGGCACCTCAGTGGGAGAAAGCCCAGCCCCATGGCAGCCCTGGCCCATTCTGCAGGTCTGCACTTTGCCTTGGGGACTGAGTAAGAGCGCAAGGAAGAACTCTAAAGCCAAGGACAGACTGACTATCCTTTATCCAAAATGCTTGGGATCAGAGGTGTCCTTTGTTTTTTTTGAATTTTTGAATATTTGCATGTATATTAAGAGATATTCACTTATGTTTCATCTACACCTTATACACATAGTCTGAGGATAATTTTACACAATATTTTTAGGGTATCTGCATTTTGACTGTAATTGCCATACAAGGTTAGGTATGGCGTCATACCACTTATGGCATTGTGTTAGTGCTCAGAGAGTTTCAGACTTGGAGTATTTCAGATTTGTGTTTTTTTCATTAGGGATATTCAACCTGTGCAAGGAGTAGCATTTTAAAATATCAACTTAAACTTTTAAATCATAAGCTCGCATCTTCCTTTGTCCCCTGATAGCATGCACTGCAGGGCTGGGGCAGGCACGGTGGCCAAGGACTTATTCCCAGTGCTAGCCATTTTCTGCTTGCTCACCATTCTTGAGAGCTGTTCTGTTTAGCTGTGTAGCTCAAAAACTGAGTATTTATCCTCAGAAAGTGCTCCATTCTCTCTTTTCATCATCCCCTGACCAAGCCACACCAGAGATGCAATTGCCAGCACACTCAGCTCTGCAGAGTGTAAGCAAGGATCCCCCCACTGCCATGAGAGTATAAGGAAGGACACACAGGGGTTGCCCACCTGCCACTTATGTGTGTACTCACAGTGCATTTGTGAGGCTTCTCACCCGTGTGTCTTCTCATATGCACTACCAACATGTACTGGGCTTTGAAGGGTTTCTGTTCCCTGGAGCACTCGAGCCACCGGCACACAAACTCCTTCTTCTCTCCATGAATATGGTCATTATTGATATGCTGGGGGTGAGGAAAGAGAAACAGACAAAATGGAAATGCATTATTCATTTCCAAAGGCAGCAGAAGGAAGTAGAATACACACTCCAATTCTAAATCCTAACATGAATGACTTCACTAAATCACAGATTTTAAAGCATTCTAGTTAATATATTTCTCAGGTAATTGAGAAATGCTAACTGTGTACATATGCTTCCTAGTCAGCAGCAGTGACACTACTGGGAGGATGCCTGGCATCCCAGGAAAAAGTACTACGTTGGCACCTGAAGAGTGGAGTTCAAGTCTTGAGTTTTTTGACCAGCTGCTTTTGTCCTTTTTGGGTCTCTGTTGTTTTTCATCTGCCAAGGGAGAGTCAAGGGCAAAGGACTTCAGACATGTTCTCCAACCCGAATGTGTCCTGGTGGGGGTGGGGTAGACCACATGCAAACACATGGTACACATACACTCACACAATTCCAAAAAGGAACAAGAAAAGCAAAAGCATTTTCCAGACCAAACTTTAGTTCAAGTTCAGTGCAGTTTATTGTTGAATAAGAATCACAGAGAGAAGAGCTAGACACTGAAGAAGAGAAGTGTGTGATGGGCAACAAATGATTTATTTGCTCAGGGTCTTTGTATTTTTTATGTTTTTTTTTTTTAAAGGAATGGAATCCCTAACTTCTAAGGTCATTTCCAGCTTTAAAATTCTTTTAATTCAGTTTTTAAAATGAAAGTGAATTCCCTGGAGTTCTTCATCAATTCAAGTTTTTAGGATCACTTTCTGTCTAGTTCCTTGGATAAACATACCAAGTGCCCTCTAAATGGGAGACATGAGAAACCCAGTGCAGTGCTGGAGGAAGAGGGGGCGCTGCATTGGGATAAAATGAAGGTCAATTTCAATGAGCCGAGTAGTATACTATTTAAATATCCAGTTCTAAACTATTGGGGAGATTCATATCTTGTTTTTATTCTCTGGTCATCCTGCATTTTATTTGTCTTAATTTAAAGCTGCTGGGAGCACCTTCTCAAATACATGCAGAAATAGGTCACTTAAAATTTGCCCAATAATTAAAAGTTCCCTTGGGCTCTGTGCATTATGTGGCAGTGATAGAACATTTAATTACTTCTCTGCTAATGCTTCAGATCCTAAAATGAGATCTCCAAAGGCCAAAGGGTATTCTACCATCAGAGTCAGCCTTTCCCAGTTACTCCACTAGGTGGCCAACTGCTTTAGGTAAAAGAAGTTTTATGTAAAAAAAAGAAATAAACTTTTTCATGCTGTTTCTAAAGCTTTCCTCTTCTTGAGCAGCTCCTGGAAATTTTGAACAGAAAACAAACAGCAGCACATGACAGCACATAGGATCCCTGGGAAGCTGTGAAAAGGACAGGGACACCAACAGGATCACTCATATACAGTATGGTGCAGGAACCTCGTGGCTAACAGATGTGGGTTTCCCATCAAAAGCCAGCAGTCCCAGCTATCAGTGCTTCTTAAAAGTTATGATGGTGCACATAAGCACACAAAGAGAACAGATGTGCAGATCGGGGACAACAAGCCGTCTTTAAATTTATATCTGAAGTACATCTTCATGGCCTGTGCACAGTACCTAGGATTGTCTCAAATGTGTACTGAAGCCCAGCTTGGACATTAAGTTTATACAATACAAGGGGTTTGATGAATTTTGTTTTTGCAGAGAGATGGCTGATTGCACAAAACCATTCTGTAAAAATTGCTCTTGGTTTAGTTTTCCAAGTTACTGGAAATAAATAAGTTTGATCCTTGGAATGAAGCACATGAAAGAAGGAAGGAAGGAAAGCAGAGAGGGAGATAAAGAGAAAGGAAAATGAAGGAAGTGGGGGAGGAGAAAAGAAAGAAAAACTGAAACTGGAAAGCGGATTACAATTTGTGCAGAGCTGACTCTGAAGTAAGGAGCCACATCTTTTCAGTTTCATATTCTTGGTCACAGTGTCCTGGTACTTGGCAAATATTTGTTGAACTGATTTGATGCAGCAAAGTAAACTTTCACCGGGCAAAAAAAAATGATATTATGCAGTTTTGTTTATATTAATGCAACCTCATTTCACCTGGTACTTAGTAAGAATTTAATGTAAAGTATTTCATTACTTTAAAATAAAATACTCTTAAGAATTCTGAAAGATATCCAAATATACCCGTCTACCCCTTGCTGGGTTAAACAAAAAATACAACATTCCTTTCCTCTCACACATTTATAAGGATGTGCTACTTGCACCAGGCTCAAACTGGGGAGCAGGCAGACATGATATCTGCCCTAAGGAAATTATAGTCTGGTGGAGTAAAATGGATAATGACTTAAATTACTGTACAATTATAGTTGTGATAAGTGTTGTGAAGGGAAATAATGGGTTTTATAAAAACTCTATCAGGGAGTTCTAAATCAGTGTGGAATATCAGGAATTGGCTTCCCAAGCTGTATTTAAAGCAGGACCTGAAGATGTATGGAGACCCACCAGCCTTGTGCAGATGTGGAGAAAAGGAAGACTGCTGTGGGCAGTTGCCACAGAAGCATCTGTGGAAGGCCAGAACTTGATGCATTTGAGGATCAGGTGAGGCCCACACACAGCAGGGAGAACTGGCCTGTGGACACAGGCCTTTGGCACAGCTGCTGCTTGGGGAGGTGAGCAGGCATGAGTTTTCTGTAGGTCAAGTGGGCACTGCTGGGGTAGACAAGCTTGAGCTAGCTGGCCAGTGCCCACCTAAAATGCAGCATGCTGGGTCTGACCTCCAGTAGTGAGGCTGTAGGGGATACTCCTGGACAGAACCCATATATGTTCTAGGAACAGAGGGCATCTAGGGTAATTGGAGCAAATTCAGAGGAGCAGGATGACCAGTAGTGAGCGGCGTGAACAGTAAAGGAAGAGACTTTCCTTATTGTCTTGTGGGGCTAACACTGGAGGAACTAGACTCTAGAGGGGCAAGAAAGAGGCCTCCTAGGGGCCAATCTGCACCTTGGCTCCTTCAGATGAGGTGACAGAGGAAGGGAAACAGCCTGCTGGTCCCCCTGAGCTGCATCCCTCACCTGTGACAGGGAGGGGAAGGTTCTGGATTGGACATGAGTTTGGACATCTGAATTGGATACAGTTTAGCATCAAAAGTGACCACCAGGAAGTGTGAAATCTGCCTCCTGTGGTATTGAGGGGTCTGCCTGCAAGTAGGAAGGGAGAACTGGAAATGAGCAACCTCAAAATCATTTCATATTTTATCTTGCCAAACTTCATGTACCTTGGCCTCTAAGACAAGGTGTGGGAAATTTGACTGCAGAGGCGTCTTGAGCTGGTCAGCAGGCAGGACCTTAGTGTTGTCTGCACATGGGGAGGAATGAAGAGAAACTTGCATTGGACAATTAAAGCAACTTCACTCTCACAAGGCTACCATCTTGGGAATTTTCACTTTTCTGCTCCTTGAGAATAGACCTGAGTCTCAACTAATATTCTTTTTTTTTTTTTTTTGCAATTTTTCTAAAACTGCTCTTGAATTCAAAGTTACATTGAGACTGTAAGTTGTTTTTCTTTAAAGAATTTCCTATGACCTAAGAGGGCAGAGACCAGGTCAATCTTGCTCTATTTTATAGACCAAATGCTAATCAGAGGATGTACTCTATTACTATGAGGAAATAAGGAGATAGCAAATGCACCTGAAGCTTAAAATGTTTACAAGAACCATATTTTCAGTGAAAATTAAAATGCTATGAAATCATGGTCTTCACAAATCCATGTGCTCTGAATATTTACTTTGTCTTAAGAAACTGGAGGGCTGCAGAGTTGAGCCCAGGTCACTTTCTCATGGGCTACGTACTTTGGACAGAACGGTTTACCTACTTGAGCATTAATTTTCATAAAATTATGGTGATAAACTAAATCATGTGTGGGCAAACTTTTCCTGTATGAAGCCATATAATAAATATTTAGGCTTTCTGGCCAAAAGATCTCTGTAAACAGTTACACGCAACGTGCAATGAACAGTGTGTTGTTCATTTATGGATATGCAAATTTTCATATCATGAAATATTCCTTAAAATATCTTTTCAATAATCTAAAACCTTAAAAATTATTCTTAGCCCATGAGCTACACATAAACAAGCAGTGGGAAGGAACCAACCTGTGGGCCACATAGGTTTTTCAATCCCAAACTAGATGATTTCCTATGTTAACATTTTTAAGGCTAACTCTAAAGTCTGAGAAAACAAATTAGATGGAGGTGTGTTTTAGTGCCAGGGACAAGAAAAGACCTTAGAAAGGAATAAAACTCAAGGTTCTGAACCAAAACAGGGAGTCCAACAAGGGAGGGAGAGAGGTTAGATATACCTCACTATCTGTATCACTTCTCTAGGATTGGATCAAAAATGCCTACATGCTTTCTCACCAAAATCCATGGTAGCTAAGAAGAATAACGCACAATGAAGCCTTAACATTCAGCAGACAGATTGATCCCAAGTGAAACAGGCCTGAAATTCAATGGGCGTCAGTTTACTTGTGGTTTCATTGAAAATTTGACTTCCTAACAGTGATGTTAATCAAATATATAAATAATTTAATTGGAAGGAAAATAATGCATGATTAAATTCCAAACTAATCCAACACAAAGACATGCAATTTGCCAGAGGCCCGAGAGCCAGAAAGAGATAGATGATGTAAATTACCATGTTGTATGCCAACTTGCTCGGCCACTCTTAATTCCCCTGTCTGAATAAACAGGACAGGGACACAGGAACCAGCAATTTCCTCACAAAGGCTGAGTCCAGGTAAGGGTTTCCTGATTGGGTATCCAGTTAGGGATGTTTGCCTCTGGAAACTGATGGCTAATGAGGCAATAAAGTACCTCAGGACCCCATACAAAAAAACCAACAAGGTTGGTATTTCCCAATTACAGTCATGTCTATGGCAGAATAAGCCAAGACTGAGTATTCCTGTTTTTTCTATCCTCCCTGCCCCCGGGGGTGGTGCTGAGAGCCCAGAGGAAGGCAGGAGAACTCAC
This sequence comes from Castor canadensis, assembly GCF_047511655.1. Classification (NCBI taxonomy): domain Eukaryota; kingdom Metazoa; phylum Chordata; class Mammalia; order Rodentia; family Castoridae; genus Castor; species Castor canadensis. The sequence goes on from NC_133387.1 coordinate 100,080,673, forward strand.
TAGGCGGCTGGTCAATTGAGGAAGCAGAAGCTGCCTCTTTATTTCAAGAGATTCTCTTTGGGAAGCCCAGCCCCAATTGTCAGCCAAGGAGGTTTGGAGAGGGGCAGGAAGAAAGACCTGAAGGAAAAGGGAAAGTGAAGCTTTTCTTTCACTGGCAGCAGAATGGAATCCCACAATGGACTTCACTGAGCTAATCAGGGTCCTTTCTTTTTGCTTCGTTATTTCACTATGAGCTTAGAGCAGGCAGTTTTCCTAACCCTTCAGATGAAACGGGCATGTGGTCCATCCACGCTCAGTGCTCTCAGTGCTCTAACACTGCTATTCACGCAGTTCATGAAGCCTGGAAGGACACTGTGGTTTTCTTTCTGCCTCACTCTCCCTTGGCCCGATTCTCCCATTCCCACTCAGAAAGCACAGTTCTCCAGGTGGGTAAGTAGCCTCCATTCTCAGCGAATTCCTCAGAGGAGATGCTAGAGGTATGGCTCAGCCTTTTGTGGGAGACCTTCTCATCCCCCTCCAGACACTCTGCCAAAGGTGATTCACAGATCCACAGAGGACAACAGGCTGCCTCTGGAAGCCTTCATCAAGAATGCAAATTCTTCTCACTGCTGTCATGAGAACACTGCCTTAAGCACACCTGAAATCAGTAAAGGCAGGAAATGCCATGTTTAACCCTCATACATTCTCTCTCTCTCTCTCTGTCTCTCAGAACAGCATTATGGGCCTGCAGTCACTGGTTGAAGGCTGGGGATGCTTGCTGTTTCCTCAGTTTTATGCCCTGCCCACATTTCTGTGTATCTTAACCCACCAACATACCACCATTCACTGTTATTTAAAATATCCGATCATATTTTTAAAAGAAGGAAATAAAATGGAAACATTTCCTTCTCAGAATGCACTCCAAATCTTTTCACATTGCCACCAGGCTAGCTCATAAATGGCAGCTGAGTGAATGAATACATTCAATGGAAGTATGTTAGGAAAGCCATATATATAAGCCATATATATATATATATATATATATAGATAGATAGATAGATAGATAGATATAGATATATATAGATAGATATAGATATAGATAAATAGATAGATAGATAAATAGATAGATATATAAACTTTCTTTTTTCTGTTTGTTTTTTTGTTTTGGTGGTGCTGGGACTTGCACTCAGGGCCTCACACTTGCTAGGCAGGTGCTCTACCACTTGAGCCACTCCACCAGCCTAAACTTTCTTTTTAAAAAACATTTTAATTAGCATACGGTAGTTATTCCGGGGGTTTCACTGTGACATTTCTATATATACTTATATTATACCCAGTTTGGTTTATCCTCTCCATTGTTCTCGTTCCCCCATTCCCCTTCTTGAACTAACTTTGACAGGCTTCAATGGTCCCTATTCACACATGTATAGAAAGTTCATCAACCATATTCACCCTCCTTTACCCTCTTCCTTTACCCTCCGCTCCCACTAGCACCCTCCCCTCAACATGATCTGTCCTTCATCAGGTGTCTGTTTGTTTTCAGTGGGGATTTTGTCTTGGTATTTTACCTGTAAATATACTGTGCTTAAAGCAGTCTAACCTCCCTCCACTAGTCTTCTTCACACTTTTCCGCTCAGCCTGTTTGTCCAGCACTTTCAGTGTGTTTCCCTGTGTCTCTTCCTACACAGATATAATGCATTTCATTATCATTCACTCTCCATCACTCTCTTTCCTTCTTTTCCTCCTCCCTTCGTCTCTTCTAACAGTCCCACTTTTGGAAAACATGTTCTATATATATTTATATGAATATATGATAATGCTTTATTTGTGTTGGGTCTATCTTTCACAAAGGAGAGAAAACATGTGACCATTGCCAGAAAGCCTTATATGTTGACATAAGATGAGATAGAAAGAAGCAAACAATTTTAAGAAATCTCAATTTTCAATTTGTTTCCTGACTTTATAAACCTATTATTATCTCTTTACTTAGAAGTCCAGAGATAATGCTGAAAAGAAAAAAAGAGTAAAGTGATTGGAATCCAGTTCAATTTAATTTACATTAAAACTGATTTGGGAGAAAATCAGAAATGGTTTCCCTAAAAGAAAGCTCTCCACAAGAATCTCCAATACTGTATACTTGAAATAGGCTTATACGTTCTTGTTTTATGCATTATTTGATAAATCTACAGTTTTACAACTGTCATGACATGGATTATATTAGGTACACATTGTGACTGGATTCCTGAAGGCTTCACTAGGCAGAAGTAGGAAAAAAAAGCACAATCACAGACCATCAGGCTGAAATAGGCCTTATATATCAATATTCATTTTAATTTTAGATAAATAAAATAATTTAAATTGTTTTGATGGCAGCCATCAATCTTCCTAGCACATTATTTAAAGGCTGTAGCCATTTGCTGTGTGTGGGAGGGGTCTTGCTGAAGATGTCACAGACTGACTGTTTTGATTTAAGCTGGTTAATAAAAATACTGACACATCTTTAGCTTTTTGACATAACTATAAAATCATACAGAAAAACCACAAAAGGACTCAAGACCTTGGGTACAAAATAGCCTTTTAAAATAAAAACAAACTCTTATTTCTGATTTGTGAACATTAAGAATTAGGGTGAGATTAAAAAACAAAAAAACCCTAAAAATATGCTTCTTGATTAGGAATGAATTAGTAAATAGAGTCCCTCTGACAGCTCTGTGAATCCTGTCTCTAGACACAAATATAGAGCACAATTATTTTCTTTTATTTGTAAGAAAGTTAAAGTTCACTAACAAGGCAAATGGTTTGTCTCAATGAGGGGGGTTTTGGGTTAAGAGAACAAAAATTAACAAACTTAAAACACAGCCACTACACCACCAGCTCCCAACCACCATGGAGGTGAGCTGGATATACATTCCATAGCAGCAGAAATCCATCATCTTCACATGTACAAACAAAAGTATACAGGAATGAAGTATGGACATGTCACAACATGGATGAGCCTGGACAACAGGGTAAGTGAAAGAAGCCAATCAAAAAAAGGTCAAATACTGTTTGATTCCATTTACATTACTGTAAATTATTTGCATAGATTTGCCTATGAATGTAATAAATACACTAATTATAAACAAGAAATTATTACATTAATAGGTAAACATATACAGAAAGAAAGTAAATGAATGGTTGTCTGTTGCTGTGGGGAGTGAATAGGTAAATTAGGGAATGACAACTAAAGGATATAGGGTTTCTTCTGGGGTGATGAAAATATTGTAGAATTAATTGTGATCTTTGAACAACTCTGAGAATGTCCAAAAATATGCCGAATTATACACTTTCAATGGGTGAATTATATGGTATGTGAGTTATATTTAAATAAACTCCCCAAAGCTCATAAAAAGTCTACTTGCTGATGGAGTCTGAAGAAGGTGGAGGGGGGAAGAGGAAAAATGGATGGTCTCTGACTGCTGCCAGGGCTGCATCCCTCCTGACAGACTAGGGTGGGGCCTTGCAGGTGACTCTCCAAGCACAGGCTACATCTCAGCACAGCTCACACACACACACACACACACACACACACACACACACACACACACACAGGCATACATGCACATGCATACTCTCACACACAACTGCACACATACAGGAATGCTTACACATACACAAATGCTCTCTCTCACTCTGGCGGGTTTCATTCTGGACTTGGAGTGAATAACTTGGGAACCTCAGAGAAAGAACATCTCTGCATTTCTTTCCTCATCTTTCAAGTTATAGTGATGAGCAGACAGATGAGGGGAAAATGCTAAACTTGAGTTGTTAGCAAACCAAACCAAGGAGACTATTCACTAATAACAGTTTGAGTAAGTTCACGTAAAATAGTGTATGACTTGGAAAAACTGGTATTTACTATCCCATGATATATTTGAAAACTCATTAAAAATTCATGCAAAATTAAAGCACTGTGAACTAAGAATCTCTATATTTCTATTTGCTATAACCTTGAATTATAAAATAACTAGGTATAAATGTCTAATTGATGACTTAATTTATCTATCTGATCCCATACTCCAAGGACAGCTTATGTTACAGGCGCAGACTCATTTAGTGTCATAGTATACTGAGCTGTGACCTATAACCTAAGGAAATTTTAGTTTTTGAGAGTTTTTAAAAAGCAAACAAATAAACATTACTAATACTGCTTAATGTTACTTACATTACTTAGGTAAAAAGAAAACATCTTCATTCTTCAAAGTGTAGTAAGGGCCTCTTATTCCTTACAGGAACTATAAAAATGCTCTTTTTCTCAAAAACTGTATTTTCTGAATTCTTAATTGTTTTACCAAAACATACTTGTAATTCTCCTTTTTTAAGAGAGTTCTCTTAAGTTTAATTAGGTGAGTATTTGTTAAGAAATTTTCAGAGTTTCTTTTCTGGAAGGGCCAGTATTTAAATCCCATTGAGATTTTACATAGATGGTTTCCACCGTCTCTGTCAATTACTGGTCACATTTAATTTTTTTTTTTTATCATCCTACCCTTTTACTTTGCTTCTCCCAAAATGACAACTAAAACACAAATTCCTCTTAAGCAAATTGATTGAGGACTTAGTTACTAAAAAGAAACATACAAAGGGTTAAGCGAGTAAGGATGTAATAGCGCTCTTAGCATTTCTAGAATGAAAAGAGTACTAAACCCAGACATAGTTTTAATTGTGTCATCACAGAAATGTTAAATAATTTGGAAAACCAATCTCCCCAAAAGATATCTTCCATTTCACCTCTTTGCAGTGAATAAATCCAGCAGACCTGCGAGGTACCAAAGTTTCCAACCTGTACCCCAATTCAAAAGGAGGTGCAGGCAGAGCCCATTTTCCTATCTCTCAGTGGCTCCTACTCTGAGATTTACAGCAAGGCCAGAGGAGTAGCAAAGTGGAGATAAAGCACAACCTCTCAGAGCAAATGAATCCGTCATTCATATGTATGGATCATTCCCACGAATCCAGCGTATCTGGAGAGCATTACCACCCCTGGCAATTGCCTATATCTCCCAGGTCAAGGTTTCAGAAGAGAGACTGTGTCCCAGAATATTTAAATCCTCCCTCCTGTGTGTTTGGATTTCTGCCAGGAGCAGGAAGGAAGGTTAATGGATTGTTTCTCGGTATACTGGTATGTGTATAGCTGTTACTCTCTTAAGTCTACTGTGGAAATAATTTTTACCTTGTCTTAAAAATTTGAAAGGTATGTTGGATAGGTACAAAATGTTTATAATACCACATCTTGGACTTTTAACTTTAAGGTCCATAATACACACACACACACACACACACACACACACACACACACACACACACACACACAGAGAGAGAGAGAGAGAGACTAGCCCTAAGAACAGAGAGGATTCATGTTTTTAAGTCTCCCTGATTACAAAGCCTAAAATATAAACTTTTCCAGTCATAAATGCAAGATGCTGAGTTCCATTATCTAACAGTACACAAAATGTTAGCCTTTAATTACTTCCTAATTTTTGTGAGCTCAGTTACCCACCCAGAGCCTGAGCATACAGGCATTGCTCTTTGTAAAAGGTCTGAACATACAGTGTGATCATGAGAAAATTAAAAATTCAAATGTGAGTGGTAAATGAGATCCAACTTTTAAAAATCTCTCCCTTTATTGCTCTATAAAAGCAACCATGTTTCTTCCATATTAGTGACTTCTGACTCAGAACATTACAGAAATCAGCAATTGAACTTGCATACTGGATTATATATTTTGATACTGGAATCTCAATGACTAAAACATTTGTGAAAATCATAACAGATCTAATAAAATGCATTTAGATCTCAAATAGATTTATTTGGATCATTTATTTTTAATATTTGGAGAAAAGTCATGCTTTTTTTTTTTTTTAAATGGAATCCCTTGAAGACAGGATGTAGAAAAGTTTTTCAAGTACCATCATAGTCCAAACCACATACGTGGCCAGGATGCCCTATGAAGGTCTTCTGTCAGTCATGTGGATAAAAGAGAGTTTGGCCTGAGAAGTGGTGGGAGAATCTTCCTTCAGCAATGAATACAGGATTAGGCATGGGTGTGTGTTTTTGTGTGTCCCCGCGCACAGGTGTGTATAAGAGAAGGGCAGTGACTGCTGATGGCAAAAACACAGGCAATCTCGAGAATGACTGGAAGAAAGGAAGGAGGCAGTGAAGCAGACCCAATTATCCATATGGAGATCTGCCCACTGTCCCCACTGAGCTGACTCATTCACTATTAACTCCAAGCTTATTTAGGAGGTGACAGTTACTGTGCTAAGCACAGAAGAGGAAGATAGAATAAGACAAGTCCCCTGGATCTCATCCAAACTGGCTGCAGGAATACAGGAAGGAACACTGTCTGAAAATTAGTCTTTGCATCATGTACACCTTGGTTCTGCGATTAAACAGTAAGCCACCTGGAAGAATGCATGGCTTTTTCCTTCTCTCACATCCTCACGTCACTGAAAATTAGTGGGTCATTGTCCAGGGCTGTTGAGGTTAGTCTCACCAAATCAAGCTGGGAAGGAGGCCCTTGGACACCTCTGCCAGGTAGAAGTGTTAACTCTACTCTTTTTAAAGCCATTCTTAACTTTTTCACCAGCCATCCTGGATTTTCTATATAATGTGGGCACATGCTAATGTTATTCCAGATTATAATTTTCTATATCATGTTAATAGAGTTTATAGGAAGAACATAGATTCAGACAGTAGGCTTTATGGATTAATTATTTGTGTATTCTGGGCAACAAATATGAATGAAACAAATATGAGTAAGGTACAGGAACTGTGCCTGAGATGATGCCAATCTGAAGGGGTAAGTGCAAATCACTAGTTAAAAATCAAATGGTATGCATATCAATGAAAGAGTGAAGGAAAGGCTTAATAGCACGGTAACTGATCTGAATCTAGAAGAAAGAGAAGTGTGTTATAGGAGGAGAGAATAAAGATACAGAGGCCCAAGATCAAGAAAGAGTATAGGTTGTTGGAAAATGATGCCAAGTGAAGGGTGAGGAGTATGTGGGTAGTAGTATGTGTGTATTTGGTGTGTATATGTTTGGACCATGCTGTAGTGGGTGTTAGAGAGGTAAGATGGGAAAATTACAAGGGGTATTGAATGCCTTAATATACTCAGATGTCAGAAAACCACAAGGAGATTTTAAGCAAGCCAGTAATGAGATCTGTAATTATAAAAGGTACCTCTAGCAGTGTCATGGAGGAAGTGAGCAAAGACCTGACAACAAATCCAGTTAGGGAGCTGCTATAATCATCCAAGAGAAGGTCCTGGCCTTTACCCAAAGCTGTAGCAATGAAGGTGGAGAGAAAGGGCTAGATGTGAGAGATATTTGGGAATAATTTGTGGATGGTGACTTAGGAAAAGGAGCAAAAAGGGATACTGAAATCTCTGAAAGATTCTGAGACAGTAACAGCACTGGACATCCAACAGATTTGGGGGCATATTATGTTTCTATTTGGGACAAGACATAGTTTGTGGAGAGTGGATTATGAGAAGCCTATGAGGATATTAGCACAGCTGTAACCAGAGTTCTGTAGGCTGACTTCAGCACAGCCCCATCCACAGAATAAGGCGAGAATAAGATACAGAGCAGATGCTTTTCCTAAGATGTCTCTGTGCTGAGATCAGCACAGCCCCAGCCACAGAAGAGGAATATGCAAAACAGCTGCTTTTCCGAAGTTATTTACCTTCAGAGAGGTAGCTCACAGGTTTTTCTTGTTACAATGTCACACCCCTCCCAGAGAGCTGTTGCTCCACCTCCCTGTTTACCACTGGGTATAAAAGACTCCCTTGAAGGAGGACACAAGGCTTTTTGCTTTTGGGCTTTTGGGCTTTGGCTTTTTGCTTTAGGCTTTTGGCTTTTTAGAGGAGAAAGGCTTTTGGCTTTTGGATGAAGGGAGGCTTTTTGATGTGGGAGACTTTGGAAGGGAAAAAGATTGCTGAAGGGGGAAAAATGAATTGCTGAAGGGAAAGTGCTGGAGGGAGATTCCTGAAGGGGAAAAATGAATGGCTGAAAGGAAGATTGCTGAAGGGAAAAGAATTGCTGAAGGGGAATTGCCAAAGGGGAATTGCTAAACAGGGGTTGATAGAAAGTGTGCACTAAGAACTTTACACATAGGCTTTAGAAAAGCTAAGCTAAAGAAAAGCTAAAGAGAAAATGGGACAGTGCAAGTCTGAGCACTGAGGCTTTAAGAAAGCTAAAGAGAAAACATGGTACAGTGTGAGTCTAAGGAAAGAGATTTTAAAGAACAGAAAAGAAGACTTTAAAAGCAAGGTTTTAAGGAAAGACTACAGAAGCAAGGTTTTAAAGAACTGTAAAGGAGTAAGGCCCTAAAGAATAAAGATAGAGAAAAGAAGCAGCGTAAACAAAGAGAATAATAGAGAAAAAAAGCAATGAGGCAGTTGTGCCTCTCCATCCCAGTGCTCAACATACCTGGCCCAAACTTTCCGTCTGTCTATCCTGTGTCCTTTCTGCATCTCCCATCACCACCCAGTTAGGCCCAGATAGGTTCAGTAATAACAAGGGAGTGAGAAAAAAGCTCGATTCAATAGTGGAGGCACCTACAGGACATCTCTGTAGAGAGATCAGTAGAGAAGACAAGCTTGGACATAAAGAGTTTAAAAATTAGGGATGGCAGTGTAGCTCAGTGGTAGAGCCCTTGTCTAGCAAAGTATGAGAACCTGGGTTTGATTCCTAGCACTTCAAAAGTTGTTAAGAATCTAAGACAGACAGAAGACTGTGACCCCCCCTTTTCCTTCCCTGTGTTATCTTTAGCCCCCACAAAGAATACAGAGAATTTTTAAAGATTTCACAAAATCTAATTTGAAAATTAGGATGAAGAGGTACAGCAACTGGAAATGATCCAAAATAAAAACATAAACAGAGAAGAATTGAGCCAAAAAGCAGCAGGGGACTGGGGCACATCATCCTGTGGTGTGTATTTGGAAGACCTCTTGGTACAACATCAAAAGACAAGGAATGAAGAGGTTAAGATCTCTGCCAGTGGTAGCGTCCCAGTTCCAGCAAGTTGGGGAATCAGGAAAGAAAATGTCCAGCAATATGGTGGAAAGTGTGGATTTAGAAGGAAAACTTATTCCTTTGTAATTCCTATGCTGGAAGGGGCTAATGAATTGTAGAAGAAATCTTTGGTACTCTGTTTTTAAGCTGCTTGCTGTTTTGAATACTTTGTTTCTCCCAAGTTGCTTGAAAAATTCAGTCCTGTGTAACAGCCTTGCACTAAGGAGGTCTGCAGGGCTGGAGGAGCAAGGTGAATGTGCAGGAGCATGGGCTGCAAGAAGGGAAGTAGAACGAGAGGGACTCTGAGGACCATGCAGGTAAGAGGATGTACTTGACTTCCCATGGGCCATGGCAGAAAGCAGAGCTAGTGCCTCAAAGGAAAAGGCCTCTCTAGAAGTTGGGAAATGGAGGTATATAGCTAAAGATACCTGGGCCCCATCTAAGATGGAGTCACTAAATCCAGATTACTTGACATCCTTCTTTAAATGCTGCTTTCTTATTGAGACTCATCACCTAACTGATCCTCATCATGATCACCCACTTACAGTTCATTCTTCCTACCCTTCTGCTCTCTTTTTTTCCTATGACCTTTATCATTTTTAACACATTATAATTTACCTACAGAGACTGTTTATTAATTATTGTCTGCTTCCCCTGACCCATACCAGAATAAGAGTTTTATAAAGGCAGAGATTTGTATCAGTTTTTTTAAATGATGTGTTCCAAATGCGTATAGTAGAAACTCAACAAATATTTGTTGGAAAAATGTGACATTAGAAATGTGTTACTATCAACACCAAGTTTGGAGACAGTATGGTTCCAGCTCACAATACACTTCCAATCTGCTGCCTAGCTTAGATTTGTGCTTGGAGAAACAGAAGCCACAGGAAACGGAAGCAATTTCCTATGATTGTTCCATAAGCCTCCCATCACAGATGCCTACAGGGTCCACCCAGGAGAACCTTCTTTCATATTGTAATTATAGAAGGAGGTTTTGAGTTAGTAATGACGCAGGCAGTTCAGACTTATCTGAATTGGTTTCTATTCATTTTAAAAGGAAAGAATGCTAGCATCTATTTTTTGATGCTGAAAGTACTTTTAATACACAATTTGCAGTTCATATGCAGCATTGACATTTTACAAACTCCCCTGGCCTAAAATTTATTTTTGCCAGCCATGACAATGTTGACATAACTTTGGGGTAAGGACTCTGTCATTGAAGTGGTAATCTTTACTTTTCAGGGTTACATCCCATTGGTGTAGAAAGCAAATAATCTGATGTTCTACAATAGTTTTCTCCTGGAATAATTCAATAAAGGTTTAGATGAAGGAGAGAAAAAATCAGACCAAGTTACTGGCGATGAAGCTACACTGGAATTTTCCTGCTGGCTATTGTTCTTGTGGATAATTTATCCAGAGATTTCTTCCCACTGCAATGCTGTTAAGTAACAGAACACTGAAGGGCATATTTCCTCTTTAATCTGCTTGTGGAAATCTCATTAATGTAATGGAAATTTTGCCCCCTACCATGACTAAAGTGTTTGAAGAGACAGAAACAAGGAAGTAAGGTTGGCCATATAGAGTTTCCATTGGAGAATGAAAGAGGAAGGCACTTTACATAGAAACACAAGTTGAAACTTGGCAATTTAAAAAATAAATAAGCAACAGGGTGTGTGCACAAAATGATCTATAGTTCTTTCAAAGGAAAGCTGGGAAGGCAGCCTGTCTTGTGCTAAGCACCGTTCCTCATATTGGTGAAAGGTGAAATCACTACTGGGGAGGGAGACTTTTCTTGAATTGAGCCATTTCTGCTTTTCCCTCCCTCCCTCCCTCCCTCCCTCTCTTTCTCAATCTTTCTTTCTTCCTCCCTCTCTCTCAATCTATCTTTCTTCCTTCCTTCTTTCCTCTCTGTCTCTTTCTTCTCTCTCTCTGTTTTGCCTTTTACTTCCCCACCAAAGAAAGAATTTCATTTTGTAAGAAGTGCTAATTTATTCCCCAAAATATGTTTTTAATTTGGGGTTTGTTTCCAAAAAACTTATTTTTATAAGCACGTTTTCCTAGGAATATTTGGCCAGTTTATATTGTGTACACATTCAACTTTGAAAGTTTCATTTGAGTTTTTTCTTTGACCCTATAAGCATATCCCTCCGAAGTATATATATGGCTTTGATAATGGTCTCAACATTATATATGAACAGAATATTAATGCAGTGTGGTTATAATACCACAGCACTGGTTAAAGTTTATGAATATCAAACCTTTCTAGGGAAAAATAATGAAGGCATTTACAAAATGAACTGGATTGAAATTACTGAACTTCAACTTTGGTCAAACTTTGCTTCCTATAACAAGTATACTAATTGTTTTTATTTAAATTAGGTGCAAAATGACACCAGTATGTTTCATTTGTCAGGCAACACAATCACAACATAAATATCAAGACAATATTTTGTTTAGGAAAGAGTTAGGAGAACCCTGGTTCTGGACCACCTGTACCTAGGTCCTTCCCATCTATGATGGATGTCAAGGGAAGAAACCTACCAGTGTGACAGTTTTTCTTGCTTATCTTCTCCTCTCATCTGCTTCCAGGCAACTGGTATGTAGGCTGCACACACTGTGTTCAAGCCAATCCCTCTCTCTGACCTGCTTGCCTAATCTCCGGAAGATTCTTCTTCATACCTACCTCCTGCAGGAGGGTTTCCTGGAGCTCAGAGAGGTTCAGAAAGTCACTTAGTGCATCATGAGCTCAAGGCACAGGTAAGAACAGAACCAGGGAAAGATTTTCAACCTACACAGAGATGGGACTGAGAAAAAAATGGCAAATTCAAGACCCAGAAAGAGTCAGCTCCAGGAGGAATAGAGAAAGGTAGGGAAAAAAAAAGTCAGCTCTTGTCAGAAATAAAGAACCAAAGGGCTCACCAAAAGAGGAAATATCCTAATCCAGTGTTACGGGTGGGATGTGGCAATGCACATCTGCAATCCAAGCAAAAGGGTGACTAAGGTAGGAGGTCACAGTCTGAGGCTGGCCCTGGGACAAAAACACTAGACCCTATTTGAAAAATAAAAACTAAAGCAGAAAGGGCTAGGGAGGGGATGTGGCTCAAGTGGTGGAGCACTTGTCTAGAATTTTGTCCAGAATTCAAAACCCCAGAGCAACAAAAAAAAAAGTTACAGAAAATGCACAGATGAGAGAGTGTTATGCAGCCATAAAGCAGAAAGTAAGGAAGAGGGTACCATACATATCTGTTATAGCTTAAATAGGATTCCCACCCCAAACACACACTCATGTAGAGTTTAATCCCCAAAGTCACATGTTGATGGTATTAAAAGGGTAGAAACTAAATCTGACCATGGTGTTTAGAGGTAGGACTTGGGAAGATGATCAGATAAGAACATTAGGGTAGAATCCTTGTGCCTTTATAAGAAGGGGGAGAAAGGTGGAAAGGACACGCAATACTCATGCACTCCTACTGTAATGTGATATAGCCAAGGCATCCCTCACCAGAATCCGTGCCATGCTGGAGGTCTAGCATGCTTTACAAAGTGACCCACATCAAGTATTTCATTATAATAACAAAAACCAAACAAATTCAGCATCCTTGCAGAAAGAGAGATAGACACATGCACAGGCACACATATTACACCTAAGTATATCACTTATACTTTGAACATATTCTAAGATCCTTTCAAAACCAATAACCAGAGTTGGCAAAATGGTTCAAGCTTAACACTTGAGCACCTGCCTAGCAAGTGTGAGGTCCTGAGTTCAAATCCCAGTGCTGCTCTCCTCCCAGAAAAATTCCCCCAAAATCTAATAACCAAAATTATAAGGGTGAAGTAAGTTCTCCTTGAACGGCAACAGCCTTGACCTCTGGTAATTAATGATCTGGAAGGACATATCAAATCTAAGAACAATTCTCTAGTTCAGATGGTGAACTTGTCGATTTTGGATCCCAGAGTTTATGGTTCAGCTCCCAGGAGGGATGTGTTAACAATTACATCTGATAGGCAGAAACTGCTGCTTTTATGGAATTCCTTTTTTGGTAGCTAAATGCATTTCAATTATACATACACCCATTTACATCAGCTGTAATTTCCCTTTATTTCAGTCTTGAACTGAAATAAAATGAGTTGAGTAACTTTACTGAATTATTTTATCAATTTTATCACTTAGAGGGTGTTGGTTAGACCATGTTTTTGTAAAAAAAATTTTTTTTTCTTCAAGACCACATAAAGAGAAGGCCTCTCTTTTTGGGGCTATGGCCAATCCTCCTCCCCTGGGGTCTTTGCCAAACATCAACAGCTCAAACCTACCAAAACTATTCCTTTAAAATGCTTAACACAGAGAATTCCCCATGGGTTAGTCAACTGCTGGCTCATATACAAAGAAAATACTGTATTTTTCTCCGAAGTGCTCTCTGTATCAATTTAAACATAGTGAGAGAGACACAATACCCCAGAGAGAGGAAAACCTACCTTATTACATTCCTGACCTCAAAGAAGGGATTTGCCCTTAGGACATAAAAGGAACCTGAGGGGTTGTGGGAGAGAGTTATCTAATCCTAAACGTAAAAACAGCTCATAATGCAGCATGACAAGGTTTTTAATCGCTGACATAATTGCAATATGTATATATAACACGGTACAAGGAAGGTAATGGCAGCTTGCTTTTGGGCCTTTTAAAGGCTCTCTTCAATATTCCACTTTATGTCTTCTGGATTTTATGCATGCTTGGGGGAGCTTTCCGGGGAAGGTAACGTGATATTATAAGGATTCTTTCTCAGTAAAATCACATCTTGTTCTGATTTGATTTGATGCATCTGTATGTGGAAGTGTGGTAGGGTGAAGCAGAGCTCTCTGAAGGCAGTGTTTTACCATTCTTCCCTGATTTCCTGTGCAAGTCCATGTAGCTATAAAACAACAGGCAGAAGAATTGGGATTTTTATTTCTTCATATGGGAAAACTGCTGGAAGAGACACTCCCATAATCTCAGCAGTGAGGGGCATGGGCGTTCACCAATTTCCTTTTACGGGTATGTAAAACACATATTTTTAACAAGGTTTTTTTTCTTTTCCCCTCTTTTTTCTGATGCTTCCATACATCTTATAATCTAACCCTAAGTTACTATCTCCCAAGAAAGAGTGACATCCCTCATTGACTGACGGGCTTGAAAGGTTGCTAAAGAAATTTGACATTCTATTCCTCCTTGAGCATTATTTATGGAAAGAATTTTACAACATCTTTAAAAGTCACTATGTGGTGACCAGGCTTTGCCAACTTTCCAGGCTGACAGCTTTACACTAATTTTGCCTGCAACCTGGGAGTTTTTTAACGTTCACCTTTTATTAAAGCAAATGTATTGACCATGCTTGCAGTGGTCAACAATCGTTCTAGATCTCGGAGTGTCAGAGGTGTCACTGCTCTTCACATCCATGTGATTATAAAGCAAAGGCGGAAAGGGAACCACGAGACAGGCTTTAATAAGAAGGAATGAACAAGCTGTTCCAGCTGGACGTTACATCCTGACTCCTGAACGTTAAAATTCCTCCAGCGATACCTTCTGCTTTGCATTCTACTGGGGTTTGTTTTCGTGTGCATGGCTTGACCCCCTTCTAGACAGCTTCCTGAACGCAGGGACTGCATCTCATTTTCCTGCCTCATGGGCTCTCACCGTGACTTCCATGCAGCAGGTGCTCAGGAACTGGTGCCCCACACAACACTAGGAACACTGAATGTGACCGACCCCATAGATAATCTGCTTCCTCGGATTTCACCAGAGCTGGAGCTGGGCTGTCCAGCCACCAGATGCACTGAAAAGATTGTCAGCCGAACTCTTTCCCATGCTTTCTGCTAAGTTTCAGAGGACACCTCCAAAATGCCTGCTGAACACATACAGACTTTTTAACTTAAGAAAAAAAAATTAAAATTTTAAAGGGGCAGGAATTAGGAATCTTTTTTTTTTTTTCTTTTGCTCAAATGTCATTAAGCTGGCTCCAGTAGGTCATTCTAGGGTAATGCTTGGAAAGAGGAAAGAAGTGATGGAAACCATCATTTGGGACCTCAAGGAGCCAAGTGCTGACTTCATTTATTTTATAAGTAAACTGAGATGGCTGAAGCAGTCAATGTAAAGCACCTCTTCTAAGGTGTTTACACCACAGACGCATATTCCAAGCATGTGTCAGGGAACACTGTAATTTCTTTAGAGATATATTTTTAAATAAATACTTCTTTCACTGCTTGTCATCTGAAGTGTCCAGAAAAAAATCTGTAAAACCCATTCAAAGGATGCCCAAAGATTTGCTACAACCAACTGCTTCTCGCTGTGGCAGGACTTTGGTTCTGTGTAACAAATTGGTAATGAAGCATTAATGGGCCCTATTGAATGGCTGTCAGTTATGTATTTTTTTCCTTCTTTAATGCCTTCAAAATAAATTTCATTTTGAACTTTCACACCTCTATCGGACTGAAGTACAAAATGCATTACCCTTAGCAAGAAAGTAAAATAATGAATTACAGCATTTCAAGAGTACTTAATTTTATTGGCAGAAACTCTGGATGGTGTTAACATAATATTGGCTCAACACAGAGTACACTTAGGCAGTCAGCTTTATGCTCAAGCTATGGTATTTTCACCTCTACATTACTCACCAAATTGTTCATCACCTTCGACATCAACATTCAAAGCACTTCTTTGTTAAGTAAATCTAGGAAACAAATAGGAACTAACATCTTCAACTATTTTGTTTCTTTTGTAGTAAAAGCATTATTTCTCACCCCGATCTATTTCAATGTCCTGTTTACTTTTGTATTTTCTCTCACACGGCTTTTCAGCCTCGATGAAATATGATGACCACAAGGGTTTAACTCTTGTTCAACTGCATCCAAAGTTTTCTACATTTAGTATAGAGATAGCTGTATAAGAGATTATTTAGATGGGTGGTGTTTCTTGTTAAAGAGAGAGTCGAAACGTATCATCCTCACTTTTCACTGGGCATAACTGCATGAAAGGAATTATCAACAGGTGTCTGGCTTCACATAGTAAAAGCAATCAAGAAAGAAAGGAATCACCTAGATTAACATGCCAGCCAGGTAAAATTGACCTTGAGACCTCCTTCATCACGGCATACAGAACAACAGCACTGAAAACTCACACCACAGGCTGATTTGTCCCTAAGTTAAACAGCACAGTCTTGAATTATGTAATGTGACCCTTTGGACACACCTCCTGAACCAGATCTCACAATGGTCCACCATTACACAAAAAGGTTGTGAGTGATATTACTGTGTTCTATTGGCTCTGGGACTCTAATGATCACAAAATCAGGCAAACAATCACCTTTCATAAACCATACCTATTTTGAAGCCATACAGAGAGGCTCTGCCTGCGCCAACCATTCTGTTTTGCACTCTGTAGGTTCTGTATCTCTGAGGACCCTCAATGAGTGGTTATGAACTTCGAGGAGGAACCATTCTGTCACCTCCCATCTACTGCCCATGGCTGTGCAGTCCCGTCACACAGGGCCAGAGCGAACTGGGGCCATGTGAGTTTGACAACACCAAAGTGGTCTACGCCCTGTTCTGTGAGAACTTCTGACCACACACTCAGATGCCAAATTGGTGTCATTGCCAAAGCACCATGAGAGTTCTTAAAAGATGCTGCTTATCTGTGTCCATAGAACACCGGGTGCAGGGTGCTACAGAGCCAGAAGGAAGGAAGTTTCAGCAACACAGTGCATGCCTCATGGCCTAAGCCTCACTTCAGACCAGCTGTGGATTTGAAAGCCATGCTTGTGGGGGTGACCACCATGACATGGAGCCCCAGGGGAAGAGGACTACTGTCTCATCATGACCTTGCCTGCCAATCACTAAAACGGATCTAGGAGGGGTGGGCACATATCTGCTTACAGAGTTAAATACACAAACCCAGACAGGAACTTCTATGTTAAAATGGGAGCAAGAATAAGAATTTATACTTGTCTTTGTACCTATAAAGCAATTCCATAAAGTCACAGATATTATGAACAGTCGATTTGTAGAGGGAGGTGAGAAGTAGGAAGACGCAGGACAGCAAAAAGAGGGAGATTTTTCAGATTTTCAACATTTACCTTTCATGACTCTTTCTTTTCCTACATGAATTTATTCTAAGGCTAAACTCCAAAAAATCACATAATATAAATCAGTAAAGACAAACTGATAAAAAAAAAATGTCTGTGAATCTGCCACCACCAATTACGAATAGCAGCCTACCTTCCATGCAGGCAGCTGTCTGTCAAGTGAGGCCCATGAACACCCTCCTCTGGATGAGGGAAAAGCAAGGAGGATGTCAAAGACTCAGTAAAAGCAGAGCTTGTAGGCAGTGAATTGAAAACAGTCAGAAAAACATTAGAAAAAAATGTTTGCTGCTCTCAAAGAAGTCATGATGTCTATCAAAACAAACAAACCAAAACACTAAAACCAAAGCAAAACAAAACAAAAAAAAACCTCAAGTGGAGAAGCAGCAGGAAGAAGGCTGAAGGGAAAAGGACACTGGAGATCAAGGTCATAACACATGTCCCAGAAGAAAGTAAAATATAGAATCAAGAAAGTAGACAATTGCATCACAGAAAGTTAAATGCTCTTACTTTCCACAAACAGATCTAAGCTTCACATAAAAGAACCTAGATATATTCAAATTTTCAAGAAAAATGCAATGTAGATATATCCTTCCAAAGAGGAAAACCCAAGTTCAGATGACTTTGCCACATAGTAGTCAGAAACAGGGTTCTGTGGCCAGGCTCACTACAGCCTTCTCTAGAAGAGCCATAGACATAGTAGCTGAAGGAGGCTTGGGGGAGTTCCATTAGCTTTCTTCATTCTCTCTTTCATCTTCACCTGACCCCGGCAACAGTCTGCCGAACTGGTGCTCTCAGAGTACATTTTGGACAATGTTGATTTGTGAATAAAAGAGAAAATTTTCATCACATAATCTTGACTCACTTAAATTGTTACTAATTTGGGAAGGCAGCATTTTTAAGCTTTTCTTGTTAATAAAAGATGGAAAGAGCATATTTCAGGGAAGGAGACAAAACTGCATGAGAGATATGTGCACTGAAGTCCACTGAGCAGGCAGAGCAAAGCGTCAAACAGAAAAAAACTGTTACGGAAGTGACCATAAAAACAGTAAGCAAGAGTGACTTATATGGTAAACTTAATAACTTACAATTGAGTCTACCAGCACTAATTAAATTGGTAAAGGCAGGAAGAACAGAAAAGGGAAAATTCTTATCTCTGAACTTTGATTTATTTTTAAAATATTTTATTTTTTTATTAACATTAGTACAAGATTAAGATAGAATAAGTTGGTAAAAAAAGATATAAGTACAGCTGGCGACATGGCGTAAGTGATAGAGTTCACAAGGTTGAGTTCAAAACCCAGTACTATCAAAAAAAAAAAAAACTGTAAAGAAATAAGCATAGACAAAAAAATCCAAAGCACATCATTAGGAGGGGTGAGTTGACAAGATGCACACAAATCTCATTGCCTGAGACTGTTTTTTCCTGTCCATAGCGAAGTTAAAGATGAATATATCATAAAAACACCCTCAATAACACGTCCCAGTCCCTATCAACGAGATAAAAGTATAAAGCAGTAACACACGCTCAAACACTAATCCGAAAAATCCCATGTCCAGGGCTACAAGAAATGTTTGTACACTCGTTGGCATGGTTATTAGGAAGCCAGCTTGGCTCTACCACTTCCTGGCAGTGTGACGGGGGACACGCTACTTAGACTCTCAGTGACTTGGCTCCATCTTCTACAAAATGAAGCTAATAATGACATCTATCTCATTAGGCTACTGAGTGGATTAACAGGGCGAGCACATGCTCTGAGAGCACAGCCTGGTCCACAGTTCATGGCAGAACCCCAGTATCAGCTGGATGCCATCGGTACCAGGGATCAGTGGAGCACGCTGCACGAGGACCAGGGCTTTGCTGGTTTTGTTCAGATGTGTCTCCTGAACCTAGACCAGGACCCAGCTTATAGGTCAGGCTCAGTAAATATGTGTTATTGAATAAGTGACTTATTACCAGTTGACTAAACCATAAATATAAACTGTAAGTAAAGACTTAAAATATGAAAAGAAAGAAGACTTAAAATTTGTGATTTAAAACTGAACTAGGGTGAATGTGAATCTTTAAGTGCATTTATTATTTAAAAAGAAATAAATGAAATAAGCATTTCAGAGGATATGGGAAAGAAAAAAAAAAGAAATAGCCTAAGAAAACTATATTAGAGAAATAGCCTTTTTTAAAAGATACAAGCTAAGGCTGGGTGTGGTGGCTCATACCTGCTACCCTAGCTACTTAGGAGACAGAGATTAGAAGGATCATGGTTCAAGGACAGCCTGCCAAAAAGTTAGCAATACCTCATCTCAACCAATAAGCCAGATATGGTGGTTCATGCCTGCAATCCTAGCTATGTGGGAGGCACAAATAGAAGAATCACAGTTCAGGCTGGCCACAGCAAAAGCTGAACACCCTGCCCTAAAATTAACAAAAGTAAAAAGGGCTGGGGATATGGCTCAAGTGGGAGAAAACCTGCCTAATAAGCCCAAGGTCCTGAGTTCAAACTCCAGTATCACCACAAAAAAAGGATGCAAACCAAAATTTCAGCATAGTAGAATTAATAACTAATTTTAGAAACTCATTCCTAGGAGGAAAAAAAGAGAAATCACTGATATACTCAATCAAGTGGGAGAAATGCACACGACAGAAAATAAAATCAAATAAAAAAAAAGGATGATAACAGAGCATACAGAGGGCATTCCTAAACCATTTTAAATAAGCACAGCTTGATAACACCGAAGCTGAAAATCTTGATGATGCGGGGCTTTTCTACAAAAATAAGTTAAATCAATTCAAATATGAGCAAAGTCAAAAAAATTAAAAGAAAGTTATTGAAGGATTTTGTGCTCAAGATCCTCTTAATGCAAATGGTTTTATGGGAATTTTATTTCAAATCCTGAAGGAACACAGGATTACTGTGCTATGTTAGGCACTCCACAGAGTAATCATGCAAATGATGTAGAATGTTTTAAAAAAAAATCTAGCCATCACTCTGATATCAAAGAAACACACCCCCATATACATGAAATGCAGATACAAATCTGTTATAAAAATGTGAAAATTAGAAGTAAAACAGAAAATTAGAAGCAAACCAGCAGAGAAATTCACCTAACACACTGGGTGGATGCATAGAGAATTAAAAAAAATCAGAAATACATTGTATCAGTTAGGTAGCAAAAAGTTAATAAAATCACTACAATCATTTGCAATGGAATACTTAGAGTAGAATTTTCCAAGGAATAGAAGGCAGGAGTGAGCACATGACTCGGTATTACCCATTTTAAATGAACAGCAAACAGAATGTATGAAAGTCATCACCAAAGTCTTTTTAATTAAAAGCAGGTAAGAAACAGGGCGAGGGTTGGCAATGGTACCACCTATCCTTATCCCAAGAATCTACCCCATGCAGGAAAACAGAAACAAATAAGTATCTATTTAAGAGAAGATAAAGTTATTACTCCTGGATGATAGACGTGTATTTGTATTAGAAAACCTATAATGATAAAACATAGAACCATTAGAACCATCATGATTATTTAGGAAATTGCACACAAAATAAGAATAAGCAAAAAGAAACCCAGTTATCTTTTCTACTAAAGACAACAAACGGTCAGGGGAAAATGTACAGAGAAAAATCTTCATGCTTAGAAACAGGCAAGAAAAGAAAACCTAAGGTAGTTATAAGATGAAAAGTAGCAACCTAGAAAGCTCAGAAAATGAAAAAAAAATACACCCTATTATTACATGGGAAACTGAAGTTTTAGGGAGTGTAGATTATTTCAATTCAAGCCTTGAATAAAATTCCTGGCAAAATTCCAATGGTATATTCCTTTAAATTTAGTTAAAATCATCCTCGCATTAATTTGCTTAAAAGTTATTTTTCTTTAAAGATTATATCTGATGGGAACAATCTACATTAGGAACAAAAATCTCACACAAATGTGTTTATGATTCTAATAGTGAAGAAATATTAGGAAATTTACAGATGAAAACAATGAATTAATTGTACCAAATCCATGTGATGAGAGCAGCCTATTAATACAAATTTGCATACCATTACTCTCAGCATAGTCTCAGTTTTAAACAGCATACTAAGAAGTGAGACCCAGGCCAGGCATGGTTGCTCATGCCTATATCAAATACTTAGGAGGACCAGGAGATCAGGAAGATGCTGTTCCAGGGCATCTTGGGCAAAAAGTTAGAGAGACCCCATTTCAACCAATTAGCTGGGCATGGTGGTATGTACCTGCAATCCAGCTATGAAGGAAGCATAAACAGTAGGACTGCAGTCCAGATTGGCCTGGGTAAAAAACACAAGACCCTATCCACAAAAATACTAATGCAAAAGGGGCTGAAGGCATGGCTCAAGGGGTAGAGTGTCTATAGTAAGTGTGAGGCCCTGAGTTCAAATCCCAAAAGATGTTAATAAAAGTCACCTTTGGTTTTGCTGACCTTGGATTATGTTTGGGTTTTGTGTGCTTTTTAAAAATAGTTATCTGGCTGTTAATGTTTCTCTGCCGCTCTGATAACCCTCACTGCCTTTGCCCTGTTTCATGCTTCAGTGAGTGTGGTCTCTGTAAGTACGTTCACCTTTTGTCATTTTAGGAATGGCTAGATGGATGCATGGGTAGCAAAATGCTTAACTAATTAAAAACCATTATTCATCCTAAATTCAAACACACCCCCCATACACACATTTTCAGCCATTGCATTAGGGAGAAAAAAAAATGTTCATTCGCTCATTCGTCCAACAGTATGCACAGATTGTACTGTCTACCACCCAGTCCACGCCCTGACTATACAGCAGTAAGTAAAGCTTCAAATTTCATGGTGCTTAGGTATAAGACCGACACTACAAGTTGGTTTTGAAAGGTGATGTGTTAGACTGTGAGAGTAGAAAGAAAAATTACAGGGCCAGATTTCTGCAGGGCTCAGGAGTAGGATGAGACTTCAGCAGAGGCCCGGATGATGTGTAGATTCTATGACAAGATTGACCCTGGCAGAGGGCGTGGCAAGTGCCAAGGTCCTGCAGAGGGCATGGCCTTGATGCCTGAGCAATTGTAAAGAGGTCCACAGGGCTGGAAAGGACACGCAAGGAAAAGAGTATTTGAAGTGTGAAAATTAATAGGAAGAACCATCACACACTTCATTAATTGCATATGTTTAATTACCCCCCGAAATCCTCTTAAACTTTACACTGCACTGCAATTAAAAATTTTGGAAAGAAATTTCCAGCACATTGGAGCCAACTGACTCTTTGAGTTTCAATGCATCTATAGAGGCAGCCACTTTCCAGCATTTTATGAGTGCAAACAAAGCATTTAATCCCAAGAGCCAAATTACAGGTCTGAAAAGTCACGAGTATGATGGGATAAAGAGTTTCAGTGAAGCTGGGGAGTCCTGAAACCCAAATCAAATGTTGGAGACCTAAGCCATCGTCACCCTTTGTCATTATTCACCACATTAACAAGCCTTTAGTGGGAGCAACATAAGAATAACCGCACAGCACAGCTGATTTCTGGACACACACACATGGCCTGATGGTGCCTAATGGACAAATGCCCCAGGAAAAGCACTTGAACTTCCACTGGAGCCCTGGGCTGAGCCCCAAGGGCATTTTGACATGGCTCTGGAGTATGGAGAATGAATCAGAGCCACGTCTGGGACTGGCCTCCTCTAAGTTCTGGGGGCCCGTGGAGTGAGGACAAAGCTGCCCCTTTGGCACATGTCTTAGGAAGCAGTCAAATCTGACCCCAAGATAAAAACACAGCTTCTGGCTACCACAGTCTCCTCTGGTCCATTAATTGTTCAGATGCCATCCAACTCAGCTTTGCTACAGCATAAACCACTGCCTCGGATGGGAAGGAGATGATATCTAACGACAGCTATTTTCTTACACTCTGGTTCCCTGTTCAAGATCTCTTTCCTCTTAACCATCTCTAGCTCCAAAGTTTAAAGACAGAGTCAGCTGAGAGACTCCAGTGAGTAAGGAAAATTGAGGAAGGGAAGAAGGATTGGGTAGTCTTTTGGGAGTAAGGGATGGAAATCTCAAATCACTCCTTTGTCAAAGCTTCAAGTTCAACGTGGTCTCTAGAACCAAACTAAGCTGGGTGCAGGTGGCTCAGGCCTGCAATCCTAGCTACCTAGGAGGCAGAGATCAGGAGGACTGCGGTTCAGAGCCAGGCCTGGGGAGACCCCATCTTGAAAAACCAATCACAAAAAAAGGACTAGTGGAGTGGCTCAAGCAGTAAGAGCACCTTCCTAGCAAGCATGATGCCCTGAGTTCAAACCCCAGTACCACCAAAAAAAAAACCCTCAAAAACAAAAAAAAAAAAACAAAACAAAACCCCATTAAGTGTGTGGTTTTCTACCACAAAGAATTTAGTTGTTTAGGGGAGAACCTTGGTGATAGAATATTTCCCTGGCATGTGTGAGTCCTGGGTTCAATTCCCAGCATGGCAAAAAAGGCTAATACACACACACACACACACACACACACACACACACACATATACACACACATAATATTATATATAATATATTAATATGTATCTATCTCTATCTATCTATCTATATAGGTTTAGAAATTAGGGGACAGGTTCTAAACTAGAACACATCTGTTCCTGCACTTGGGAAAGGACAGAAGCACAGCCTTGCCCAGATGCTCGATTGTATCTGTCAGCCTTCAAGCTCTGCCTTGGTTTCGATGCTTTCCCAATTTCTCAGACTGAGAGAGGGCAGTGCTTCTCAGATTGCTGCAGCACAGCAATTGCCCAGGTGCTGGTTAGAAATGCAGATTCCCAAGCCCTCCTCCAGGGCTAGGGTGAGGCTCAGAGGCCACAGTGGTTCTGGTGCAGGTCATCCTCAGGCCACATTGTGATGACACTTTATCACTAATGAGCCAAAGAGCACCACCTGTGACTGGGGCTTCAACAGGGAGGACAATCCACCCAGTGAGGGGAAAACCCAGGCTGTCTCACAGACTATTGTCTTAGAAAGGACCTGCGGGAACCAGTGGGCCATGAGGAAGCTCTGTCATTAGTTTCAGCCAAGAAAGACCCCTAAGTGCTTCCGGGGAGTGCTACTTCAAGTGACCTCATTGCTAAGACAAGGAGTTGTGTCTGATGGTTAGCCAGCCCAGCACTCTGTGCAGTTCAGGTGACTTTTATTTTTGAAGCAAGACTTTCCCCGGGAAGAAAGCGGTGTGCTGATTTCATCTGGCATAACCTCCTTATGTCATTGCAGCCAGTGGTCATTGGTGAACTGGCAGCAGGAGCTGCAGCCTGCACTCTGATAAGTCTGTGTTCAGGGTCTTGTTCAGCCTCCTCTGGCCATGTGCTTCCCCAAAGGATGAGGAAATAAAAAGACCTGGCTCCCATCCCTACTTCTGCAGCCTACTTCTAGACAACTGTGGCTCTAGAAATCCTTGGTCAAACAGCAACTGACGCTGCTGCTCATGCCTGGACAGGACTCTTCTCTAGGAGTTCCCTCCTCTCAAGACAAGCAATGCCATCACCCCCAGTAAGTAGGCCCCAAGGCCAAGAACTAGCTTTGGAGTCAGGGATAGAGTCTAACCATGTAGGCTCCACTCATCTCCAGAGCCAGGAGTAGAGGAGAAGGGGGTGGTGTGGGAGGCAACCCCCTCATTCCAACACAGAACTCTTAAGTCTGAGATTTCTCTATTAGTCCTGGCCTCACCAGGCATCATACAAGCATATAGGATAAGGCAAAAGTATAAAACGCTTTATTTAAGAGTTTCTTGGCTTGGTTTTTCTGTAGTTATAAATATTTAGATATACAGTGTGTGATCTTCCTGCAGATGACTTAGGGCCCAACAGGAACTAAAATCACTGATTTTGATGACTAGTGTCAGTTAAGTTTATTTCCAAACTGGGAAGGTGCCACTCCAAAGAAGATGTGGATCACTTCAAATGGGATAAGACACATGAAATCCAAGTTGCTCAGGTAAGACACTTCTGACATCGATAAGATCCCTAACGGGGGTATCCGAGGGCACACAGGTAAGTGCATTTCACAAAGTATTTTTAGCACTTAAAAGTTATTTGATACTTCTATTCGTCTCTCAACTTCTAAATTTCTTAACCTTTCTCAGGAATTTCTGATGATAAAAGCACACTGAAGATAGAAGTAATGATGGTGCCCAGTCACTTCTGATTGTACAGAAACATGGCTGGGTCCCACTGGGGCAAATGAGGATCCACCAAAGTTCTTAGCTCAACCCTGGCTGCTTCAAAATAAAACATTCATTCTCATTTCATGATTCATAAAAAAAAAGAAGGAAAATGAAAGGCCAGTTAACCATTAAAAGTTTACTAACCTAACACCACCGAAGATATCTTAGCTCCACACAGGACTCAGGGTAATAAAAATGGTTTACCAATGAAGCTAAGGAAGAAAAATTTAAATGGAGGGATGGAAGGAAAGAAGGGAAAATCCAAAAACAATCTCATGTTGCTATTCAAAGAAAAGATGAGAGCAAGTTCAACAAAGTTAAATGTTTAGTATGTAATTTCGTATATGTTTGAAATAAATACAAAAACAAGATTGAGACCTACTCTGATAAGGACTACAGTCCTTATCAACAAAAGTGACTCAAAAATATTAATCAGCTGTGTGTATATCCTTCAAGTTGCATAAGACTTAGCCCTCTTCTCCACAGTACAGACCTAAGAGAATTTAAAGTATTTCTTGAGGATAAATCCCTTTTCTGCTATTCTAAATTGATTACCATTCAGTGAGTTTAACATTAGCACTTTGGAAAGGATTTCAGAATGAAATATATAGAATACATGAAAGGTTGATTTCCAAATCAAGTGTAAGGGAAATTTTCATATATAATATCCACAGCAGGACAAGTCTCCCAACCCTGCTTAGCTTCTGAGATCAGGCACAATCAGATGGTATGGCAGCAGACAAAAGTAGGATAAGTCACATTAAAATAAAATGAGGCAAAAAATTTTAAAAATCTAAGAAGTTTCTGGGATGGAATTATCTCTGGGATAGGAGGAACAACACAGGCTTCAGAGCACCCAAATTCCACCCAGAAACTCAAAGGTTTACCCTTTCGAACAGTATAGTCCAGTTTGTTTTACTAATTAATGATATGTTTTGCAATAAAAAGTGTTTAAATAGCAAAGGAAAATCTTGAACTAAATGGAGAGGAAAGAATGCTGGCTGTTGTTATAAACTGAGATAATGTCATTATTCTTAATTAAAAACAAATGTTAACCTGACCCTCCTTTGAACACAGGCACATAACTGGCTTGTAAAAAAATTCTGAAGGATGAAAGAATTTCAGCCATGTTTGAGAAGGACTGAGAGTTCATCTATTTGTGCATCCATCTGGATGCTTGGCATTACCTGAATAGTACTCTGTACCCAGGAGTGTCCAACTCACATATGTCACATTTCAGTTTGGGAACACCCTTTTTCCTGGGGCATCATTGTGGCCAGTTCTCATTGTTCAGTTTTCCTTTAGAGGAAGCCTAAATCTGCCTTCCTATGAATTCCATACATTGGACCTATAATCCATGCATTGAAGACAAGCCAGGTCAAGTGTCCATAAGAAAGCCAACCACCCTCAAATGCTAGATGACAGTTACCATGCCCCTGGCTCTCAATGCCCACCCTCAGATCCCAAAACTTCTCTTCCCTGGTTCTGTCAACTCCTCTTAAGAGGGCATGTTTGGCTCTCCCCTGATCCAATGACTGTAAGTCACTGTATCTTTACAGTGTGGAATGCTAGGCTAAGTGCAATTTTCCAGAAATTGCCTGGGCATGACTCCAGTGAGAATCGCATTGGCTGATTTTCATGACAAATCTCATTGCCTAGTAATAGTGTACCTGTAGTTAATTAAAGGCCTTATCTTATTATGACTTTTGATCTCCTTGGAGCTATTTCAATGTTTTGATTTTTCAAGATCTTTGAGGAACCTGTGATTCAGTCATTAACTGAATATGAAAATTCCTCATAAACAACTTTGATGATAATTGTACTCTACAACTCTTTCCAGAAACAAATGTACTAAACTGTTTAGCAAAACCGGCCTGGGTGGAGGGCAAGCCCTGGAGCATACTGCTAGACACAGCTCCTGATGCTCCACCAAACCCTCCACATCCATCTACCGACTATATCTCCTAAGAGCTAGTTCACTTCACTGTCTTTCTCTGTTTTAGCCACATTGCTTATACAATGTTTTTGCTAAAGTCCCAACATACCATATTTACTGCATTTTCCTAACCAGTCAAATGATACTGTCAAAGAAAACATTAGGTGGGCCTAGCATGACTTTTTTGTTGGTGAACCCAGAGAGTCCTGGTAATTACTGTTTTATCTTATAATAGGAAAATAAATTTTTAGCAATAAAAACATAGCTTTTTAATCTAAAATTCAGATGAAACCTTCTGCTTATAATTTTCAGGATTTATTTTCTTGCTCACTTGATAGTATACAATGACATTTGTCACTTCTTATGATTGCTCAAAAATTTCTGATATTGGTTTATGGCTACATTTGTAAAGAATCATAATCCTCATTGATCGAAGAATTCTATCTGCTGGAAAGCGGTTGCCACTCAACTGGTCTCTGGTCCCCTTTGTCTTTCAGTTGGCAGGTTCTCCTCCTCATTTTCCTTCTGTCCCCACTTCCAGAAGGGAAGTCCCAGGAGGTCAGGCCAAAACAGAAGAGCCAAGTAGGAAGTGAGCTGTTTGCTTTTGCTGCAACTTGACAATTCTAACCCATCACTTCCAGGGTACATGCCTCCCCTTTCCCAGCTCCCACAGCAGCCCCTCAGTGGCCTTCAGCATGCCTCAGTGGCCCAGTGAACTGGATGTAGTTGGGGAAGTTTATGCCACTTTTTCTTATTTCCAAAGAAGGCCTTTGGAATCTAAACTTTCATAATATGTGCTTGCTTTCTTAGATAATTTGAAATTGTTCAGAGTGCCTTTCTTGAAACGCCTTCAACTCTCTCTCTCTCTCTTACTTCAGTACTGGGCATTGAACTCACATGCTAGGCAAATACTTTATTACTTCAGTCATACCCCTAGTCCTTTTGTTTTTATATTTTTATTTCTGACATAGAGTCTCACTGACTTTGCCTAGGCTGACCTTGAACTCAATATCCAACTGCCTCTACCTCCAGCATAGCTTGGATTACAGCAGTGTACCACCATGCTTAGCTTCAACTTTCTTGTACCTTCTGCCTGGTCTGTTGCTATTCAAACAGGCCTATCAGAAAGCATGGACTCACATTCAGAACCATACCTCCAGAGCTGATATTGTATAAGGTGTCCTGGAGCTGACCAGCTAGCTATTTCTTCCCTTGGAGAAGTCTTACCTTTGCTCCTCTCAACTTAAAAAATTTCAGCTTAAAGTGAAACCAGTAAAAAACAGTGGAGATGGGGATGGGGGTAGGGATTCAGAGTAGACTTTCAAGTTTCAAAAATTCTGTCTGCACCAAGTGTTGCTTCTGGCTTTAAGTTTAGCATCACTGACAGTGAGCATTCTCTCAACAGCTAAGGACAGGTATAGCTCTTGAGTTCACGACTTAGCCTGAGTGAGCATGTTCTGTCATAGATGGGTGTCCAGTGTCCACCTGTGTGCTGATAAAGAGGTCTGAAGTATGGGTTCAAGAATTTATTTACTTTCAACAGGTTGCAATTATAATAAATTTGTACAGTAAACAGCAAACCTGAGGTAGCCTAGAAAGATGGAGGTGGGAGGCTCTTTGCTGGGGGAAGGATGAGGTGGCTGGAGTGGAGGACAGTATAATGCATATATTTAATAGCAAAGGCAGTCTACAGACCATTCCTTCATTATATGCACATTTAAGACAATATGATTTGTGTATGAGTAAACAGTCAGTAGTAGACAACTCACTAACCTTCATTGGCCTTTAAATACACATCTTAGCCTTTCTAGATCTCATGATACTTGTTAGAAGGGACCACAACAGCAATGACCAATGAGGAAGACACACAAACTAGCTACTGTACAATTATGTTCGTTCCTAATGCACAGTTGCATTCTTGCTGTTTTTTTTTTTTTTTTTTTGTGGCACTGGGGTTTGAACTCAGGGCCTCATGCTTGCTAGGCAGGTGCTCTACCACTTGAGCCACTCTGCCAGCCCCATTCCTACTGCACAGAGCATAAACAATATCCCCATTCATCAAAATCACCATTAAGAAAATTGAGACTGGACACCAGGGGCTCACACTTGTAATCCTAACTACTTGGGATGTTGAGAACTATGGTTCCAGGCCAGCCAGAGCAAATAGTTCGCAGCACCTTATCTCCAAAATGACCAGAACAAAACGGACTGAAGGTGTGGTTCATGAGGTAGAGCACCTGCTTTGCAAGTGTGAAGCCCCAAGTTCAAACCCCAGTCCTATCCCCCATCCCCTAAAAAAAAAAGAAATAAAATTCAGTCAACTTACCAGTCTACTTTGTCTAGGCCCATGTAAATATTAAATGCTGCTTTAAATATTCTCTCTTAACATTTGTCCAAAACAGCTTGACCCTGTCTGGGGGGAAGTGAGCATGCTGGATGTTTAGAGATTTTTGCTGAATGATGCCTGGGGACCCACAGACGGCAAGGTCACTAGGAACTCCGTATACCCATATGACTTGAAGTCTAAGGAGCATGTAGCTCAAGAGAGACAAACAGAGGAATACATCTAAGAGCTAATGAAAGCTGGAGTGACACCGCTTGAGAAGGCAGAGCCTGTACAGCACAGCTTAAACCTGCCGTAGTGTCTGGCAGTTACTCAACCAAGTTAAACAGAGAATTAACATATGGCCTAGTCCTCCTACTCCTAGGATGAGGAAAACAGGTGCTTAAGCAAAAACCTGTCAGTGAATGTTTGTAACAACACATTAGCAACACTAATGCCCATCCCAACAGAAAGTGGCAGGGCCACACAATGGCGTAGTATTTGGCCATGGAAAGGAACAAAACCCTGATCTGTGCCATGGCCTTGAAAACATCATTCTAAATGAAAAAAGACACATTTATTATTTGATTCCACTCATGCAAAATACCCAGAAAAGACAGATCTACAGAGATAGAAAGTATAATAGTGGTTTTTCAGGGGCTAAGGGCAGAGGGAATGAGATGGAATTATTAATGGGTACAAGTTTCCTTGTGAGGTGAGCGGAATGTTCTGGAATGTGGTGATGGTTATACAACATGGTGAATGTGTGAAATGCCACTGAACTGTACTCTTTAAAAAGGTACAGTCTATGCTATGTGTGTCTTCCCACCCTATTTTTACTCTAGCCTAGGGATACAGCGGCCAGGTCCCTGCCCAGGCCTGTCCTTGTCTCCTGCCCTCCCCTACCTTGGAGGGTCGCACTGCTCATGCCTCCCAGCAGAAAGGATAAACCTAATGAGCCCACATGTCAGCGCAATATAAATTACAGCAAGGGAAAAAAAGAAACAACTTGATGCATGGCTGAGGATCTAAAAAAGGAATGTCCACCATTGTTTGTGATTATGGATCGCATCACAATCTAATAGCAATTTTTATTTAATCAATAATTTCCATGCTGAACAGACAGTCCTGTTACAGAGAATCGACAAGCAGGTACTGATAGCGCCAAGCCTCGTTATTAATCTTTCCTCTGCCGGCTTATCAGCCCAACTACTGTAAAAGGCACCACCAAGATGGATTTTAGAAACTACCTCTCTCCTCCCCCTCCTTCTTTTCTTCCTGGCTCTCCCATGCTATTTTATGTAACATAGACTCCACATTTATTTGCGTAATCTGGGACTTGAGTGGCATAAAAAGGCAGTTCGCATTAAGCAATTTCACAAATCAGGAAGACCTAGACCATTGCTCAGGGTTAGCCATTATAGGCTAATAAATCATACTTTCTCTTTGAGTTGTCAATCGCCAAAAATGCTTTGTACAAGCGCTGGCATCTGTAATTCTGTAAAGGCTTTTCATCTTGAAATAAGATGCTCTGGACTGATAACAAGAATAATCCCCTCTTGATCAAGAAAAAAAAAATCTGCATTTTACCAATTAAAGCTGCTGCCAGAAGCCAACTGGCTCAGTACTGAGGCTCCACTGAAGTTTATCTCTGCTAAACAGAAGGAGGAATACAGGGAGGGCTGGGTTTCCTTTGCAGCTTGACTACTTTATCTTGTGATAGAAGGTGTGAGAACTTTTGCTACCTTCAGGAGAAGCCACCAGAAAGACCTGCTTCTAAAGAACCAGAGGGCTTGCACACCTTCTGGGGAGAGCTCCTTGGACCACTGGAATCCAAGCCACTGTTCAAAGAAGCTCCAAGTAGGAGCTTCTTCCTCCAATTAAAGTAGGATGGAGGGAGCAGACTGATGTTAGCTATGTCCATCAAAAGGAAGCCTATAGCTGTAAAACAAGACAGCTATTGGTGATCCTGATTAGGAAGACATTTTCAGAATGCAAGGTTGCTAACTAGGAAATAGGGGATGCTAAGAAGACAAAACTATGGAAAAATCAACATGATAATAATCCCAAAAACACCATTTCAAAGTGGCCTTAAAAACTTGACTGGTATTATCGTAGGTATCTTCCAAAAATTATCAAATAACTCTCTTCCCCCAAACCCTAATAAGCCTACTTTAAAGAGAAACAACAGGAGACTCAAGACTGTAAAGTAATGACACACAAGTGAGGGACAGTGTAAGACCAACTCAGGTGCTCAGCTGCCCACCCAGCAAACTTCTGACTTCTCTCTGAACATCATCTCCAACATCCGTATCAGGTCCCAAATATGAAATCATGATGTATCACCAAACTGTCCTCCCAAGTTCTTAAAATCAATTTCAAATAATTTCTACTGTTGGTCTTCCTCCTTGCCCTGATCCACCACACCTTCACAACTTCAATTCATTTAACTTACAGCTTTAGGGATTTGCAAAACTCACCTCAAGATCTTTCTAAAGATCTCTATGGCTCAAGCCATTCCTCTCATTAAAAACATCCAATTCTCTTTCATTTCATAGGCAACAGAAGCCACATCTCCAGTCTAAAATCCTGTCTCCTGGAATGGTGCTACTCATGCCATCCAGACAGACACACTTCGGTCCTACCATAACTCTGTGACCTAACCCTCTCCCATGAAAAAGCATAAAATGATCCTTTCTGTAATTATTTTTCTAATCCAAAGACATGTCAAAAAATAGCCTGTATTAGTCGTAATCAGAGACACAATTCTCCTATTCTATTAACTTCTTCTTATCTTGTCAACAAAGACCGACACCTCCTTGCAAGAGCCTTTCCCTGTTTAAATCCAGTTGCTTGTTCAAGACCATGTTCAAATCCAACCTCCACAAGATCTTTCATTTTTTCTTCTACACCTTCATCTTTTCTTCCCACCACTTTGCCTGTATACTTGTAGCACTTCAGTCAACCTTCTCTGTGGGTTTCCCTTACTCAAAGGCATAGACATAAAAAAATGTGTTTCAGGTCTTGTTCTCGCCACTGCCCTGGACCCCAGTTCCCTAGGTCTGACATGCATGGAGCTTTTTCTAGATACTATGCCTGCAATTTATGCAGCAGCCACTAAGTGGTCATAATATAATGTAGTGGGCAGAATCAGCAGTCAGCACAGGCAGCATGCAATGGCAAGCAATTGAATCAATGTCATACTTTTTGCTCTTGTTTAATTTCCATTAAGTTTCCTTAATCTTGCCATTCTTCAACTAATTGGGTTTATCAGAACTATTTTTCATGGATTCTATTTTTCTTTTGTATGAATACTCTCTAGGTTATACACTCATACACCCTCTCATTCTGTCCTCACAAACAAAAAAAAAAACAAATTAATAAAATCCATGAATAAATTGGGATGGATATTATCTCCACTTTACACATGAGAAACTGAGATTGAAGCTGTAGATGACTTATGCAAAGGCAGGTTTTGGCTTATGTGGGAATAAGCTCTCCAACACAATATCCAGAACTCTCTCCATCCCCAACTCACTGAGGATCGCTAGGTTTACTGGTAATTGGGCAGGGTGGGGCAAGAGTGAGCTGACTAAAGTTTAAGGGCTTGCCTACCCACGGTCTTTTAAGGACAAACCACCTCCAATTCTCTTGCTGATGTTAGTTGTTCTAGGGGGAATAAAGATTCACCCATGGCAGTATTTGGCTAATCTCAGAAAAGCCTAAATGTCCCTGAATTTTCAAAAAGTCCTTGCATTAGAAAATTGCTCTCTATTCCTGGAGTTCTGTTTTCTCCAAGCCTGCTTGCCATGATCTCAGAAGTTTGAGACTGAGTGACCCCCCTTAGGCTGCAAAAAACAATACAAACCTAAAACACCAACAATGATGGACTTTTTCCACCAAGGAAAGGGTTTGGCTGGTTATAGGCCTTGCTGAGAACTACTGAATAGCCAGCCTTGGAAACCTGGTTTTCAAATTAACCTTTGCCAGTTTACACACAGGCACACTTACCCCACATACATACATGCATATACACAGATACATGCATAGATACACACACACACACACACACACACACACAAGCACACACATACACATGAAAATAGCCTTTTGTTAGAGACTTTTCAAACAGTCTGACTACCACCCAGCTACCTCCTTCTAAGATGAAAGGGGAAGGGGAGCCCAGCACCATGATCCAGGTAGCTGCTTCTCAGTATGGCATTGGAGAGGAAACCTGTTTAGGGACCCTGTTCTAAGGATGATACAATTCAATACTGTTATCTGCTTGGACTAAAACTAAAGTTTCAAGGAGGGAGAATGTCTTGGTCAATCCCCATTCGTCAGATACACACTGGGCAAGAGCAGGGGGTCTCCTGGCTTCAGTCAAGTCATGTCAGTTTTGATATAAAACGAACCTTCGAGCTAACACACAGAAGCCACAAAAATCAACAGCACCACTCTGCTCTCCTCCCCCACTCAAGCCTGCAAAAAACAAACACATAAACAACAAGAGATGGAGTGACCTCACTTGGACCCTCTGTCTGTTTCTCATTAGGCCAACTGCATGTGATCTCTGTGTGGCCTTGGACAACGGGGACAGCGTTTATTTTCACGGCTGTTTCACAGTATGATAAGTGAGAAAATAACGCTCGAAAGGGTCAAATGTTTCCGAGGGGGTCATCCCAAGAGATGGGGCTGCCACTCAGAATTCTGGCTGGGCTTGGGGAGGTGTCAGCTGCAGGTCACATAGCCCTCAAGTCCTGGCCCTCAGTCCCATTGCCTGAGTGTCTTTCCATGGGAACAGTCTCTGCAGGTGCAGTTTAGCCAGCAACTTTATAAAGAACGTGACCCTTGAGGCAAAATTGTCAAAGGGTGGCTTTGAAGTGTATAGTTCTTACTCTTATGTTGTACATGCCACGTCTCCAAATAATTAGAGAAACCAAATTAGCTAGCAATTCCATGTAGTGAAAAATAAGATCAAAATCTCACACAAGACTAATTTCTGCCTCGTATCAGAGACCTCTATCACAGCTTAAGCCAAATTTTCTCTTAGGTAAAGATATATAACGCAACTTTAGCAAAAGGATCAAATTAGATGGAAACATTTTAAATGCAAATCTAGGATCATGGTATTAATATGAAAATAATGTCTTCTCATTTGAACTCTTCCTTACATTTCTATGGATACACCAATTCTTCACAAATTAGATGTGCTTTCTTTATATCTAAATCTTCGATACTAAAAAAGAAAGCCCTTCATTTTCATGCTGCCAATGTATAGAACTGGTTTCCAAATGGCAGCAAAGGTGATCTTAACTGTGTTCTTTGGATAAAGGAAACTTCAGCATGCTTTTAGAGATCAAATTTTGCAGTGTATGAAAGCATTTAATATCCAAGTAGGTTGTTAATTACTCTACAACAAGGGGAATTTTTGACATCATGCTTAAAAGACACAAAGGGAGGATTATGGTGACTTAACTGCCACCCAGCTGAAGCTAGGTGCTAATGTAAGTACATCTCACATCTCTGCAGTTCAGCCCTACAAGTAGAAGGCAACACCCCCACTATAACTGCCAAGGCATCATCCTGCTGAGAACTGCTAAGCCATCATCAAGCTGAGGAATAAAACTGTTAAAAAGCAACTTGAATCTTTGAAGACCATTGGGAAGAAATTTATCTGTGTTCTTTGTTAAACAGAAATAGAGAACTGAATTGTTGAAATTGAAGACAAAAGTGTTGGAGGGATATATATACCAAGCAGATGGGCAAGAGTATGGCAATCATACTCTTTCTTCTATCAGATCTTGGCAGTGATGTTTTCAAGCTACACAGGAATAGTGACTACACTCTGAAATATACACTTGTGGCACTTATTCCTTTTCCTCTTTTTAAAAAGCCTTGCCAGGCTGGGCTCATCTGTAATCCCAGCTACGAGTAGAATAAATAGGACTGTGGTCCAGCCAGCCTGGGCAAAAAGTGTGAGACCCTATCTGAAAAATAACTAACCATAAAGGGCTAGAAGTATAGCTTAAGAAGTAGAGAACTTACCTAGTAAATATGAGGCCTCGAGGTGAAAACCCCAGTACCACCAAAAAAGAAAAAATTTAAAAAAATACAAAGCTTTATAAAACATCTGTAGAGACACCATGTGATTCACAATCACTTTCAGAGAACTTGAGATGAACTTGTGCTGCATGCTATGTATATTTCAGCATCAAAGAGTCAAAGATGGAACTTACTTGTAGGACAAAATTAAAATGGGAGGGAAATGAATCTTAGCAAGAACACATCTCTCATGGATGTGAGAGGCCAGGCTGAGCTGACTTGCATAATAACACAAGCCAAGCCAACTAACATAAAGAATAGCACAAGAAAAACCAAACAGCACTTTGAGAACTGATACTGTATGCCTTTCAGAAACTCACTGAATATAAGGTTTGTGTCTTCTGTAATATAATGAGCAATAACAGCAATGACAAATAAGTCTGGTTAATTTAAAACTGAAGAAAAATATGAACTTGCAACTTACTTTGAGATTTTAGAACGTGTTTTTCAGAGGTCAAGGGAAAAGAAAATGCTTGACAAATCAATAATAAAATCAGTCTTAAACTTTTAAAAATCAGTTTTGGTACTATATACTCCTTTTGCT
This sequence comes from Castor canadensis, assembly GCF_047511655.1. Taxonomy (NCBI): domain Eukaryota; kingdom Metazoa; phylum Chordata; class Mammalia; order Rodentia; family Castoridae; genus Castor; species Castor canadensis. Next base: position 100,116,913 of record NC_133387.1, read on the forward strand.
TTCTTGTTCCCTTCTAGTTTAACAGACACTAAGAAAGGACAAAGTACAACAAATTAACAAAAATATACAACTGTCTTCTTAACTTCTGGTCATAGAAACAAATGGATGGCAAATTTAATACGCGCTTGAGACCAACTGAGGCCAATTATAATTATCTTGCTGGGAAGAGAAATTAATTAGGCATCCCAGTGATAAAAGACCCCAATAGCACCAAACCTAGAACAAACACCCATGGAGGAGAGAGACTGGAAATAATGGGGAAGGGAAGTGAGCCCGTCTGTGCAGACAGTAATGGACTGGGTAATCTTTTCAAGAGTACACAGTGCATTACACTGGAAATGAGCCTACCTGGCAGGCAAAGTCAGCTGAGTTCCTAATTCTCTTCTTCAACTTTGTGATTTGCTAATGTGAAACACATGTCTCCCTTTTGCACCAAGTTCAAATAACTCTGGAATTCCAACTGTGCAGCTCAGCGACTGAACCAGAACAAGGGGAGAACTTGTCAGGATTTAAGAGCTTTCAGCAAAGCCCTTCAATTGCAGCCAGCACCCTATTCCACGGAAGGATATCAATTATAGATAGTGACTTGCTTTAGCAGGCAGTCGGAACTGTCAGACACTAGATAGACAACCATGAAGAATCATGAATCTTTCTATTAACTGTAAGAGGGGGAAAAAGAATGGGTCACGGCTGTAAATAAGGCAGAGCATCAGAATGGTTTAACACCTTGCTGTTGGGTTGTATGTGGCATGAAAATTCAACTAATTCTCTCCAAGGGAAGTCACAGGAACCTCAACAGTTAATGCTTCCCTCTGTCCCTAAAAACGTGGCCTTTGTAACTGGTATTCTTTCCATCTGCCACCAACGTAATTAGGTGGACTTGAAGTAGCTTTCAACAAAATATAAACCACCAGGCCACTGCTAATGCTACCACATACACTCATGAGTAGGAAGGTATGCATGTATCAGGTGATGGAAAATCAATTTAAACACACAAATTTGGAATTTCTGTAGTTCAGACACCAGTAAAAAGGTGGACTATAAGTGATATAAACCAGTGTTTTTATTTATATTGTTATAAATTATAATTTTCAATTCACTTAATTAAGTTTATTTAGTCATATAATTTATTTAGGACTAAAATTAATATCACAAAGGAGTTTCTTATAATCCTGACATAAATTTTTCTGGCTGATTTGGAATAAAAGAAGATTCCACTGTATGTGGGTGTGTTCATAATTTTTAAAGATAGCTTCCATAAAACAGAAAACATGGTGGTCATTCAGGTAGTTTAGGCAGCCTTCCCTTACAACTCTTTAGATCTCTATGAAAACATCACAGGGACTGAGATTAAATGCAAATACCTACAACTTTTACTGCCTTAAAAGCTTTCACATCATTTGGACAGTGAAAGGGTTAAGTTGCTACCCCAATCAAAAGAATGTTACCTCAGACCCACCTTTGCATGAGGATCCCAGTTCATTTCAAATGCAAACGTAAGCTAGTCTTCTATTTCATTCCTCAGTTGATATTGGCAGTCCTAGCACCAGCATCATAGCTCTCCTTGGAAACTACAATGACTTATCCTCCAAACAGTCATTATGAGACTGCTTCAGCCCTCAGGATATGTGTGTGGGTGTGCTTCTGATGCTGGGAATAGAACCCAGGGCCTTGCACACGTGAAGCATGTGCTACCACTGAGCTACACACCCACTCCTCTCAGAAGGGTATTTTTTTAAAGCAAGCAGCACTGTATCTTTTCTATCATGCTAGCTTTGACACAAATAACACTCTTCATTACATTGTTTATTCATCTATCATTGACAATATTCATAGCACATGCTAGTCTTTGAGAATATTTCTTCATAGTAAAAAAAAAATTCCCAACTTTTCACCCCCCCCACTTAGTATTATAATGCCTTTGTGGTTTCCATTAAAGCAGTTGGCAAGAATCAAGGGTCATTAAGTCAGACTTGGTTTAAAAATAATACTTGCATCAAATTAAAGAGAAAAAAATCAAATTACACTCACAGAACAATCTGGAAATATACCATAATTAAAAACATTTGACTTTTTAACTTTTTGCTGTGCTCGGAAATCTATGTTCTTCCTATACAATTACAAAGAGACATGATTAAAAGAGAAATGGGGGAGGCCTTGCTGATGTCATGTACAATCCTCAAAACATTCTGACTACGTCTCTCATAACCTGGCAAGCTGTGTATCTAACCTTACCACGTAACTGCGATGGGTGGGCAGCGCAATACAGAATGAGCTAAGTTGTAAAAGTCACACTCTGAAATCTCATGCAGCCAATGCAACATCAGAGGGACTTTATAATTTGTACGTTTAATCTAAATGGAAGAGAGTTAGCAAGAAATACGGATCAACTGAAATATAACATTATCGTAAAAGAATGGATAATGAGTATTTGTGTATATGTGTGGTGGGTATGCACGTATGCATATCCATGCATAAGTGTACATGTGAGAGATGCAATCGCGACAAGGGCTTCTTTGTCAGATCTTCCATAATATTGGAAACTGAAGAAATTGCCCTATTTGGTGAAACCGTACTTAATGCCTCAACCCATGCTTCTGCACACAAGTTGTCTGAGCCTGTATCTTTTTATTCTGGCAGCTCTAAAGGACTCCAAATGTCCTTGTTCTTGGTTCCATTTGCCAGGGAGGCTGCCACTGACCTTAGAGAAAGTGCCAAGTAGCAGGAAGAAGAGGTAAAGGAGGTATGGAGGTGTGAGTGCACTATACCATCTGAAATCACACAGAGGAGAAGAGCCTGGACCTGGTATGGTAAGGGAAGGTATGGTTCTCAATCAGATTACTACATGGTTTTCAAAAACAAAGATCATGAAACACATCTAAAAACACATGCAATTTTGTCCACGACACTATTGGTCCTTTAGGGTTGCCCTCGCTGACTGCTGCATACACTAATGGGAGGCTCCTTAGGCTTTTGAGGAGGTGGGGAAGGAACCCCCCATCTCTACAATTTTTTCTATTGTTACTGGGTCTTGGAAGGGGACTCAAACCTGGTTAAAAGGTTAATAATAATTCATGTCCAGCTTACTATTACTCAATAACCATCAAAGCCACTAACTCAAAATAGTGTTTTCTGGCTTATGGGATCAGAGTCATTACACTCTCTATTGAAGACTTTATTGAATTTTACACTAAGCTTTAGCTGACTGAACAGGTCAAGCACCATAGCTCAGAGTTTTCTTTATTCTCAGAAAGTCATAAAGGCCTCTCCAGTTTGCAACGCTTCAAGCTAAGAAACTTGACTCAGTGCAGGGTCAGAGAAGCTGACCTCCTAGCAAAAGGTCACATAGTTGGAAGGCCCAGTGGCTGAACACTGGTCACTTACGTGCACGAGCTGATCCTGGGTGTCGAACTCCCGGGTGCAGCCTTCCCAGTGGCAGTTTGTCTCATAGATGACTTCAGGCTCCTGCTTGCTTTCATCTTTGTCCCCCTCCTCCTTGACTAGGGTGGTTCCTTCTGGCTGCTCCTATAGGGGTGGGGGAAGGGAACAGAGAAGGGGAAAAATCAGACACAATGGGAAGAAAGAAGAGAAAGGAGAAAGCTGATTTAGATCTGTCTTCCTCCTAAAGCAGTTTTCCAGCCATAATAAAATAGAGCCAAAGTCACACACCTGGATTGTGACTAAAAGAAGTCTAAAGCCTGGAAATATCTGTGTGTAGTTTTTGTTTTTTTTTCAGTTTTCCCAAACACACCTGAGAATTCTTAAATTTGAGATTGAAGACAACAGCTGAAAGCATAATAAAAATAAAAAGCTGAAGCCAAACTTTGCTGCCCTGAATATAAAGCTAAAAGTAAACCAAGGTGAAAGTAAACCAAAATGACAGCTTGAAAAACCCAAGACAAAAAACCCAAAACAAAGTCCATAAGAGAATCAATTCTTTACCCAAAGTTGGCTCCATCTTTCTTCCACCTTGTTGAGTTGTTTTAATTCTTTTTGGTATATTAATGTCCTCATTCCTATATTTTGTAATTCAGGAAAATGGTTGATAAATACTTATAATTCTGTTTTCTCTGCTTTTGGGGCTGTAGAAAGCACGCTGTGGACTTTTGAAGTCTTGGTCATGCCTTCTTGGTCAGCCTCTGGTCTCTAGGGATACATTTGTGGTCCAAGGCCTAGGAACCACAGTACCTAATGTTTCACAGCATGGTCTGATCTCATCTTCACAGTAATGCAATTCAAAGAATTTCCAAAACTATAAGAAATGTTGAGGTGTGTAAATTTGAGTTCTAATCTAGAGCTGATTGATAAAACCTGTATATTGGCATTAAGTTGTAACTAGTTAAGGTTGTTGTCTAGAGGACTGTAACAAAGAGGATGGAGTTCAGAACCCCTGTCACCATCTGAGTCCTCATCAAAGTTCTAGCTGAAAGGGAAATTTGGGCGAAGGCATGCTGAGGTTTGTACTGAAGCAGCCTGAGGATAGCAATATTCAGGTCCTGTGGATGTTTAGACTCTTGTCCAGCCTGTGTTTAGGGAAATTAACATGCACTGAGCTATGGGCAAGTCAGGCACAAGAACTGAGGAGATGGCATTTTGGGTTTGACCTACACATTCTTTAGCAGAGGCCAGAGGTTTGAAAAACTAGAAGCAGAGATCAGAATATAACTAGCCTTAGGTTAGCTGTACCTTGATCCCTCTTGGTTCTCCAGGCTCTCCTGCCAAGTGGGAAGTAGCAAAATAAGAACATGCTCAGAGTAGGGAACATCATAAGCTCTGCCTAAGCATAAGTAAGCTTGGGGCCAGAACTTCAGGCTTGAGATCAGGACAGGAACCAGTGAGTCTATGAACTACTTACCTAAACTCTTAAGTTGTCTCAGCTACCAAGAACATACACCCCACACAGCTTCCTGCATTGCTCATGTTTGCTTCTGAACTAGGGAAATGAATTTAGCAATTCTATAACCAGCCCAAGTTAGTATGGTCAAGGCCAAAATCATTAGATGAGAAAATACTATGAAATGATACCCGTCTGGGGAGGCAGCAGGAAGCTGGACCAAAGACAGCAGACTGACAGGGGTGGAAGCTGGCCTACCCAGCCTCGTTGGCCTACCTGTTGGCCCCGTACTCCTGGGCTGGGGAGATCCTCATCCGGTTTGATTTTGGACCGCTTATTATGCATTGGGTCACCAGTGCTGCTCACTGCAGACTCACTTGTGGGTTTGCTCTGCTGTCACATTTGCAGGGCCAGAGACAAAAGTAAAACTTTAGTCAATGAATGAAACCATAATTAAGCCCTGTGTCTCAAGACCAGTCAGCTTATTTGGCCACAGAGCAATGACTGATTGCTATAATCCTCTGTAGTAGAGTTCAGACAATATGATCAAATTGGAAAATATATCATGAGGCAGCTCTCCATTTCTAGCTCATGAGTATAAATTCCCTGTGGCTTCTGAAAGCTACAAGAATAGAGTTAGGACCCTATACTTTAACAAGCCCCAACAGCAATTTCAAAGGAATAAAGTACTGATGTTAGGTAGGAGACCATCACAAACCATTTGTGAAGGTCTTTAACGATTCCTCTCCCAACAATATCAGGGTGGCAATAAGAATGGGGGGACTGACACAGTTTTATTCTTACTTAACCATAGTCATGATGCTCAGTAGCAACCTGGTTCTAGCAAAGGAAGTGTGCAGTGGTCAAATGAGGGCAATACATTCACACAAACTATTTACAGTGGGTGTGGTTTATAGATGGCACCAGGTCGGAGTGTGGTCTCATGGAGCACCTGATTTTCCAGCCATGAAACAATGGCTCTGGTGGAAGACATTCTGGCTCAATGAAGAGCACGAGCACAGCACATTCCTTAAAACTGAAGAACACACCCTTGATGAAAGAAGGCAGGATGCCAATGTGAAGCCCTGAGAATGCCAGAGTTCCAGGCTAATGGTGGCAAGGCTTGTCCTCTGTTGACCAGGACAGAACAGAGCATGGAGCTGCTTTTCTCACCTGTGAGGACTCAGAAGGGCCGGAGTTGACCTGGACAGGGTTGAGAACTGTAGGGATCCCTGGAATAGGCCTCTGTGTTGGAAAAGTTGGGGCCGGGTGGATGAGTGGAGGGCTATGTCCAAAGGCAGAGCCTAGACTTTGCTGTCGGCTTAAAATCTGTTGATGCATGTGGAGAGAGACGGGTGCAGATGGGTAGGTAAAGCTCAAGGCAGGGCTGTGTGCAGAGATAAAAAAAATAGATAACCTTCACTTATGTGGACCTCAGAAATAAATACACAGCATTTACAGCTTCGTGCTCATAAGGTTACCATCCCAACTCACAGGGGATCAGTATGTTTGAATGAGGCAGTAGACATAACTACTGCCAAACATTCTGAAAACTTCTAAGAGAAATATGACTACTGAAACTGGGCATGGTGGCACTCACCTGCAATCCAAGTACTGAAGACGCAGAGGCAGGAGAATCTTAAGTTCAAAATGAGTCTGGGCTATATAGCAAGACTCTGTCTCAAAACAAAACACACACAAAAAAAAACCCCAACTCCAGAAAAACAAAAACATGACTACCAAGAGCAAACTTGAGTGTGTATGTGCCCATACCCACAGACCTGAAGTAAGATTCTGCAAACGGAAATAAAAAGCATCAGCTCAATAATAACTATTTATTGCAATAACAAACTTTATATAAAAAAGAGAATGTGTGACTACATGCTTTATAGTACTTTTATGGGCTCTGAGTTCCACATGTTCCTGTGCGTGGTTGGAGCAATTTCTTTAATCTTAGCTCACACCGTGTGCTTTCATATGTCTCCAGATCTTATTACAAGAGGAAAGAAAATCAATTGGTTAAATGTGTTTTGAACACCATGCTTGTCATATCACTCATTTGTTTGTAAAGATGGAAAGCTTGGTTCATCCAGAATGCCACCTAAAGAATTTCCATCAGCACCGTCTGGTTACAGAAGCTGATGGATTAACCTCTCCCCACTGAAATCGATGATCAATGGGTTTTGATGGAGGAATATTCCAGTGGGAGAGCACAGCTCCCTCCTCCAGCTAAACAGCATTAAATGTCTATTACAGCCCATTATGCATGCTAATGCCTGTCACCATTTTATTATGCCACAGTATTTCCCTGGCTGTAAGTTCCCAGGAAGTGATGCTATTTCCTAAAGATTTCCTGACTAGTAGGTAGTGTCAAATCCTTCCAGCATAGTTTAGGAATCAAATCCTCATGAAAGAATGAAGGGCTCTTGAGGACTTTGCCAATGGCTTAAGAATGCATGGGAAACTAATAATTGCATTTATGGAAATCTTAACAATAATCAGTGAAATATATATATATATATCTTCCTATCCTGCTGTGTAATACCCTGAAAGAATCAGAGTTCTGGTAATGTCAAAGGTAGAATTCATGTAAATTTCCAATCTAGTAGGCTAATTACTATTGCTGTTAAGCACATTAACTGAGAATAAAATAACTACAATAACAAAATTCAAACCCTTTCAACAACTTTAAGTAATAATTCCAGAGATATACTCTGTTCATTAATGTGACTCTACATTTTTGCCTATTTGACTACAATCTATAAAAGGCACTTCAATGGGATTATATTACTATTATTCCTACAGAGAACCTTCCATTACAATAGCTTGCCTTTTTAAGACTGAATACCATTAAGAATAGCCTATGAGAATTCCACCAGGCTTTGAGGAACTCTCTTTTCATTCTGCATTGTATTTCTTTAATAAAGGAAAGCAGAAACATGGTAAAAACAGTCATTGTTCACAGTAAGTTAGGGAGAAATCAGTAATAATATTCCGTTTCTGCACACTATAGTTTCTGCCAGTGTTTCCGAAAGCAACCATGAATGATTACAGCAAGACTTAGCTAAGGTAGCTGTGTGGATGATTGATAGGGTATTAATCAAAAGATGCATATCTGCCTCAGAATTTGTTCACAAGCTTTCTTCTAATAGCTGATTTCATGTTCACTGAGCTCTATGCCAGTTTGTCCAATTTATTTTTCAGTGTACAAGCCATTCATCAAAAAATACAATGATTTAACACCCCCCTTTCCTTTGGGTGAATAGGTATTACTAAGTGTAACTACCTTATTCTGTTCATTAACGAAACAAAAACCAAAAGACCCTACTTCATGTATAATTACAACATCAGGCTGACTTTGCATGGACCTCCACATACCTTTCTAGAATCCCAGGGGTCTGAACTATCCAGCAGGCTCAGGGAAGAGACCCAGAAAGTCACTGACACTTTTAATTGTGGAAGGAATAAGATTTGGGGCTTAAAAACCCAATACATGATTATAAGTCAAGACTAGTAAAGAAAACATTTCACAAGGTAAAACATGCCCTTGGTTTTCAAATACAAGCAATTCGCAAATGCTAAAAACTGAACAGAGTAGGTACATTTTTTAAAAGATGCAGGAGAGAAGACAAATCAAGGCCCAGTATTCCCATGGCAGTTCCTCCTTGTTCTCAAGGTGCACAGGTCTGCATTGTGAAGGCTTTCAACATACTTTGGCAATGACCACTTTCAGGATTGCAATTATGCTGGTAAAATGAGGTGACTGAAATAAATATGCTCTAAAATCCACCTCAAATTTTAGACTGCAAGGGCTATGAGAGCCCAGAATGGACTTGTGATTTCCAGCCTTCAGAGCTTATTCACAAAAAGCCAGCAATGGAAACACTTCTCTGCATGCCAAGACCTGAGCACAGAGCAGAACCAGGCTGCCTGGTCTCCACCCACAAGAGCTGGCCCCGTCCTGCTGCTGCCACTGGGTCCTGGGAGGAGCTGCAGACATGGGGACTGTTGGCTTCTGATCACAAAACTGATTAGAACTTAAAAGCAACAGTAGAAAGTTCTTGGTTCCATCACAGTATCGGTTAATGGATTTGGCAACCAAGGCTCTTCTGCTTCCCGAATATAGCCAAAAGAGTGCTTGGACTAAGTTTCCCAAGGAAGAAGCAGAAAATGGGCCATGATTGAGCACTGCAGGTGGGATTTTAAGAACCACAGTGTACTTTTTCTATCAAGTGATGCCTCCCACAGGCACCCTTATCCCTCTGGAGGGAGAAAACTGTAGAAAAAAAATCTCCCAAGCCATTTTGGTATCTGGGTGGTAAGGAAGCCCAAGCCATCACCTCCTAATCTCTAAATCTATGCAGCAGGACAAGGGCAGAGCACAGCCCTGAACCCCAACAAGTCCTTGCCTCTTGCACAGTGTATCCCCCAACTAGAACCTTTTGCTTCCAGAGCTCAGCATGATTGCTTTCCTGTCACCATTCCAGTTCTAGCTTAAATGTCACCTATTCAGAGATCTTGGATGAATGCCCCATCAAAACAAGCCCCACTGACACCTTCCTGCCTTGTCATTATTATCTACTTTTGGAAGGTAACAGCAGCACATGACACTCTCTCAAATTACTTTCTCTTTCTCCTTCTAGAAGCTAGGACTCAGGTGATCTGGGCACTGGATCCTGGCACACAGCAAGCACTGAGTCAAAAAGTGACTGGATTTTCCTTCTCTGTGTATTCGTTTCCTGTTGCCACTGTAACGAGTGATCACAAGCTTAGCTTTAAAAAAGCACACTTTGTTTATCATCTTACAGTTCTGGAAATCAAAAGTCTAAACTAGGCTGGCAGAGTTGCATCTCTTGGAGGTTCTGGGCTTCTTGCTTCTTCAAGAAACTCTAGAGGCTGCCCACAACCCTTGGGTCAGGGTTCCATTTCACTCTGATTCTTCTGAATAAGTCTGATCCTCCTGCTGCTGCCTCTTATAAGGACCCTTGCCATTACCTTAGGGCCACTTGGACAATCCAAAATAATGTACTCATCTCAAGATTTGTAGCTTAATCACATTTGCAGATTTCCTTTTAGAATGTAAGGTCCCAGAGATTAGGATGTGGACTGTTATTCTGCCTACCATACTCAGAATAATCATGTCAAAGAGAAATGTTGCATTTATAAAACAGTATTGCATCATCAAACCTGGGGTTTAACTTCACTTCTTGCTATAGCACTTGGTCAGCTAAGCAAAGACTTTGCTGATTACAAAGCACAGAAATTAAAAAGGAAAAGTAAATTCTACTTCAGAGGCCTGGGGGTGGGGGAAGAAACTTGCTAATTAATTCATATATTCATTCCATAATTTTCTAGAAATAAAAAGTATCAATGTTGTTGAAAATTTTCATAAATCTCTCATGTCTCTTCTACAAAAGATATAGTCTGAAATTTGGTACCTGAGCACTACCATCTCACAGTCTTTACGTCTCTACTCACCTGTGCTTCCCTATGAGTTACTTAATGAGAGATTACTTTTATATTCTGATTCTGAATTCTTTTCATTCAATAATTATCAGCTTTTCTTTAAAACCTTGTTATGTCTTTCATTTCTTTTCTAAATAGCTATAGGAAAGATGGGGTCATTTAAGAAAACATCAACAAACCAAACAGTGACACAACTGTTACTCTACATTTCGTCAACAAATTCAGGACAAAGAATATAGATGGCTCAGGTATTCCCCAGCAATGTGCTAACATGCTCACATGCCTCCTGTGATAAGGTCATCTGTAAGGAAGTACAAAGGAGGAAAGGACAAAGAAGTGACAAGGCCACACAACTGGGGATGAGGTGGGGTGGAGACACAGCCCTGGAGGAGCTGTGACTAGGGAACATGCACTCCAAATGGTCCATACAGATACCACTTGCAGCAGTATTTGGAAAAGATTTTAGAGACAGTATTCTAAGACACACTTTGAGAAACACTCTTCGAAAGTAAATTAAGTAGCCAGAAAACATTAAGGTAAGTGCTAATTTGCCCTTCGTTTTACTAAGGAGTAGAAAAGAAAAGAAATGTGGGTTTAGATTGCTGACTAACCAAATAAGATTTATGATAACTGGAGGGCTGGTCTGGACATTCCACTGGATGCCATGAGTTAAATGCAGGATTCTGAGGGTATTTGAAAGAGAGCACCCGCTCAATCAGTTCTACCTTTGCATGCATCTCTGAGCTGAGTTCCAAGTGAGCAACAACTGACTTAGAAACAGTTGTTTTCCAAAGATTTAAAAATAAAATTCTCAAAAATCTGAGTCTTTAAGAAAATTCTGACCTATATTAATTCTCCATCAAAAATCTTACACAGTATGACCAAAGTGTGCAAACTAGGGCTGGGGATATAGCTTGGTAGTAGAGCATGCACTTGGCCTGTGTGAAGGCCTGGGTTCAATCCCCAGGAAACCACCTCCCTCTTTCCCCCACCAAGAAAAGGTTACAGATTGGGTTTTGTTTCTAAATACTGCAGTAAATGCAGTAAATAGTACAATAACCTCTCACTTACATGGAAGTCTCCTGTTGAAATCTCAACATCTTTTCCCAACTGGGCTAAACTGAAGGCCAAAGTAGAAAGGATCGATGGTAAGCAACTAAAATAATATCATAAAATCCACACTCTATTTCATTAATTCAAGAAGTTTTAACTGAGTACTTTCTACATATCCCATTCATATTTCAAGAGAAAGAACTTATTTATAAGCAGAAAGTTATACATTAATTATAATTAATACATAAACTTTGAAATGCATGATCATGGTGACTTTTACCACACACATTATTTTTTCACACCAAGGAAGTGATGTGAGCCAACATTTTTACAGAAACCCTTGTGATCAATCTGTAAATCAAATTCATATTTAATTCCTGAAATGATATATAAGTGGGGACACTTAAAGTTCATATTGCAGAAAATCACTCATTAAACATTTATTCAAAGCACTATAAATACAGGTCTTTCAAAGTCATTGATATTCAAATCACATGGATAAAACCAAATTAAAATAGCATATGAGAAAAGCCCACAATGTGTTTTAAGAATTCTGTATCTGGTGGGAGGTAAGAAGGAGGGTGTGCTGGATTCCCTAGTAGTCACACAATATATAAAGCATAATTTGTCCATAAGTTCCTTTATGATGGAAAGATAAATAGAGCTGATTGTTGTTACATAAAAATGAAAACACTGAGAAAAATAAGAAAGATGTCCAGAGGCGATGTTACCCATCCACTGCACACTTAGAGGTAAAAGCAACTGTTTTAAGTTTAATGATTTCCATCCATTAACCCTCCTCTAAAATAAGAGTTTTCTCTTAGAGCTGCCATGGGATATCTCACTTTCATATAATGACAGTGTTAAGGGTTTCTTTGTGCCAATGTCCAATATACCTAGGGGAGATGGGCAACTGAGCACTTTGCACATTTTATCTACATTTGCTTCAGCAGAAAGGCTCACTGGCTTCCATATTCATCTCTGGAATCTCTTGATGATCTAGAATGGCTTGCACAGAGTTGGGCAAGCTGGCAATTGATTAGAAAACTAAACCTCAATAGATCCCTGGTGTGGATGGTAAAAGGAATCACAAAGGCACCTTCTCTTAGTCCACTGCAAAGAATAAAGAATGGGTGGCACCTCTGGATTCTCAGAAAATGTCTTGCTTTCAAGGGTAAAATCAACTTTATCTACTGGCCACCTGTAAATACATTTTATTGTGCTGGGGGTACATTTGGCATTTACAAAAGTTCTTATAATATATTAAATATATCATACTTGAATTCATCCCCTCCATCACTCTTTTTTAATTCTTCTCCCCCCATTCTGGAAATAGTTTTAACAGGTCTCATTTTTCCATTCAGATACATGTGTACACAGTATTTGTGCCATATTCACAGTTTTCACTCTTTACCTGTCTTGCCTTCCTGTTCTCCAATATAAATTCATTTAAAAATTGTCTAGGTTGTTAAATTTTGTTCAGGTTTCAATTTTTAAAACACTCTTAAAAGAAACCCATGCAATAATACTAGGATATGCTGTTTTATGTCAGGGCACTGGGATTAGGAAACTTTATGATACATTAAACCAGGTTTCGTTTTTTCTGTTATTGTCAAGGTCCCATTATTATGCTTTATTTATTTTTTATTATTGTTATACTAGGTGTACATTGTGACATTTATTAAAGTTCTTACAATATATCATAGTTGAATTCACCCCCTCCATCATGCTCCTTCATCACCCACTCCTCCCATTCCTGGAATCGTTTCAACAGGTCTCAGTTTTTCCATGTGTACACAGTATTTCCACCATATTCATCCTCCTACACCCTTTCCTTATATCCTCCCCATACCCACTGGTACCTGTCCCAAGAATGGACCTGTTTTACCTTCTTGTTCTCTTAAACCAGATTTTCTAAAGACTGAAGAATCCAATGATGATTTTGCATTCATATTCTATCTTCCTAATTCTTTTTGTCATGAAACTAGTGTTGGAGGTAAAGTCAGGCAGCACTAAGATAACATGAGGGCACCACAACCTGAATAACTGACTTCCAGAAGAGAGAGAGGAAGGGAGAGAGACGCAGTCTAATCAAGACCAAACTTTCTTGGCCACTTGATGGCTGTTGTACTGAGGAGGTCATCCACTTTCAGGTTCCAGCTGTGGAATTTACTGTACAATGGCTGCAATTCAAAGAATGATTCTTTCCAGTTTTGCAAAGAATGGGCCAACAGCCCTTTCTGTATGTGTAGGTATAGGCACACATGTACCCACGTGCTTCTATGTGAGAGGAATGAAATAAAGCTTCCGCTTTCAACCACAAAAATTCCCAGGGCAAGTTTATTGGAAAACCCTACTCAGCTTCAGATATAAAGATCACAGAGGTAAAGACCCACACACTCACAAATGAGTAGCATCCTAACATTTATGTTCAGGCATACACACTCTGGGTAGCTTTGGAGAAAAATACATTAGGATTTACATTACACAGGTATAACTAAAGCTAAAATACTACTTGCCATTAAACAGGTACATAGCTAAGACTCCATGAATATGAATAGTAATGACACACTCTACAGTGAGATTTGGTTTAAATCATGTGTTTTGTCAGTCACATAGACATGGCTAGAAAAATCCTATGTTAATACAAGCATGACAAATTTCTTCAAAACACCATCAACTACTATTATTATTTCTCTACTATAAGTAGCATTTCCCGTCATCTTTCCAGCCTCCCAATCTCGAAATTCCCAGGCAGGAGATCACATGGTCTCGCAAACAAAAAGAGGAAACTCAGCAGTCCTACTAGGTTGAGTTTGAGTCTCTGCCATGTAAGTAGTTGAGTGCCTTTGATTCATTCCACTGACCTCCCTGAGCACCAGTCTCCTCAACCATAAAGTTAAATAGCCTCATAGAAAGGCTAAAGACTTCCTATTGCTCTGAGATCATTGATCCCAGATACTGTGATATAACCTAGCTTGTGTTGCCAGCTCTGTGTCCTGGCTGACCTGCCTTTTGCTTACTGTCCTCTGGTGCCCTGGTCTGTTAAATATCCTACTCTTCTCATCTCAGTGTGTTTGCTCTTCATACTTCCTGGAAAATTGTAGGAAGCTCTTCCAGTGGTGGCTTGCCATTATCCTCTAAGTCTCAGCTTCCTGGTCAGCCCACTTGAATGAGGCCCCATGTTTTTCCTCCCTCCCTGTTTCCCTCTTCCCCTCCCTTCTTTTTTTGGCAGTACTGGGGTTTGAAATCAGGGTTCATGCTAGCCAGGCAAGTATTCTACTACTTCAACCATGCCTCTAGCCCTTTTAGTTCTGGTAATTTTAGACACAGCGTGTCACTTCTTACACAGGTCAGCATGGACTGCAATCCTCCCACTTTATAATTGCTGCCATAACTGAGATGATAGGCATGCACCATCATACAAACTATTGGTTGAGATGCAAACTTATTTATTGACTTTTGGTCCAGGCCAGTCTTGTACCATGATCCTCCCAATCTTAGCCTCCCCGGTAGTGAGGATTACAGGCATGAGCAACCAAGAGCCAGGCTCCTGTGTTTTTCTTTCTTATCACCTGGGTCATGTCCTCTGCAGCACTAACCAGCATCCTTACAAGTTTGTTCCTTCATTTGCTTATTCAAGCCTCCTACATTGAGGTTTTTCTTTTCCATAAGTTCCATGAAGGTGAAGGCCATATCTCACCTACTGTTGTTGTGGTCCCCATGTCAGCATGGTGAATATTGTACGGTTAAATTCAGCTAAATATTTTGGGAATGAATATTTGGAAGAAAATGAAAGCTATCTTTTAAAAATTTTTTATTAATGGATTTCACTAGTACTGGGGAAAAAGAAGGTCATCTCAAAGTTTTTGAAAGATTGAATCAGAGATTTTTAAAGACACTTGTAATCTGGTACTGCATTTACCTATTTTCCAATATGTATCTCAATTCATTCTTTGGTTGTTTCTCCAACACAAGCATGGCATTTACTCCCAGCATTGGCATGGAGTCAAGCAGTTGTGGAAGCTGAACTGGTTTCTACCTCCCTTCAGGCAGCATTGATGCACCTGTCATATGTACCATCACTCCAGGATTCAATGTCAGAGAGGGCTGATGGTGCACAAAACATACAACACATATGCTCTCTGGTCACTAGGCTGAGCTCATCAGTGCTAGTAACAGAAAAATTTGCATTGACTTGTGAAGCTGGCACCCAGTTCAAAGGGTGACCTATGACATAATATAGGAAATTGTCATTTTCACTGAGATTATCTTTTCTAACCATGCTAGATCTAAAACTACCAAGGATCAGAAACCATTCTCAGTTTAGCCATTAAACTGAAAGTAAGAAAGGTATACCTAGTGGGTTGGAAATGAGGGGGCCATTTCTCCATTCCATTTACATCTGCCAAAAGACTATAAGAAGATGAGGATTATTCGAAATACCTTCTCTTCCACTGATGGTTCAAAAGCTAAGGGAAAGTACTGTCAGGGTAAACTATTTTTAATCTAATGCGAGTAACTGGCTATTAGCTTCAAATGTGGAGTGAGAGCCACAGGCTGTATTTGATAATGTGAGTCATCTAATCTTATATGGAAATCTTCAGGGTGATGGAGAACTTACAATTTCTTGAGATGAACTATTTCACAATATCCTTCCCTGTGTGTGTGGAGTTCTTTTGAGTTATACTGACTATGAGGTAAAAAGGACTTGAGATGTACACCTGGCCAATATGTCTGAAAAAGTTGGCCATAACCAAGTCCTATGTTTTAATAGGCCAGCAGGTTTTTGTAAATATTTGTTCCATATGGTATTTGTAGAACAGTCTGAATGCTTAAGTAAGTTAATAGAAAAAACAAAGACCACACACAAACTTAAGATACACATTTTTAATGCTTTATTTTGTATCCATCCCTTTGTTTCTACCTCTACATATAATCTATCAATTTATGAGTATATAAAATAATGTTTATATAGATGGAAACTTCTGGGAAACCAGAATTATTCACCTACCACACAAAAATATCCTTTAATAAAAGGGTAATAAACATAGTAATTACTCATGAAAGGTCTCCATTTATTCATTCAAGAACTATTCTGTGGTGTCAATGTGAGAGGTCAGAGGAGTTGTAGGGATAGGACAAGAGCTTTCTAGTGCTGTGTTCCTTGAGGGAATAGATAACAAACTACTAAATGAACAAATAAAGAATTTCAAAGGATGATAAATGCTATTAATGATCTCTTTGACAAGAATATTTGAATGCGGGGTACAAATATGAAGGAGATAGCTATAGAGGTTTTGTTTTGTTTTTTTTTTTTTTAGAATTCTGAATAACTGGCCTTGAAAACTGAAGATGACATGATTACCCTTCACACAGCCAATACCAACAGCAAATTAGGAAGTAGAAAACAGGTAGGTATAAAAGTCAAATGTGTTTGGGATAAAATAACAAGTAGGGGATTGGACTGGCAGCATTGGTCTACAAGGCACAGGCTACTGGCCAACTTCACCTTGCAATGAATCACTGTGGTAGTGTGGCAAACAAGAACAATAGTACTTGCTTTCCAAGATTGCTGCTGAGAGATGAAAAAAGTGATTGTGCCTTGTGCTACCCTATTACCTGGCACATAGCAGAGATCAAATCCCCGTGCTGTCCACAACCTTTCTTCTATCTTTCACTCTTGAGAAAGGTAGCTGCCCTTTTCAGATATCTTCATGCTTCTTTCCCTTCCCTGCATCCACTGGTCCTACCACTAAGTGATCACTGCTGAGTTGGTTTTGAAAATTTGTAAAATGAAACTTAGAACAGGGAAAAACAATGGCCTACAGTTTTTCTGGCAACTGAAAGTGACACTACCAATTATTGTAATTATTATGCTACTGTATTACATGGCCAGCTTATCTTATCTTGGGTTGCCTTCGATGTCTTACAAGTGACATATTATGCTAGCATGCCATGGATATGTATTGAAGAGTGAGATTGCCCACTGTAAGAGAGAACATGCAATAGAAAGATTGAAGGGTAAGAAGGAAAAGGAGTATATGATGGGTCCTGGGACCTTAGTAATCTTTAAAGTGAATCTCCTCCACCATTGCTAATGGGATAAAAGGGTCTTTACTGGAGGCAGGGAGTAAAATAATTATTCCAAGTCAAGACATTGATGGTATCTCAAGTATTGGCATTAGTTTACTTGAGTAATAGTGAGGAGACTATGAAAATACTGGGGTAAGAATAAATAAAGCAGCACTGTAATTATTTGTGTGACATATTCTAACCCACATCCTTTAGGTATAAAAAGTCAAGACAGTTGAGCAGAGAGCAAGAGGTAAGAGTAATGAAAGAGAAAAAACTGCACACAAAGTGATTTTGTGTGAATATTGTTTGTGTGACTATCTCTGTGTACCACATTTTTGCCTGGATGCTTCTAGCAAAGCAACGTAATTATTGTGTGATCTCAGCAAAATGACTAATCGTCTATGGCAGTCCAAGACCCAGCAGTATTTTTCAGGATAGGGACAGCCTGGCCTTGGGTCAGAGTATAGTGCTCTTCCTCAGGGCCAGACGGAACAGTCACTGGTGTAGCACAGCAAAGCCTGTGATAGCTCATCACCTTGATGGACCATGCCTGGTCAGTTCTCCTGCAACCTCACCTGTGAGAAGGGATTCTGTTTGAACACTGAAGACCTGCACTGACTTTAAAAACTGTACCCCTTTCCTACATACTGGTTTTCTTTCCTGCAGCTTACAGATGTGAAGACTGAAATGCACTGCGTGCTGGCAAGGCTGGAGTCATGTCCAATATCAAAGCCCACACTTGTGACAACAGTGGCTGATCCTGAAGGATCCCTGTAATCCCTCTCCATGTACTGATTACAATCTTATAAGCAGTTACTTATTCACACCATGTTTCCACATTTTAATGACCATATGAAAAGAACAAAAGCAATGACATCATATGAAAAATCAAGATTTATAACAGTTAAACACTAACTGGCCTGCCAAGGGCTATCACTGATAGCTGCACTAGAAAAAAAATGTCCAAAGTACAATGGAGAACATTATGGAAAAACAATGGTATTCATTATTTCTAATAAATATGGGTATATTACAACTGCTAACATCTGTTTTTTTTCTAGAAAGTTGAGGTTTCCCAAACATATAAAGCCACCAAGGAAGTCCCACCAATCAACAACTGAAGCGCTTGCCCATTTACAGAAATAAACAAAACTCACTGCTTTTACTTATTAAAAGTAGGGCTAGTGAAAACAGCTATTAGTTTGCACATTTAAAGAAGAAATCATGCACGGTTTATAAAACTATAATTAAAAGAAATTTTCTAGTAACTGTATTCTTAAATTATTAGTGAAACTTGTAGGAGGAAGTAAATAGAAGCTAAAGTTTATAACCAGGATTACTTAGATAACTAATTAGAATATTGTTTAATTCTGCTTCTACCATTTGTAAACTAGCTCAGTTTAAACAGAGGAGGAGCTGACGAAAGCAGTATAAATCCATCTCCAGTTCCTAGTGTTGATATCAGTCCAAGTTCTGTCATTAGCCATGAGAAATATTTTATATTAATCATGCTTATATTCTTTACTTTTATGTATGGAAATAGTTGTATGGTCAAATTTTTTCATTTTACAGAAAAGGTATAGTCAAAATTGAGATCTTTCAAATTAAGATATGCATACAGAACAGGAAAATTAGGAAGTGCACTTTTTCCAGATCTCCTCTGATAGCTGACCACTGTCCAGCCCAACCTAGGCTTCCCCAGTCATCGGTGTTGATACTCTGTTAGACTTAAAACCCTGTTCCCCTGTCCCTTAACATTTGCAGGAACAAGACTATTGCCATGAATGATTTTTTAATTTTTGTTTTTGTTCAAATACATTTCACATAACCAGGCATGAAGTCAGTTTTGTTCTAAAGAATTAGTATTAGCAATAAAAGGCCTGGCTAAAAAAATTTGCCATACTCCCTGTCTTTAAGAAGTGACTTGCATCATAACTGAGTTACCGTTATTTCTAAATATGAGCTATTGACTAATGCATGCAAAAATACTTTGGGGACCCAACAACTGTCTGTAATTCATTGTGTTGATATTTGACCTGTATCTCCGTGCAGGCCCAGTGGCATGTTATCTCATTCTTCCTCTTGGCAGTCAGTACTGCAAAATGCATCACTACAGGTGCACTCAAGTACTGACATTTTATTTAAAAAACACATAATGGATTCAGGAAAATACATACCTGATTGCACTTGCAGATAAGTGACCATAGGAGCCACTTGCTGAAGAGCTGCTACGGGAATTATTGAGAATTGTGACCAAGGAGTTGGGAGATGTTCTTATCATAGTCTGAAGGTCAAAGCTATGATCAGACAGTGGTGATATGGACAGGGTACGTTTGCGGCTCGGCCTGGCTGACAGCCTGGGGCTGGGGAATCTGGTGCCTGTTATAGAAACAAAACAGAACCTGATTACCTACTGTTGGACTCTATACCTGTTATTGATGGCTACTTGCCTGTGCGAAAGAAGTGAAGAATGAGAAGCTGGCAACTTGTGGTGACAAGCACCTCTCCTCCCCCTTGTGATCTACTGGCTACAATTGAGGAAATTAGGGAGAAATATTTATCTTCCAGGGGCTTACCTCAGGGGAGCTCTGTTTATTAATGCACAGGCAAAATGATAAATTGCTAAACAAAAGGGAGAGACTTTTATGTGTTATCCTTCTCATTTCTGGTGATTTATGAATCTGACGGCTGCTTAGATATTCCCATCATTAATTCACCACAAGTGAGGAAGACAGTGGTTCCCACAGTTGCAACACTTCCCACTCTAACACATAGCTTTTTAAGGCAATGAGCTGCAGGAGAAAATGAATTAAAGCATGCTAAAATAAAAGATTCAGCTTAGTTATATCCTTGTTTCCCCCATGATTTCTGTAGTTATCTGCTCCTTGGCATGCTTACAGAATTACTGAAACAACTTATAAATACATTACCCTAAATCAGTGATTCTCAATTGGGGGTGACTTCATACCCCAGGAGATATGTGACAACATCTGGAGACATTCTGGTTGTCACAACTCAAGAGGTGCAACTGGTGTCTAGTGGGTAGAAGCCAGCGGTGCCATCACATATCCTGCAGGGCACAGGGCGGACCATCATAAAGATTGTCTAGTTCAGTAGTACCAAGATTGAGGACTGCTGCTCTAAATTCTCATAATCTCACTGCATAAAATCTGAAAAAAATCTTTAAAATCTTGGAATGTTTATAGATTTGCCAAGGTAGGGGGGAGAAAACTCTGCAAGTATGATAATGAGATTTCACATGCCTAAAAGACAATTTAATTCTTTTCTCAACCTTGCTTCTCCAATCAGGACTAACGGAAGGCAATGCATTTATTAGGATTTTCAGGCTTCTAGAAGATTCCACCCATGGACCACTAAGATGGAGATTAGTGACTTATCTGAAACTCCTGCCAACTTATTAAAAAGGTTTTTACCTGAGGAGTCAAAATTTAAATGCTCATTTGCATTAAGGTCCAAAGAATGTGACCACTAGGTCCACGACTGTCTTTGTGAAGGTCACATGTACTTACATTAAACAGTCATCAAACTAAAGTTTAGTGAAAGAATGAGAATATAATCCCACCAGCTAAGAGACAAATCAAATGTGAATGGCACCTGCTTAAAGGGAACCAAGAAATCTGAAGTAGTAGATAAATCTTCTTTATAGAAAAAAGCCCAGGCACTTGGTCTCCAAAATATCCATTGGGATTATTTTGATCAATAGAGATGGATGGTTCTTTTGAGGCAGGGTCTCTCTACTGTAGCCAAGTTTGGCTTTGAATTCACCATCCTTCTGCCTCATCCTCCCAAGTGCTGGGATTATAGACGTATACCACCACACCTGACCCCAGAGATGGCTCTTTACACAAGATAAGCACCCAACATGCTTTCAGATAATTTAATGAAATGGAGTAGAAGACTATGTACGTCTTTATAGCTAACATGATAAGCACAAGCTGGAACTTAGTACCATCACGCATAAATCCAGAAAGCCAATCTGAACAATAAATGTGGCACCTTCTCAAATTATTCTTTCAGGCACACTGAAAATGAGTTCGTTATCAGTCTGATTTAGGGCAAGTTGGTACAAAATAGCAATCTCAATTGTATACACACCTTTTAATTTTTAAATCAGCATCTCAGTTTTACTACAGCATCTGACTTGAACATAACACTTACAGACTATGACAGGCTAATTTCATCATAGAAGGTTTTAATGAAGAAATACCTGTCACTTCCAAACAATTCCAAGGACAAACCAGGTTTGTTATTGACTTCCATATAACCCTTCACAATAGTCCTCAATGGGACTCACAGTGAGAAACAGCAAGACACACTAGACAGAGCTTATACCTGCAATATTTCTAGTTTTTAAAAATCACTAAAAGTGATGTAAGAGATAGTAGAGGATCTGATATTTATAAAACAGTAGAGGTCTTGTACACCTTCCCCACAGCATGCAAAGACAGGGCCTGGGAACCTCGTAAGTCCTTTTTGTCTTTTCCATGGACTCCTTAGATCACATGTGGCCTGGCTGGCACAACTCCTCACTGTTTTCCCTCTCAAGATTGGCTCTTATTTAAGTTCATTTCTGTCAATATAAATCCTGTGGATTTCAGAAACCCTCACCTCTAGGATGTTCCTTATAGGGATTACATGCTCTTGTAGCCTTTAATGTCCCTCTAATCCCAAGAAATATGTAAGAACTATAAACACACCTGTTTTGGCATGCTATTCTAATTTCCATCTCATCGAAGCCCAGATATGACCACTGTTGGCACATTTAAAATTCAGATGACTACCTGTTTATTCTGGTGTGTGCCAATGAAAATCCTGAAGATCTGTGACAATAAATCAGGATGACCAGCTCCATCCCAGTTTGAGGTTGCCACTATATATGGCAACATAGGAACTGAATTCTCTGTTGGATGAATCCCCATGATTTAAGTTTCCAGGCACTCATCATTGTATGCTCTTTCTAGCCCTTTAGTATATTCTTCCTGATCCCCTGATAAGCGGGCAAAGGAAGAACCCATGCTGTTATGCTTGAGAGCAGTGATGTGGGATTCTCCTTGAAGGAAGCTGCTAGGTCACACAGTGAGCATCTGTAAGACAGCTTGCTTCTCCAACCAACCGGAGCACTCTGATTGCTCCAAAGAAGATGGTTCCAATCTGGCTTTCTGTTAATTGTTTGTTTCGCTATTCTAATAAAAAATTCTGACAAAGAAAAAGGAGATTTCTTTTTATGTGATGAATGATTGGACATTTAAATTCCTACTTAATGACAATCAATTTGCCATATACTCTGGCAAATTAAAATTCCTTTAATTAGTTTTTACAAAGTAAAAGGGTAGCTTCATCCTTTATTTAGATAAAAACCACCACTGCCTGACTAAACATATCCTCATCAAATACGGAAAGTAATGCGGGCTGACCTTCCAAGGAGTCTCTCTTATTTTAATTCTTTATTTGCAGATTTTAAATAACTAATTTGCATAATAACATTGAACTTTCCCCCCCAACAATCGCTAATTGAAATGTGGTTATGATGAATCTGAAATGTAAGCTTTGTGTTACAGAGTTGAACAACAAAACCCCTGCTGAAGATGTCACACGCTTCTTTAGCTCTATGGGTAGTAAAGAACTACCTAGTGGAAACCAATGCAAGCTGATGCTTCTGTGGGCTAAACCAAGGCAGTTCTGGGTGGTCAGGAGAGTCAGGCTGTAGATTTTACCCAAGTGGCCCCACCACCATCTCTCTTTTCCAAATCTGAGAACTCATTACTAGAGAGAGTTGGCAAAGACGCACTTCTGACAAAGAAGAATCCAAATAGGTTCTAGATGGAAACACACACATCACTGTTAGTAGAAGAAATAAAAATCCAAGCATGTGCCTCACTCGCAGTCATAGTGTCATATTCACAGAGTGGCTGCTATTGATTTGTGACATGCTTGATGCTTTAGCTTCCTTTTCAGGACCTTGCAAAAGAACATGCACTAACCTGGTCCTTTTATAGAGATGAGAGCTCTGGAGTGATCTGAAAAGTGAGAATGATAGGCTCATTTGTGACCCAAAATAATAACCATATGCCTTAAGGGACTCCAACGTAAGTGACACAAATGTCAGATGATCTTGTTTTCTTCCACTACTGCATATATGAGTAAACCCTCCTGATTTGGAAATGGTTTTTATTTTCCCTAAATGCAACTATTCTGATCTTCCCATGTACTCAGAAACTACAAAAAGTGCTCATGAAATATAGTTTTTTTTAATGCAATGGAGATATATGGAGGGAAATAAATCATTTAATGTAAAAAAAAAATGGGCACTGCTGGCTCACGCCTGTAATCCTAGCAACTCAGGAGGCAGAGACCAGGAGGACTGCCTTTCAAAGCCAGCCCAGACGAAAAAAAAGGGCTGGTGGAATGGCTCAAGATGAAGGTCCTTAGTTCAAGCCCCCATACCACAAAATAAATAAATAAATCCAAATACAGATGAGGTTTGTTCCACTTAATTTCTAAAGCACAAATTCCATGCAACTAAGCAATGACTAAGCAAAGTCCATCATGTATCAAATCTATTCCCTTATTTTCTTATCCAAAGAAGCATGGCAAGATAATTTGTTGATCAGTTATATTTATATATAGCTATTAAACTACAATTGCATACATCTTCCATGATATCCCTGAGCTAAACAGGAAGTCCCAGGATGGCCACATCTGTGGAAGCAAGGGGACCAGGGCAACCAGTATGTGTTGTTCCTCTTCCCTTCCCCTGGACTGCACAGTTAGACAATCACCTACACTTTGTATCCTTGTTCCCATTTCCTGTAACCCCTCCAGGACTCCAATAAACAACCCTGTCACTTACTATCCATGGCATGAAGATACTCCATGTGGATGGCCCCTGCACTGGCGGTGGCAGCAGAGGGAAGGATGTCTGCATAGGGGCTGCGCTGGCCGGTCAACAGGGCCATCTGGTGATAATACTCTGCAGGGCTGACTCCAGTGTGGGGGGCTAGAGAAGGAGAAAGAAAGCCAAGGTGACAGTTGGAAGATGGTCAGCTAGCCACTTTTGTTAAGGCACCCCAGTCTATTCATGATTCTCTCAACTCAGCCCAATTCCTGTCATGGCTCATTACAGTAAAGCCCCCCCACACACCAATTTTTTTAATTACTGTTGCACTGTAGATACATTGTGACATTTACAAACGTTCTTACAATATTGTAGTTGAATTTACCCCCTTTGTCATTCTCCTTTATCTCTCTCCCCCCCGTTCTTGGAAGTTTTGACAGATCTTATTTTTCCACTTGCATACATGAGAACATAATATTTCCACAATATTCACCCACCTATACCCTTTCTTTATATCCTGCCCCACCCCACCACTGGTACCAACCCCAGACAGGACCTGTTTTATCTTCCTGTTCTCCATTTTTATTTAATAAAATGACATTTAAATTTTTTTAAGATAGCTATACAGAGTGTTTCATTGTGACATTCCCATGTATATATGTACTATAATCTGAATTGGTTGATCCAACCAAACTGTGCTTTCACCAATATTAGATATCTTTTATTTGGAAGTAAAACTGAGGAAAATAGAAAAAAATAAAACACATTACAAAGTTTTTGATATTTGTTTAAAGAAACCAACAAGAATTCAAAATGATTAAGACATAATAATCATATATCCCTTAAGACAGAGATTAGCAATTTTTTCATTGTGTAATCATAGAGAACATTCATACAAACTAAGACAGCAACATCAACTAAGTGACATAATCTTATGGGGCCTCCACTGTGAGTAGGGTTATTCCAATGTACATTGTTACAAGGCTCATGGCTCTATGAATATAGCCATGTCTGATCACCAAAAGAAAAGTTTCTCATACCAAATCACTGTATGTTCATATTTCTTACAATAGTAGACAACTCAGACAACTGTGATATCTTTCCAGACATACTTAAAATACTTTGCTAAGCTCTTGACAGGAGTGTCTGACTTAATGCTCACTAACATGAGGAGTCAGGGTTTACAAGGAGAAAAAAAGGCAGTATAGCTTTAATGACACACAACTGAACGATAAGCTGCAATTTTGTGTTCCATAATTTAAAAGCTCTTGTTTCCTTTTTTTTTCATTACAAAATCAAAAAGAAAATATACCTATCAATCTGGAGCAATTTACTGGCAAGAGTCAGCTTTATACAAGTGGGACAATCATCAGCTTCCACCTGCCAATTTACGTGCAAAAGCAGCAAGACATTGTGGTAGTTCTGAGGGTGGCCTTCAGATTCTCAGAGATCTGGATTCAAACCAGCTCCATGAAGTTGTTCAGAGCAAAAAGTAAAATCATGCATGAAGAGTGCTTAGCACATAGCATTCAATCAGTAAAAGTCAGGTTTGCTATGATTATCTAGAAATATCAGTATCCTGGCAGTAAGTCTGTGATGTTTGTGTCTACATATTTTTATGAGTGATACATGGTAAAGATAGAAATTTTAAAAAGACTTTCTAGACTACAAAGTTCTATATATTAGTGACATTATTTGACTGGGTATTAGTTGGAGCGTTGAGAGGCAGGTGAAGGAAGGCAGATCAATTAATTCAAGTAATGTTTTATTTATACTCATCAAATGCTATAGAAATCAGACAATGAACATGCTTTCATAAGGTAACTGCAGGTACCACTTTCCTCTGGCCCAACTAAATTCCCACACACCAGGCATAATTCCACATCTTCTTTGAGCTGCCAGCCCTGCTCCCTCTGTCTTCTCTCCTTGTTGGTTATTTCTACCAACTAACAACCACTCCATGGAGAAGACTATTTCCCCTACTGCAAAATCAAATCCTAAGCAGCAGACCTAACTCAGATTTGACTCTCTTACAGTTTTGCTTTTAAAATGTGACTCTTGCTCAAATGGCAAGACTGATTTTTTGGACACTTTACAAGTATATTCACTGCGTTGACTAAAAAGGCAAATGGGCTGGTGACTTGCTAGAGGAGAGTTATCCTTGCTTCCTAAGAAACATCATGCAGCTTCCTACCATGCACAACTAGCCTCAGAAAGCAGTCTATGTGCAGAATGTGGAGGAGAGACACAGAAGTCGCATCAAGCACTGTTCTGTGAAATGAAGTGCATGATGTTCCTTTTTGCTCTGAGATACTCGACAGTGACTTATAATCTGTTTCAAAGAACTCATAGCATGCTGTCTGCAATAGTAAGGGTTATGCAATTCTGAATCTTAATTCACAGTCCAGTATTTGTGAGCAAGCAAATGTTTATATATGTGTATCTATGGGCAAAAGATAAGAAATACTTTTCCTGAATTGAAAGAATGCATTATATCTTGACAGTAGGGGGAAGACCCAGCTCCAATTAAAAAGTCATGTGGAAAGTTAATTGGGAGGCAAAGAGAACCAACAGATATTTTATGCTTGACAGCATCCTAAAATAAGCATCAGGTATTATACAAATAAAGTCTAAGTTTCTTTCTTTCCCTACTCTTCTAGTTCTGGTGTTTACTTGGCATGGTCAACTTAGAAGGCACACACAACAGGTCTGGACTATCATGTTTTCTATGCCCTTGCTACTCAGAGCATGGTCCCTGGACCAAAAGCAATGGCATGACCTGAAAAGGTTTTACAGGTGTGCTCCTTATTGGTTGCGTCTAACAATTCTCACTCTAGAGAGATAACTCGCCACTTCCCTTACTGCAAAATCAAATGCAAAGCCCCACCCAATGCAGAAGCAATTTTGTTGCAACCCGAGGTATTCACAAGCATGGTAGATTTGTCAAGCAGTGCCCTCAGAGACTCATCTGCATAAATACGTCTCTCCGACAAACAGAACACAAAAGTGTTCATGGGAAGGTGGGGAAAGCACTCAGGTCACTCGTGCACACTTGGGAATGTCTGCAGTGCCTGTCTGATCATGTGTGGAGTGGCAGAAGGGCACAGGGGTAAAGAGCACGGACTGGGGAGTCAGTAAGACCTGGCTTTGAGGTCCACCTCCGTCACTTACTAGCCATGGGGTGGTCAAGGTGCAAGTCGCGTGATCCCTCTGCCCACTGCTATCCTTACCCGCAAGTGAGGATAGTAACACTCCCTGAGCAGAAGACTGACATGACAACGCGCTCTGAAGTGTGGGAAACCTCTCTAAACACTAGATCTACTTGACACAATGTCCCTGTTGAGGTGCGGAAGGAGGTGGTTCCATCTTCTGAAGCGGAATCTCTTCTGAGACTCACCATCTGTAGGGCTCAGCCCCCGGGCCGCCGAGATCATGGAGAGGGAAGGGCTGCTGTGCAAGGAGCGAATGTAGTCCATGTACGGGTTGATGTAGGGGTGTGGGGGGCTGAAGGGAGACTCGGAAGCTGCAGCGGGGTTCCGGTGCGGGGAGATCCTGATGAATGGCAGGTCCGAATACGTTGGGCTACTAGATAAGGCAGAAGGCCTGGGTACACAGAAAACCAGACATAAGAGGAAGGCATGAGGCATGTATCTCCATAGGCAGAGACTACCTGTGAAGGAAAATAAGATTTGAGGTGAATTCATGGTGTCTTGGGGGGGGAAATATCAGGTATAAACATTTCCAGTAGGCTTACTTGATTTTAACCAGGATGATAGGACTGGCAGAGTGGCTCAAGAGGTAAGAGAACCTGCCTAGCAAGCACTGAGACCCTGACCCTCCCTGAGTTCAAACCCCAGCACCACAAAAATAAATAAATAAATAAATAATCAGGATGTTATAATGCAGGTCCAACATTACCATGAAATCATTTGGCTTAAAAAAAAAGAGAGAGAGAAACTTGGGGGATTTCACAGGTCTCTGAATATAAGCAAATCAAGATCAGTTTTTGGTTCCCCTCACCCCATGAGAAGAAATTCTAAATAACAGGCAACTGAGATTAAAGTGGTTGCTATGATTTTATTTTTCATTTGACTCAAACAGTAATGGCATCATTTAAAACTCTTACTATCATGGTATTGCATTAAAAAAAAAATGCTAGCACTACAACCTCACATTTGTCTGGTTTAGATGTCCAGGCATGCCTGTGTCAGAGTTTTCCATAAATAGGAAAGAAGACTAACTGCAAGGCTGTAAGAAATGTAAAATCCATCCCTCTATGTATCCATGCATGCGTTTCACTTTGAAGGGTCAGGCATTGGTGGGTTGAATCAAATTTATAGTCTGGGGGTTCACTGCTTTGAAGGCAACTTCTTTTCTCCATGAGGCAGCCCTCCAGATCAACCAGCTTTCTGCTTATGCCCCCCTTTCATTTGGCACCCTGATCAGCCATGTTTCATAAGTAATCAGCAACTAAGTAGTTCACCACCTTTCTAAGTAGAAAGGTGGTGAAGTGAAGGTAGAGTT
Source organism: Castor canadensis (assembly GCF_047511655.1). Lineage (NCBI taxonomy): Eukaryota > Metazoa > Chordata > Mammalia > Rodentia > Castoridae > Castor > Castor canadensis. The sequence goes on from NC_133387.1 coordinate 100,145,724, forward strand.
AAAGTTTTGGCTAATGCAAATAAATTCTAAAACACACCTTGATAGCATCGTATGTTACTCTGTGCTGGGACATTCCTCTGTCTGCCACATCACATACCTCCCCCAGCACACCCCCAAATCCCCGGGGATAGTCACATCTACAATGGCCAGTTTGAGTAGCTCCCGCACTGCCTTGGTCCTTCTCTAATAGAAAGCATCTTGTGTGGATAATCCAGTGAACACAGGTTAAACCTTGTGTTCTCATTTTCCTCATTCATGGATGGCAAGTCCATAAAAAGAAGAGGTCCTGATAGAGACAGATCAACTGGGAAAGGCAAGTTCCTCTCATGCCTCTGGCTTTAGGAATGAAATAAAAGGGAACAGAAATGCATTTTTTTTTTCTTCCAGAAATGAAGGCCCTGCTGGCCAGCCCTGGTCCCATCACCCTATCAGAACAGGATCTGGTGGAAACAAGCTTGCTAAGTGTACCACACAGGAACAGAATTAAATGAAGCAAAGATCAGATAATGAATTTTCTCTCTGTAGAAAATAAAAGAGGTTAAAATACGGTGGGGAGGGTGTGTATGGAGGATTTTTTCACTTTCTTCTTTCTCTTTATTTTGAACTAAGAAAAAAAGGAAGCTTTTCATTTGTTATTCAGATGCTACTTTTGGTGAAGGAAAATAAAAACCCACAGTTTCCTAAATTTTCATGTGGGAAGAGTAGGAAATCAGGACCAGAAAACAGCTATTTCTTTTCAAAACAATGCCAGGCTTTCTTATCCATTCAGGAATTAGCAACATTACATTTGTTTCAATAATGAATATGACATGATATATACATGTATTGATATAATCAGATGGTCTGTATAATTTTTCTGTGCCAAAAATAAAAGGCCTTTTTCTACTTGATAAATAAACAAACAGACATAAGCTATTAGTCTATTTTAGCTCTTTACTACAAAACACATTGTCTTAGTGTCACTGTGAAATCATCCTCTCACCTCCACTTACACATTTGTCATTGGTTAAATCCTAACATCCAATATGTTTGTTATCTTATAGGATGCTGGGTGTATTCCAATTCGTTCATTCATTTTCTATCAGAAAGTAATCCTTCCTAGCTGATTCAAAAGCAATTCTTACTAAGCACAAACTTGTTTTTAAGTTATGTGGAGAGACCATCGTAGCAGACCTCAGAAGAGCAGCCACCTCCCAAAGCTCTCCAGACAACACCTCAGGATACCCTATGCTGACCCACAACAGACTGAAGGTATGAACTAAAACTTAAAGAGGACACTGCTTTTTATTTTTCTAATTTAGTCAAGGATTGGAACTTGTTATTCTTCTAAAATTCCAGAATTGAGAAGTAGTAATAATATCCCTAGAGAGTCAAATTCTGTTTTGGAGAATCATGCACAGGAAGACGAATGAGCGGCTGGGTTCAGTGGTCACCAATCCCAGAGAAAATCAAGGAAACTGAGAGCCAACACTGTTCTTTCCTCACTGAAGACTGGAAGTCTGACATCCACTCCACTGCATCACTCTCTGTGACCTCTTTTCCCACAACAATGGCCAAAGGCCACCACTGTCTAAGTTCTGTGTGACTAAGAAGTCAAAACCTGGTTCTGTCTTCTCTGGTGGGGTGCTGCACTCTGCAGACCATTTACACAGACTCCACTGTGTCTTGTTCAAATGTGTAAGCTATGGGATCACTCTTTCCAAAGATGGTGGTAGTTAACTGCCCCGAGGAGACAAGCCAGATTATCTACTAATAAAAAGCCATCCATTCCTAGTTTAAGAATAAGAAAAGTGTCAAACTGGCAGCAGGTATGTGTAGGAGTCCAGCTTTGTTCCTGGCAGTCATGTGACCTCAGTCACAATTCTTCCTCTTGCCTTGTACTTAACCAGCAGAGAGCATATCTATCTTGTGGGAATCTTGGAAAACTAATATAAGTAAAGTCTCATGTACTGAGCCTAGTACATAATGAATGCTCAGTATATACATACATACATATGTGTACAGACATACATATATGTGTACAGACATGCAAATTGACATAGGATGCATGCACAAATACATAAACTTGCACATACATATCAGGTATAGCAAATTCAGCATACTATATAATTACAAATATTGACATGCTGGGGCTTTTTATTAAAAGACTTTCAGAACAACTTTAGATTCACAGCAAAATCGAGCTGCAGCAGAGAGATTTCCATCCACAGCCCCCACATGTGTGTAGCCAATATCCCCCACCAGAGCAGTACCATTTTTATTTTTACAACTGATAAACCAAGACGAGCACATAATTATCACTCAAAGTTCATTGTTTACATTAGGGTTTGCTCTTGGTGTATATTCTGTGTGTCTGGACAAAGGTACAATGACACATAGACATTATTACAGTATTATACAAAGGAGTCCTGAAGCCCTAAAGTGGCTTTGTCAGTCCTTCCCTCTGTCCCCGACCTCTCAACTCAACTCCGGAAGCCACTGTTTTTGTTACTGCTTACAGTAATTGTTTTGTGATCCCAAACTTGTATTATATTTTGGCTTGGATTCTTTTACTTAGTAATATGCATTTGTTTCCTCCACGTCATTTCATGGCTTGATAGTTCATTTTCTTTCAGCACTAAGTAATACTCCACTGTCTGGATGAATCAGTTTACTTATTCATTCACCTAATGAAAGACATCTCGGCTGCTTCTAAGTTTTGGCAATTAAAAGATAGTTGCTACATGCATCCAAATGCAGAGTCTTTCCAAAGCAAATCTGAACATACGAGTCCACTTTGTCTCCTCCCTGAGAGCACTTTGGAAGCACCTCCTTAGACTTCTCAAAATTCCTTCAGTGAAGTCTAAAGCTGCATAAGGTTGTCAAGAACATGGACTCATGAATTAAATGCAAGGCCTTTGAAGAACCTGGATTTGAATTCAACCTGTCACTTGCTCTCACTCAAGCATCACTTTCCTTTGTTTTTTCGCTGTATTGTTGTGATGGATGGGGGTACACTGAGGCATTTATACAGATTCTTATAATGTATCAAATAGATCATACGTAAATTCACCTCCTCAACCATTCTCCTTTATCCCCACTCCTCCAATTCCTACAGTAGTTTCAACAGGTAGCATTTTTGCATTTACATACATGTGTATACATTTTTTGTACCATATTCAGCCTCCTACCCCTTTCCCCAACACCTCCCCTCACTGGAACCAGACCTCCCCCACCCACCCCATATACACCCTGGGCAGGACTTGTTCTGCCCTCCTGTTCTCCAATTTTGTAGAAGAAGAAAGAGAAAAGATAAAGAGAAAAACATGATATTTTAGCTTGTTTGAGATAAAGGTGACTACACAGGGAGTTTCTTTGTGAAGTATCACTTTCCTTACACATAAAATGGGAACACTAGTATTGCCTAACAGATCCACTTCCAAATTCTTGGCAGCTAGATCATTTACCAGTCATTATGTTTAAAAGTACATTTGAGAGGAAAGCTAGGCTCCTTAAGTTTAGCAGAGAGATGTGTGTTCACCACTGTGTAGAGGAGTCACTCAAGATTATGACTAGAGGAGTAGTGAATTCCATGGAAGGAAGTGTGGATAGGGTAGCCACAAAATGTCCCATTGTAAATGACACATATTTTTACAAACTATCATAAACTTGACCTGGAAAATATTTGTCAAACTTGTTAAAAAATCTTCATTTGAGGATTAAAGTACCACTAAAGAAAAGAATTATAGGTAGCTCTTTCTAGGCTTATATTTTTAGTAGATACACACAGAGAAGGAACTGAGGATTACTGTGGGCTTCCATCATTTCTCTGTCTCTGTGGTTCCCCATCCTCTCTGTTCTGGGACTGTATGTGCTCAATCATTGAAGGCTGGCACAAAGTATGGAAAGGAAAAACCAAACAACAAACAAACATTCTGGGAAAAATAGAGAATCCTAGAACTGGTCTAAAAACAGACATTCCATGCCATTTATGCTGTAGCAAAAAATTACAGGAATACCATGTGATACTCCAAACAAAGTCATACAAACTGATGTTTGAGACACAAATATCCCTAAACTGTAGAGTTGTCTGAGTTGCCAGGGCTGGACAGAGAGATGAGCTATTGCTTCATTACCACAGCATCTTGACTGATGTGAGGTCCCAGATACTCCATTCTGAGCACTAAGCGAGGCTTATATGCCAGATTATTATCGTTGGCCTCCACACTGTGAGGAATATTGGGAACGTACACATTTCACTTGTCTCTATGCATTCGAGTCCCAGTCACAGGAAGACTGAAATATGTTGGGTATTTTTACATAGCAAATTAATTTTGTTTCATTGTATTCAAGTAGTGGCTAATAGAGATCAAAGGAGAATTATTCCTTACAATACATTTTCAATCAATTAATTCAATACAAGCACAGTTTTAATAAACCGAATTTTGTACTAAAAGTTGCTGTTTCATATAGCATAAGAAACAAACAGCTGAAACATCCATAACTAATCTAATAGACACAGTCAGAAGTTTGCTCAATCTTCTACTATGTCTTTTCCTCTATTCTACAAATAGGATATGCCGGCAGTGGGAGAAAGAAGTCCAGTATTTATTTCTCTCCTTTCCTCTCTGCCAGCTATGGCAGTGCACATTCCCTCCAAAAGGCCACTCTCCTGGTGGATGGCCCCTCTTTTGCAGCCCTAACCCTTACTCACTGAATCATTTCTCCTTTCCAAACTCTCCTTGTGCTGGGGGCATTACTGTCTCTGGTGGTCCCCTTAACCCTGCCTAATATCCACTCCATTAAACTGCCATGGCCCTAAATGATAAAGTGGTTCCATTCCAAGTTCCACTTTTATTAACTTCACAGCTAAAACATATTTTCCATCACTATTCAAATAATTCACTTATGGCTTTTAAAAATTATGTCTTTGGACCTCAAATTTTTAAACCTACATGTATAAAAATACAGAAGCATATTTCAATGATATACATTTTCACTGAAAATCCATTTATTAAGAATCCACTAAGATTTCAGCACTTGGAGAGTTCAAGAAACAGTGCATAGTGACATGGTCTCTCTTCTGAGCAGTTTATAGTCAAATGGAGTGGAATGTGATCTGATGAGCAGTGGAGCCCAGTAGCACTAAGGGGAGGCTTCAGGACACATACTAATGATGATAAATATGGACATGAACTGGGACTTAAGGCAGATAGGATCTGAATAGAAGTGCCAGCGAAAGTCAAGGTTAGAATATTGCTTAACATACATATTAATGCTAAGGTGCTGAATGTTCCCTTAATTGGTGAATTTAAGGGTTATTTATGCTTGATTTCTTTTAAAAAGAGAAATATTTGTTTTACTGATGAAACAGCATTTCAGGAGATTTTTGAGAATGAGAATGAGTTTGCAATTTTTACTTTCTATTTATGTCTGAGTATAAAAATTTGTATCTATGCATGGAGCTGAAGTGCCATTGGCTTATACCCGTAATCCTATTTACTTGGGAGGATCACTGTTCAAAGACAGCCTGAGATCCCATCTCCAAAATAACTATAGCAAAATGGCCTGAAGGTGTGGCTCAAGTAGGTAGAGTGCTTGCTTTGCAACCCCAAAGCCCTGATTTCAAAACCCCATCCCAACCAAAAAAAAAAAAAAGGAAAGCAAGATTTTTTTTAAAAAGCATACATTTCCTATGTCCAAATTATCCACATATAATCAACGGTTAACTTTTAAAATATTTACTTCCAGCATTTTTTTAGGCATTATGCCATTTATATGTGTTTAAAATAAGAACAACACATTTTAAATTAAGCTTTCTCCCTTAATAAATTGGTTTTCCTAGTATTTGTTAACAAACTGTCCATAATATCTTATACAGTGAAGTACACATTAAAACTCCAATCAGTTATGATTAAAATCCACTAGAAAAGCTAACAGTAAAAAGATCAACAGTGGCAAACGTTGACAAAGACTTGAAGCAACAGGAACTCTGCCTGGCACAACCTTATGGGAAAACATCTGGGTATAGCTACATACCCTGCAATCTACCTCTTCTCTTTGTATATGCCCCAAATAATGTGCACACGTGTGCCATAAGCACATGATTCAGGCCAGCACTAGTTATCACCTTAAAACTGGAAACAACAAGGTTATCTATTAGTAGTAGGATGAACAAGTCAAGTCACTCACGCAATGAATACTGAACGGCTATGAAAATAAGTGAACAAAATCAAAGCTCCCGAGGACAGATCCAGGTTCCGGTGCATGCATTGACAGTGATCTCTAAAGCAATTTTTTTCTCTTCCTTGTACAGAATCTTTTTTTCTATTAAAATATTACAGTGAAACTCAAATTCAAAACAAGTAAAACCAGTGCTGCCCTTGCTGGAGAATGGCTGGTAGGGCTAAAATTCTAACATAAAAAACACAGAAAATACAGGAACTACAACATGAACAGTCTCACAAAGAGAATGCCAAATAGAAGGAACACAGCAAAAAGAAGATGATGTACTGTATACTGTTTGGTCACATTTATTCAAAGTCTAATAATAGATAAAATCCAACCTGAATGAAAAAGTGAAAAACAACAGAAAAGCCAACTTCAATGTCTGGATTATGTTCACCTTTAGGTGGGCAGGGAGTGCATAAGGCTTCTGGTATGCCACATGTTCTATTTCTAGACTTGTTTACTGGTCAGAGGTTTTTACTGTGTGATTACTCATTATGATTCATGGAGTTATATGTATATTTTGTGTGCTCTTCTGTATGTGTATTATTCATTACATCTTTTAAAAAAAGATACATGCATTTGACATGGTGGTTTCAATCACTTCTATTAAATTCAGAAAACCAAACAGATGCACATAGGCATTTTTCAAAATTTAAAAGCACTATTAGGACTGGACATGTGGCTCAGTGGTAGAGTGCTTGCCTACGACGTGTGAGGCACTGAGTTCAACCTCCAGTACTGCAAAAAAACCAAAAACCAAACCATGATGTTTACCACTATTAAACAAAAAAATAGTCTCGTTGACAAATTAGTCTAAGTTCAAAGTAAGCTGCAGAAGAAGAAGGCAGACTTCTGTAGATGAACTTCTGGGGTAGGAAAAGCACTACTAAGCCAATCCAAGAAGCTTCAAGTGAAAAGAGAGGCCAGTTATTCACAATACACACGTCATGTCTTTCTGATACTTGAAAAATGCTACTTCAGTACTAAGTATAAGAGCAATATCATTGTTTATAGCCAAAATTAATTTTATTACTCATAGAGAAGACTATTAAGAGCAACAAAAAATGTTTACTGTAAAATCTCTATATAAATAGATTAAAATTTCATGGCTGAAGAATTAACAGAAAGCCATTTTAATCAACTATAATATGTAGAATGTTATTTTAAAAAAAAAGAGTTCTTAATGAACATGCTACTTGTTCAGATAAGTACTTGACAGCTGAATGACCACCTCTCATAGTACAGTTTTTCTTCCTGCCCCAATTAACTCTCACACAGAGAAAGCTCAATGTGTGTTTCTAACACTTAGAAGTGAGGGCAGATGAGGAAAAACTGGTGGGAAAGAAAGTATACCTCATTTGAATGGTAACTGACAAACCCATTTCTAAATAACATCAGTTTTGAATAGTCCCATAAATGCAGATTATGTTTAAAGTTATTATTTTAACAGCTTTCGTTTTCATGCAAATGGGGTCCAAATATTCCACGCAAAGATATCCCTATTTTTGCAATAAATGAAGAAAATTTCTTCTTTTTCTTCTTCCCCAATTTATTATTTTATATAAAAAAAGGAAAAATTAATGTAATTTTTAGAACTGATTAGTAATATACAAATATTATATACTTTAATATATGCATGTTATATATTATGTAATATAAGTGTTACAAATTATAACTAGTATAATTATAACTCACTAGAAAAACTAATATGCTATATTTATGTGAATAAAGTCTACAGAGACGCCACTTTGATGTGAAAACAGTTACAGGTTTCAAGAAGTTTAATCTTCAGTTGCAACAGAACTGGTCCCGCCCAGTCTTGTGGATGCAGGGATGGAGAGGTGCCCTGAGGGTGGAGTGCTAAGACATATGACAGGGCCTCTTTTCTAGAGAGCTGTCCAAGTGGTTTGTGTTAAAACTAACAATACCCTTTTCACTCTTCTTTTTCTGAAATAATGTCACTCCTTTTGAAGAGCCTTTCCCCCTTTATATTATTTCCTTTCTCCAGTGGGACAGGACAAGGTGAAGGCCAATTCAGCCAGGCCCAGAGGCCCACCGTGGCCTCTGCGTCTGTCTCACTTTCCTGCTCCACTTCCTTGTAGCTGGAGTGTACTGTTCTGTACATTATATTCGAGATCTCAAGCTTAGAACTTGGGTGTTTAGAGAATCAGATCTTTCAAAGTCTGTTTTGTTCTATTGCTATTTTAACCTAAATGGAAAAGAAGCAGCCTGGCCCTATTTAATTTTTATCAAGAACATACAGAAGTCTCCTCTTATCCACCAGTGTGTGTGTGTGGTGGCGGTGGGAGGGTTTCCATGACCGCAGCTAGTACCAAAACCTGTATGTACTGTTTTCCCTACATCTACATGCCATAACAACAAAAGCTAATAATAAAATAAAATAATTATTACCATATTGGAATAAGTTCTTTAAAACTTATAAATTGTTCATTTCTGAAATTTCCCATTTAATATTTTTATCATGGAAAGTAAAACTACAGATAATGGGGAGGGGGGGAACTAATGCATATAGGAAGCCTTTAGCCCAGTACCTGCCCATGGTAAGTACTCTGTAAATTTTGGCCCCAACAACCAACACTCTCACTCCTGAAGCTGCTATTGCTACTGAAGCTCTGGCTGGAGAAAGCCAGTGACGCCTTCTGCCACTGCCTGCTTGTGCAATGATTTCTCTCTAGGCCTCACAGGGAGTGAGCTATACTGGAGCCAAGATGAGTCCAGCTAGTGGATGCTTTGGCATGATCTAGGAATACCTCCATCTCATCTCTTTTTCTAACAAGCACATAGACACAGTGATTTAGTTTGACCTTATGAACACTGATGTGTTTTTTTTCCCCAAAGTAAATTAAAGGGCATGGTTATTGTGTAATTTTAGCACAGCAACTTCATTTTATGCAAAAAGAAAACTTTTTTCTTTATAGATAGAAAAAACAAAATTCAAGTAAGTTTGATTTCTGTGTCTTTCCTGTCAATTTTCCACTTACTTTATAGGTTTCATTTTCTGGAATTTGATGAATAACAAATTCCATATCAACAACAGCACTAAAATAAGCAAAATATCCTGTCTACAAGAAAATACACATCAAAATAGAAAGATATTAAAACACAGTATGGAAAGATTTGCTCATCAAACAACTAAGTTCCTCTAAGATGAACTAGCCATACCTAGAAAACTCCTGGGATACATGACGTTTGTGTAGATGTTAAATTTTCTAACAATTTAGAATCTTACCAATGATAAATTCCTTTTGTAGAAACCTTTGAGTTCAGGCCATGATACACACCAAATGTCTGGGAAAATGGCCCTCAAGTACAAATAAGAGATTCTTTAGAATCATTTATTTAAAAAAAAAAAAAGCCCATGCTTCTACCATTTGCCTGGAAATCTAAACAATACAAAGTAAACAGATATTTTGAAAATCTCAGGAGTGCCAAGCTTCTTTTAAATGAGAACCCTCTGAGCAGGAGACTTCACCTTGAAATAATTAATTACAAATATGAAGTTGGATTCCAACAAATTAATCCCTGTTTCATGATGACTCTGCTTGCAGATGTTATGAAGGATGTAGATAACATCAGGAAGCATCCAGAATTCTGAGCCAAGGAGATTGTCATGCCATGTCTACAGCCACATCGTTCAGTCAGGTTAGGCACGTCTTCTTGTAGATAGTGGGTAGACTTTTTCTATATCATCATCATCACTGGCAATCATCATCATCATTATTATTATTATTATTGTTATTATTCACTACTTATTAAACTGGCTTTTGGATGGTACCCTGTGATCCTTGACAAGATGCATCTGACTCCTACTTTACTTCATTCTTTAAATTTTCCTTATTTTTAAATTAATAGAGATGTCCAACAACAGAACTATTATAAATGATGTCAACAGGTCTTTAGAATGAAATCTGAGTTTTCTAGGGACTCTGGTCCAACAAAGGTGAAAAGGGTGGATCATTTTATGTGTCAGACCCTGGATTTACCTGGAAGGAATGCTGGGCTCTGACACCTGTGAGCTATGACTGCATCCTAGACATACGTCTCAATATTCCAGAATCTTACCCCCTTTGAGGTGTCAATTTTTCAAAAATGAATTAAGTATGGAAATACTCTATGTATGTACTATAGAACAATTAATTCCTCTATATCAGTCAATACAGAAGCAGCATTAACTTCCATAAAAGAAGATAATTATCCTAGGATCTTGTTATCACAGCTTCAGAGAACTTTGCTCAAGATATAGGAAATAACAATGGGGAAGACAGAAAATGAGTCTGACCTCTTTTGCACAAACCATAAGGTCTGCTCCTGCATGCCCTCATTCAAATGGAAGCAAGTCTCTGATTCTGGAGTGAGGAGAGATGCATCTCATGAGACGTTTAAATGATGTGCAGAAGTTAATTGTGTATATTGCCCTGGGAAAACCTATGCATAGCACTAGAGACTTGGAAACAGCTTTTGTGGTTTACTTTTTTAATCTCTCAAAATGAGAGGATTTGGACTGGGTGGTCTCTATTTTACTCACCAGATTTAATGTTCCCCCTGGTCCTAAAATTCAATGATTTCTATGATTCAAACCCTTTTTCCCTGTCTACCATTGATTAATAATCACTATAAAGTGAGCAGCTTGAATAAACTCTTGTTTAAAATTTAGCAACACAGTTGAGTACTCTACAATGAGCTCTCTTTTTGCCTATCTCTATTGCTCTGCAACAGTCCTGCCAAAATCACAGTCACTGATGTCCTCTCTGAGCCACTCAGGTCTTCAGAGTTGATGTTGCTCCCAGGAGAAATGATGGGGTCTGGCTTTATGCTGATTGGATTTGGATGGTGATTGATTAGAAGAAAGTGGGACCATGTAGCTGTGCAGAAGGCTCAGTACTGAGCCACAGCTTAAACACTAAAGGAGCTTTTACCAGTGAGTTCACAGCTATTAGATATTTTTATATTAACAACATTCCTCCTATCCAGGTTTGTGCATTTTATCTTTATTCTTTCAAATCCTGAAATTGCTTGGATAAGAGAGAAGGTTTATATATTATACACACACACACATAAAAGTCATACACATCCACACACACACACATTTCTAAGAGCAGCCTGAACTTTTAGGGGAAATTGAAGAGGCTTTGTGTCAAGTACAGCTAAATCCAGCCTTTCCATATCAAACCTCTGCTAGAAAATTACTGTGCAGATGATAAGGCAGAAAGATATAATAAAAAGTGACTCTACTCAATTTACACTGCAATATTGGTATGACTGAATATTTTTCATTCAGGTGCCTGATAAAATCACTAAACTGTATTGCAGATAAATAAAGGAGGCTTCTGTCAAGAATAAACACCATTAATCATGAAGTCTTACCCTCTCAGAGCCTGTGCTATGCATCTGCACAAATACACCAGCACAACCAGCACGCAAACACATGCTTTCCTTCTTTATACTGTTCCAGCCTGAGGATGTTCTCGTTTTTCATTTTCTTGGACTTAGGCAGCAATAACATTTTGAAAACATTCTATTTGCATTTAAACTTTGAAGTCCTACAACTAGGTCCATTATTGTAATATTTAGGAAAATGTGGCTGAGCTCAGGGGAAAAAAACTTGACAATAAATCATTATTTTCTTTTTTGCTGTACACACATGTAATACATATTTGATTTATATTGTATTCTATGATCTAAAGACGAGGCATTATTTTTGGTGCTACTACTAAGAAAGACAATGTTTCCTTATGACTTTTCAATTTTTAATTATTTCTTTAAAGAGCTCTTTTAGACTTATTCAGATATAGAATTATTCCAGTACACACAAAAAAGGGAAATACAGACAAAATAGTTTTATTAAGAGATAAATGAAACTTCCTCATGATTGCCATTTCGCCAATAAATGAGTCTAAAACACCACAGATTATACAACATTTTCCAATTTCAGAGTTGTTAAAAGATGAAAAAGGGATGTAAAATTTAAATGCATGATTTAATGGCACTTCTGCCATTTTTCAAGTATCTATGGAGAGTTGGACACTGTTAAGTACTATTTGGATGTTCTTTCATTACATCCTAGATATAAAATGATGAAATAATGGAGGTAGGCTTGGATGGATTAAGTAATCTGACAGTAAACCTCTGAACTGGCTTAAAACCTACTTTCAGCTTCAAAGTCTATGTTTTTAACCACAAAGAAAAACTACTCCAAGTTAAACACAAGTACATGCTTATATATTTTACATTATTGGGCTTTCAATAGAACAGATGGTATGGTTTTTCCAATTTCCATTTCATTTTGAAGGGAATGTGATGGCTACTATTGATTGTGAACTTGATTGGACTGAGAGATGCCTAGGTGATTAGTAAAGCATGCCCCTGTGTGTCTGTGAGGGCCTTCTGAACAAGATTAGATCATAAGGGCTCTGACCTAATCAGTGGATTAATCCACTGATGGGATCAGAATCTGAATACACCGTGGTAGAACTGCAGAAGGTGGAGGCAGAGTTGGAGGAAGTGGCTTGTTGGGGACATGCCTTTGAAGGGTATGTCTTGGTCCTACCTGCTTCCTGTCACTCTTCTTTGCCTCCTTGCTATCATGAGATGAATAGTTTTCCTTTGCCATGCTTTTCTGCCATGATGTTTCTGCCTTGCTATGGGCCTAAAAGAAATGGAGCCAGCCAACCATGGATAGAAACCCTGAAGCCATGAGTCAAAATAAGTCTTTCCCCTTTCAAATTGTTTCTTTTTGTCACGGTGACAAAAAAACAAAAACAAAACAAAAAAACCCAAACACCTACCTTATACACTATTTAAGCTGACAAATTATACAGGTAGAGACACAGTGGCTCTATAGTGGCCAAGGGACATACAAAATGTCACTTGGAGTAGAAGGAAGAATGAGGGTGGTATGACCAGCATTTGGGCAAGATGTTCTCATCAAATCTTTCACATAAGAAAAGAGAGAATAAGAAAGTTTATGGCTCAGGAAAAACAATGACACATAGGCATGCAGAGTTTAGATTCACAATGTTCTCACAAAATCCACTCATAAGTGTCCACACACAAGGAAAAACCAATGAACAAATCTGAAACAATGAACAAATCTACTCCTTCCCATAACAATGGGATGTGGAGAATGACACAGGGTCTTAAGGATGATTTAATCTAAAGACATTATTTCACACCTGAAAATGGGTCAGAGTAAGTGTTCAAGGATCCAGTTTAACTTTTGGCAGAGCTGAGGATAGAACCTGACTGTGGCCCAAATTTATCATGAAAACAGCTAGCAGAGCTGGCTGAGGAGTTTTAAGAAGAGGATCTTTGGAATCCATGTGCCAATAGCATTAGCCTAAATTTCTTGGGATTATACTTTGAAACCTAAGAAATCACCATTATCACGGACTAATGTAACCAAGGTGATACTGAGTACGGAGGACAGATGTTCAGCGCAAGGCTCCACTCCTGGCCCACTCGTGAGGGTCATCTCACCATGTTACACAGGAAGTATTATGGAAGCTCTGTCTCAGCTTGATGGGGGATTCTTCTGAGCCTACTTCAAGCAGGAAGAGAGTACACATAGTCATTGTGTACCCATAGCCAGAAGAGGTTTAACTTACATCTTCCTAACAAATCATCCCTGTGTGAAGAACCTTTACTGCCAAAGGGAACCATGGTGGAAAAACCCTCATTGAATGCCTGTGCCCTGAGGATACTCAGACATTTTGGGGGCTCATAAAAATTAGACATCAAGAGCCCAGTTCAAAGTTGGCATAGCAAAAAGCAAAAGATCCCAAAGAAATAAAAACTACACCCTGGCACATTGTTTGGGACACTCCCTTCTCTTTAAGGAAGATAGTTGTCTAAATTGGCACTTATAGACATTTGTAGTGTATGTTTTCCATTTCTGACTATGTTCAATCATTCCTAAAAAATTCTTTGTCATTCTTTTTGGAAGACCAAAGTTAAACTATTTCTAGGCATTCTATCCAATGCAGACTCCAAGTTAGGTATAATGCTCTTCACTTGGCTTTTATTCTTTTTTTTCTTAAAGTCAAGATTCTCATGCACAAAAAAAGGGTTAAAAACAATTGTACAGATCCCTTAGAGAATTTTGTTGAATTGTGTGACAGTGTCTTACCAATACCTATAATGAGAGTATAATGGAGAGAATCAATTAATGGCTATTAACAGAGTTAAAAAATATAATTTTAAGTTTGTCATTTATCTCAGTCACAGTTATAAACCACACTTCAGAAAATAACATACATGCAAAAGAGAAAGGAATGATTATGATGAAAATATATGAATAGTTTATTGCTGTTGTTCATTACTTTATCATAGAAGGCAAGTGCATTTTGTATAAATGATGATGAAATTTCAAAATACAGATATAAATTCCTGAAATTCAGAAATGTAAATAAGATACCTTAGAAATGCAAATTTATCTGAAACAGAGCGAGTGGATTCCTCTCTCACCCTATTCACAATGATTTATGTTTCTAAATTGAACATGAATATAGTTACCTGGACTATCCTCTCTCCACTGCCTTATTCACACTCAAAGGAAGCCAAATGGCTTAGTAGTTTCCTTCACCGCTTTTAAAGCTAGTAATGATTCGAAAGCAGCCACGCTATTAAATTGGAATGAAGTACTACTCTCCTCTAATGAGGTTAAAAAATGTCTTTAGGTCCCCAAGTTAGGGGCACTTAGCAAGCATTTTGCTTGGCAAAGACCCTCACCCTGGGCAGACTGAAGCCATGGACTAATCACACAGGCCAGAATCAAATGGACTGGAAGAATTAGGAGACTTGCGGCTCCTAGGAATGTAATTCATGCAGAAAAGTGTTGTCAGAGCAGGGCCAGGGAACCTCGTGGGAAGAAAGCAAAATAAACAGTTGAACAAAGAAAACAAAGATGGGCCAATCGCTTTTTCTAAAGCTTGAGTACACTAAGACTTCAGTGGGTGCATACAACAAAGACCTCATCAAAGAGCACCCTTGCAAAGCAAACAGACCAAGGAAGGAGGTTTCTCTTCATACACTTGGGGGAAGGGGGTCGACTCTGCTTTTCATTTCTTCCCATTCAACTTCCTCAACTTTTAACAATTCCTCCTCCCAACAAACAGAAACAATAAACAATAACCTACATAACTAAAAAGCCCTAAGACTGCCTTGTTAAAAGAGGGGGAAAGGTAGGAAAGTTAACACAAATTAAATAATTCAAATTAAACAATGCAATGTACCTTTGGCTCTTTCCTCAGATCACTGGAAGGCTTTTGGATGCTCACAAACCAGCTGAGTCAGATCCCTACAACCTGCTACCCACATCCTGGAGAATGAAATTCTCAGGAGGCTCTCACAGATAGCATATGACATCCACAACTGTGTACCTTTGCACTGGGGAGGACCCTCCATGGGGTTCACAGCTGCTTTTGCCAGCAGGTCGCAGCTCTGTTTTCAGCCCACAATTCTCCTATTTCAGTGAATCCTGACTTGTACTCTTCCCCTCAAGTCAGTAATTGTGTACCACTGCAAACCTGGAAACCAAAATCTGAGGTGCCCAGTTTGACCACTGAAACAAGATTAAAACACTTTTCCCCTCTTGACTACTTCTATTAAGATGGAAGACCATGCAGTCTTGTTGCCTAGAACCAAGGACAGGCTAGTACCACAGTGAAAACAGACAAAAGTGGCACCGCATGTATAAATATTCATGTACACTAACATAATGAAGATACACAAAGTACTTTAAATAAATATGTGCAACATGTTAGGTCATGTAACATTAGTCTAGCATAATTCTAAATTAATCTGCTATATCCCCAGCAAATAAGATATGATAAATCAGAGTGCCCATAAGAGCTTTGATCGCCTGTGTTATGACCTACAATTGCAAACTTATTTCTGAAACATTTCACAGGTGTGTGTAGTACATGTGACAACAATGCAGGCTAGGAATACGGAGGATTTTATTGTGTGGAGGAGCCAGAGTTTACTTTGATTAGAGGCAAGAAGCATTTCAGTAAATTGGGAATGCTTTCTTTAGACTATCTTAAAAACGTAAATCACATTCAAGCAACATGGATTGGTGATTTGTTTTGCAAATGAGGCAAGTAACTGAACTTCTGGTGCTTGTTCCCTCTACTTTCCCAAGATGATAGAGATACTGTTAACTTATGAAGACCTTGGCAGGATTTGGGTATTATTTGAATGTATTTAGAAGAATAGTGTTGGTTCTCATTTACTGCCTAACTCACTCCCAGGTAGTGAGAGATGCATACTAACCTTGTCAAGCCTGGGGGATCATTTAATGCTTTGAGCTGACATACTGCCCTAGGCTGACTACTTGCTATCTAGAGTATGGCCATGGTGGGTATCAGGGGCCTTAGGAACAATACAGGTGCTGTTTAGCAGTGAGGGACTCTTCACTGGTGAACGTTTAAAAGAAGGCCTTAAAAATACAAACAGGTAGCCAGGCATAGTGGTATACAACTGTCTTCCCAGAACTCAGGAGGCTAAGGCACGAGAATCCAGTTTGAGGCCTGCATGGGCTCCACAGTGAGTCCTGTCTCAAAAAAACTAAAAAAGAAAGTACTAAATAAATAAAAGAATAAAAGTAAAGCGAATGCTTCCCAGTGCCACTGCACACAATTCATTCTAGTATCAGCTTACATTTTCAGACTGGGGTTCAGCTTCTCTTCTCTGTCACAATTACAACTGAGAATTTCTAGTCAGTGAATCTGCCACCTTCCCCTAGTTGCATAAGAAAAATTTCAAACATCTGTCACTTTTAAACATGTGAGATGCTGCATAACGCAGAATGTTGGGTGAAAGGATTTCAGGCAGCCTGTGGCTTTAGGTTACAGACCTTCACTTTTCTCTTTACTGGAAAAGTATCCTCATGCCCTAAGGCAGTCCCTGCCCCCATCCTTTTCTTCCTGTGTACACAGCCAGGAAGACAGAAGAGAGAAAAAAGATCATCAGACTTAGATTGCACTTGATATTCTTCAACATTAATTACAAAAAAAATTGGTATAATGTCTGAAATTCAACTAGGTCACAGCAGCAGGTAAGGGTGGTGGGGGGGTAATTTTTACCCAACTGCCTGTTCTGGTATGGCTTTTATCAAAACCAAAAAGGGCCAACACCGATTTTTGTCCAAATTTCTTTCAATATAGCTACCTAAAAAATGTTCTGTGAAAACACCCCTACCTTACTGGGGCTCATGGATCCGTTTCAAAACCCATCTTTCCCCTGCTAGTTCCTTCTCAAGTTCTTGGATCATTCCTTAGTATGCAAAAAAAGTTAGCAAGCAGTTTTTGGGCACATATCTGTTAACTTTTTTTTTTTTTTTTTGATGGATGAATTTCCCTTGGGGGCGGGATGGTGAATGAACAATAAGGATGAATGACAGTCAGCCCTGTGTCATGAGCCTTTGTTCCCTTGGGGAAAGGACTGAAATGAACTCAGCTTGCTGTGAGACTGTAGGAAATGCATGTCTTTGTTTAGTGCACAGAGGGCTCTGTTACCTAAATGAAGGATAGCTGGACACATAGGAAGAGCTGTAGGAAGCTTGGATTTGGGCAGTGTTCGCAATGTAGAACTCACTTCCAAGGATCTTCCCATGGGGACAAATTCTGTTAAAGTTTAATTTTCTCAAATGCATATTTTGAAAAATAAATAAAACGATGGCAGTAAATTTCTGTTTTCTTTGAAGCCAGGCTTAACATGAGTAGAAGCATTGTACTCAAAGAAAAAAGTCGGTTACAGTCCAGTACCTCCCAGGCCCCTGCAACAGGTTTGACGGCAGCCACTATAGAGTCGGCAGCTTCCGGTTCAGTGAACGTGAATGTCTCAGTCAATATCTGCTCGGGGACCGTGCTGCTGAGTGCAGCACAAAGAACACAGGAATTTCATCCAAGATGCTGCCGCTCAGGCTTTCTGAATATACTCTATAATTAGGGTCTGCTTTCTCTGCAACTGAGGACCGAATTCAATATTTCAGTCATTAGAAATGCTGCGAAACAGAAAGAAGCATTATGCTCTTTGAGTACAATTTATTTTGTTCCATGTCTGTTTCTTAAAGCAAAGTAAAGTTTGCATTGGTTGATCTGGATTTATGCTACCAGCTCATCAAAATTTTAAGTTTAGGAAGTGAAGTTTAATCGCACACTCAATCACATACTCATACCTACAAAGGACTCTGTAAGTAGATGGTCTAAGGCAGTGCTTGAAGGTTTTAAAGTTTTCCTGTAACTGTGAAAGTCAAAAGCCAAACAACAAGACTTGACTTTAGTTTTTTAACTTAGATGTTATGCAATGTAACATCATGGAAATAGCAGTGGGAAAGCCTGAAAGTTTAAAATATGATGGATGGCACTGCTTATAAAAAGGAAAGGAAAACAAAGCAGAGAACAGGGCAAGGAGTGAGGATGGAGATGGGGTGTTATTTTAGAGGAGGGGTTGGCAGATTTTGTCTTTTAAGCTTCACAATTAATCAACTCTGGCCTCAAACTATTAAAGCTGCATAGACAAGAGTAAATAATGAGTGTCACTGTATTCCAATAAAACTTTATTGACAAAAGTAGTTGGTGGGCTGGACTTAGTCCACAAGTCACAGCCTCCTTTAGATGGCTGTTAACAGTATAACTTTGTGATAAGAAGTTCCAGTAGGGAGGTATATAAGTGAAGGAGCAAGCCATGGATACCTGAAGAACGTTTCAGGCAGATAGATGTTGTGACATGATCCACACAGCTTGCACTGTGATAACTGATCATTATTTACACATGCTTTTAATATAGTTTTCTTAAATGTAATTCAGTGCAACTCCATGGAGTTGATGAATCACAATGTATCAAACCACACCTGAAGCTATATTTGTAAATTGTCCACGTTAGCCTCATAAAGTCTGTAGCAGTGAACACTGATCTACGACTAAGTTTTTTGGCAACAAAGAAGCTTCTTAATTCAAAAGGCCTGAATGCATCATTTTATGATTCTTTTCCATACTGCCATATTCCTATGGAGGAGTTTGTGAAGATGACAACTGGTGACACCGAACACTTCCTATCAGGTGTTGTTCATCTGGTAAGTATAAACTAGAGTTGCAAAGTGCATGGTGTTCATTTTTACTAGTGGAATGTGAAAGTCATGAATGTGGGGTATATACAGCCTGATGCCTGAGTTAAAAGAAAGCCACAGAGTTTTCCTAAGCTGTGTGTGATCTCATGTCAAGGTGTTCATAGACTTAAAACGAGGCTAATTATAAAAAAAAAAATCCATCAGAGAGTTGTAAGTATTATGGGAGATAATTATGGAAACTCTTTAAAATTGTGCCTAGTCCATAGCAATTCCTCAACACATCAGCTATAATCACTATAAAACATTTTTATGTGATTTGTCCACTTGCTTCTTTTCTCCTTATCTATGAAATTTTGGTATTCTTTAATTGTCCACTTGAGATTGCTAAATTTCATTAATTTTATTTTCATGGGAAGGGCCTGGGAAGGTGTCATAGCTATATATGAAGCAGTATCTAGTCACACAGGTTCACAACAAATCTCTAAGACCGTAACTGATTTAATATTGGGGATCAGTTCAGCAGAGCACTTGCCATTGCGATGGAAATTTTCAGTAGAATCTTAAGGATTAAGTCTTGGTGTTTTCACTCCTGAGTGTGCCGGCTTTGTTGGCATACTCTACCAAAAGGAAACAAACAAAAACAGAGGAAAAATGATGCCAATAGTAATAGCCCAATAACCAATGGCCCATTATCATCTATAAAAAGTAATATTTATTTAGGAGCTATTATGTGTAGACTCAGTCTAGCAAATGCAAAGAAATACAGTCCTTACTCTGAAAGAAGGAATTACATCTAGTTTATTTATTTTTCTTTTTTTTTTTTTGAGGGAGGGCAATCAGTGTTAGCTATAATACCTGATGTAATCTGATATGACAACACTGGAGACAAAAAAGAACTTTCTTTTATTAATTATAAATGAGGCTATGAAAATATTCCAAATTAGCTATGCCCCCAAATGCAATTACAAGATTTCGTTAAATCTCTACATTTTACTGGCAGCTTTCCTAAGAATGAAATAAATGAAATCCCTATTATACACATGGGTCTATCACAAAGTTTTAAGGAAGCAGCTAGGGCTTCTTTTGAATAAAAATTATATTACTTTCCAATAGGCATGGTACCAGTATAAGCAAGATGCTGAATTCAGGGAGGGAAGGAGAGATAGCTCTGGCCACCTACTTCTTTCTCCAAGCATTTACCATAATGGTGCATCTTTTCTTAGAGTTTTCTCTCTCTGGGAAGTCATGAGTGGATTCATTCTTCAAACTTGCTCCTTATCTCCCTGCTCCCATTCCTAAAAGGCTGTCTCACCACAGGAGCAAAGTCTTACTTTTTCCAGGGCACCTGATTCAAGGCTAATATTCATGATCTTCTATGCACTGAATTCTCTCCTCCTGTCACCAGGAGGAAGACCATTTTTCATGGAAAGAACAAATCTGAGGTGGCGTGATTCCACTGAGTCAAGCAGTCTCGGAATAGTGACCTTGACTCAATGAAAAGAAACCAGTGTGAGTGCTCATTTCCCACAAGACAGATAAAGCTTCATTCTAAGACAAAACAGTAAGTTGGATGGTGAAGTACACTGGCCTCTGTGTACCATCTCAGGAAGCAACTTGGGTGCAGTGCTGTTCATATCCATGGCAAGTGCATTCATAGCTCTCCTGGCAAGATTGGTGGGGCTTGAATTGTTGCAATGGATTAGTAACTAAGGATACTGCTTTGGAAAATGAATCGCAGATCTCAGTATGAAGCAATGGGATAGTCCAAAATCCAATTCATATTGGTCCATGAATGAGAAAACCTTGGCTCAAAAGGTTGTATGTAAAGAATAGATTTCTTGCTCCCCAAGGGAAAATCCAAAATGGATGAAGTCAAATTGGAATTTAAAGCTACCTTATAATTTGAGTTTCAACAAATATACCACGTCTACTGAAAAAAGAAAGGTATTTAAGTGAGTTGTAAACATTTAAAAACACACATACATATTCAAAATCTAAGAGAAAGTACTCTTTATACTATGCCAAGTAGTCACTTAAGAATACTAGTGTATTCTGGGATAGGAAGATGTAATAGAATCATTATTCATATTTTCAAATGGAAAAATTTAAATACCAGTAGTAATTTTTAGTCAAGAGGACATCATTAATTCCCATAGATTATAACAGTGCATCCCCAGGTTTTGCAAACATACAGCTGTGCTGCAAATAAAGCAAGGCAGGAAACACAAAAAGGGTCAAGTAAAAATAAAGACATGAAATTACCACCTCAGCTATGTGTGGCTATGTTCAGGTTTCATCGTTAATGCTCCAAATAACCCCACCTAGTAATATAATAAAGTGTACTTTGATATTTTTCTCAAACATTGTACTTTTTGCTCTATGTCTTATATAGAATCTGTGGTCATAACAGCTGATCTGAGAGAGACAGACAGACACTCCAATTGTCTTGGAAATAAGTCCAAGTCCATGGCAAATTCACTGGAGACTAACTCAGAAGATAAAAGAATATTTCCTATACTCAACATTTAAAAACCTACTTGTTCAAACTCAGCACCACAAAGGGAAGAAAGGGAGGGAGAAAGGGAGTGAGGAAAGGAGGGAAGGGGAGGAGGGAGGAAGGAAATACTTGAGTTCATAAACACAATGTAGGAATCATGCATTTTATAAGTCAAGTTTTACATGATATCCCAGGGAGAGAGAGATAATACCTACATTCCACTCCCTCCTTATACTTTCTGTATCAAAATTCATGATTTAGAGGAACTACTAATAAATCCTAATATTATTTCCAGTAATTTGAATCAATTAAAGTTTCAATAGTCTACCTACACTGCCTAACTATGAGTTGTGGATAACATAGTAAGAGGAAGTAGGGTAAGCGCAAGGCATTCCATTTAACAAACTGGGTTCTTTTAACATAAGCTGACGTATTTCCGTACATATTTATAAGGCTTCTTGGTTATTATTAGGCTGTAATTGCAGTTGTTCTAACACCTAATAAGCCATGGTTGGAAAAACAAAGGCAGGTTAATTTGTGATTTCCTCTACTCATTGAGAGGCAAATTAAGTGTCAAACAGCTAATACAGAACATATTTCATTTTATGAGATTTTAATTTAATTCTGCACCATATCACTGATGCCTTAATATAGGGTGGTTTATCTAGAAAGAGGAGCAATTTATAAACCTCTTTCAATAGGATCTTTAACGATGGGATATGATAGCATAATTATCGCAGTGCCTGCCGTCTTCCTAAACAGACTTCTGTCAGCATTTCCATCAACACAAATCCTTGCTTCTCAGAGACTTATAATTTATTTTTTAAAGTTGGCATCAGAAGAATAATTGTGTGTATAAATGAGAATATCCCCAAATTTTGCCTTCTTATAATTAAAAATACTTTAAAAGCTTATCATACTTACATTATCTCATTTTCTATAAGACAATCAGATAGTAAGCATTTTGGGATTCAAGTTTTTGGATGAAATAATTTGAAGGTTTCTGTAAACTGAGTCAGCTTAGCCAACATTTCCCTCCACTTCCAAGATGATCACAGGCATGTGTGCATCACAGTCAGAGGTGCATGAGCAGCCCCAGGCCTCATTGTTGCACCAGGTCAGGAAGAAATGCCCAGCATACTCCATGCCACCAACTATCTCACGTGCCAACCCTCAATATTTGCTTAGAGCTGCATGTGTCTTTGAATTCTTCTTATAATTTGAAGAATTGGCTAAGGCAGATAGCTTCATTTGCATGTAATGACACCAGCACATCAAAATAAGTTGCCAGAGCTCACAATGTAAGCGAATGGCAAAGCAAAAAGAGGAATTCAAGTTCAGTCACCATCTCAGAGAGTGCACCAGCATGATTGCCCACTGAGCATCTTTTACAAGTACTGAGCCTTGTTCACAACCTAACAAGGAGCAGTGACCTCTAATGATAAATTACCAGGCAAGAGAAAAGTCACTACAATGAAAGTATACCAAGGTGCTATAGGAACAGCCTCTGGGATAGCCAGTGACATGACACTGGGGTCAGGCTTTGAGGATTAATAAGCAGGAACTTGCCGTATAGAAATGGTAGGCCCTTGAGGCCAATGCTGACAGAATGTCATGCTATGAACAGGGTGTGACATGCCATAACTTCTTAGAGCCCGCTTTATAAGATCAGTATTCACCCATTGACCTGCTGGATGAGTCAAAGTTGAGCAGTCCAAGGAAGTCACAGACCCACAAGCTCCCCATGCACCATGCCTGCAGCGATGATATTCTCTCTCAGAACCCTCCAGGACTTCTTTATCTGTTTAGGATCAGAATTACCTATCAGCCCTACATTACAAATCTTTGATAATTACACATGTAGGCTGCTAGAGAATAATTTAGTTAGGCACTGATAAAGTATCTTAAAGCTTGGCAGAAAAGGTAGAAAGTACTAAATGCACAGAAATCCCAGCTCAAAGTCATACCTGAAATGTAACTCCCTGCTCGAATCCCAGCATTCCCCAGAGCTGACCTGCCTTATCCTGTGTAGTTCTCACTCTGAGCCAATGTATGATAATAAGCAGGGCCCAGAACACACAGTAGAAGCTGTTCTATTCTGCCAAAGAACCAAGATATGGGATTTTTATTGATAAATTCATATTTGAATATAATTATGAGGCAAACTATAATGAACCTAAGGAAGTAGTTCAGTCTATTATTTAAACTCAGTTTTAAAATTTTCTCTAGAACACGAATTTTGAAAGAGTGAAGCACTCCCAAATTCCATAGAAAATCTGATTTAAATTACATCATCACAGAGACTCAGGTCTGGGAGGAATTAGCCATCCTTGTCTCCAAGGTCTTGCGTGATCTGTACCATGGGACAAATCCTCATCTGAGATCCATGTGGTCCCATCTGTACCATAAAAGCTCTGTATAACAGGGTGAATTACATCTTGTGTTTCAGAATGAATTTGGAATTTCCTTCCCTTTGTATAGAAGATCTTAAATTGGTCCCTTGGTTTTATGTGAGTGTATTTTTAGCAGGCATCAGAATTCTGTAAATACTTACTTGTGTTCCAGTGAGAAGTCGAAGAGTAAGTCAGAAGTTTCTGCATTCTCTCTCTATAAATACTCACTTCTCCTTTAATGCTTATAGAAGTCTGCAACCCAGATTCATTACTTACCTCCAGGCAAATCTGCACTGAAATTACAATTCAGTAATGGGAGATGGATCCAAAAAAACTGTTGGTAAAATATTATATGTGGACTTGCGCATGTAGTTAGGACTGTTAATATCAATTAATTCTGTTCACAGAGGAGGACTTGTTTTAAAACAACTTCATTTTTCTTTGGCATAATGTGTAATTACACAGCTGTAACTAATAGCCATGGAGATGCAATCCACAATCTAAATAACCAGCATTATTCTTCAAAGTACTATTTGTGCTTTCTTAACTTTACCGTCTCAGAATGAAAGGTGATTATTATAAATGACTAAATGTGTATATCAAGGCCATTAGCAAGGGACAGCCCCTCCCGCGGAGTGGTTTCTAGTGTTAGAGTATATGACAGTTTTCTGCAGAGTACTGCAAAAGAATTCTGTTTCAGCGTGTAAATCTACTATTCTTTTTACCTCTAAACCAAGAAAGATGATACTTATTTCCACAGGTTTTCTTTTTCCCTTTTCTAATACATGGTAGCACCACCATTCTTCCCTTTTATCTTTGTGCAAACCATGTGCTCGATCACATTTGCCATTTTGCTTGAATGACAGTCCCATCAATCAAGTGACTGTTAGTGTACATACCACAGGGACTATGAAAACGTACCATAAAAATTTCATTACGATCCATTGTGATCCCCAGGACAGGACTTTCATGTAACAAAAAAATTTTAGCATCAAAAACTTCAAACTAATCTCAACCAAATACATATTCTAAGTAGTAACCATCCATGAAGATTTAACTCTTTAATTTTGTATTTACAGTCCACAGAACACACATCAGCAAAATATATAGGAAATACTTGCCAGCTACTTCGTGTGACAAGTATTCCTCAGGAAGCAGCAGGGATGTGCTTCAGTGAATCCAGGAACAGACAGGCTTGCTGTATTTCAAAAGTAAATCTTACACTTCTATCACATCTTCAAAGCCCAGCAGACACGCCACTAACAAAAGTCCTGAGACCACCAACACCGGTATCTTGTACCATTTCAATAATGGGTGAAGTTTTAATACTTACACATGCAACGGAGGAATAGGAGACGGATCGTAATGGTAACGCCCCTCATGATGTCTGGCATCAATTGGTACAGGAGGATGGAAGGCAGGAAAAAGATGAGGAGGGTCTGAAAAAGAAAGAAGACTCATCCTATGTAAAATGAACATTTTGAAACAGCATCCCAACTCATGAAGCAACACTGCTATACTGCCTTCACCTCTTTTAATGAATATTCTCCAACTCTTGAAAATTAATGGTGAGACTTACTGAGGCACCGCAGAAGTGTGAATGGGCAAATATATGCACCTGCTATGGAGAAAGCTGAGCCTGTAGTGCATCTAAAGCCCAGACAGGAAAGCAGGAGCAAGAGAAGCAGCATAACTCCCTACCCAGAAGAAAGTCTGCCCAGAGGGAAGGCAGATGGAAGCCACAAAACCAAGAGGAAAATTACATTGTCAAGTAAACTTTAGACAAATGCTTTTTTTTTTGGTAATCTAAATATTACTTTCAAGTCTCCCACTGCCTTGATGATGATTGTCAAGGCTGTTCTTTCCAAAGCTTCTGCTAGAATCTACTTGCATATATACACACACATAACATGCCTTTATTTGATTTATTTTCTTATTTAGAATGGCACCCAGACAGTTCCGAAAGTCTGAATAGTTTGCCTTAGTGCTGAGGGTAGCAGGCTCAAAGGCAAGTTCAAGGGAGGCCCTGTGAAGAGGTTCCGCGTGACCACTGGAAGGTGGCATAGAACCAGGCTGTGGAGGTCCCAGAGACTGCTAATCGCACACAGGGCAGGATGTGGACAGCGCCCCTTGAGAAGGCTGTAGATGACATTACACGTGTCTGCTGAGTTCAGGTGACTAGGATTTTCTTCCCCATATATCCATCTATTTTCTAGTTTTTCTTCAACAAATATCTTTTAGCATTATAAGCATAATAGACCCTTTTTTCTTTTTTTAAGGACCACACATATTTCCCTTGTTTTGAGCTTTGCCCCTGCTTCTTTCCCTTGACAATCTAAGACTGTAGTAATGAAGAAAAAATAAAGTAGGAGTGAAACCCTTTGAGCAGGGCATTGATAGAAGCTGTTCGGTCCCCTGGGGGTGGGGGAGGCTGACTCTACCGGTATTTACCAGATCCAGGACCAAGAAAATCCAAGAGGGCTGTGGTATGAACAATGCCACTTATTCTTCCTCAATGAATTTTGTGCTTGTTGTAAAATCAGGTGAGCAGGGATTGAGTAGTACAGAAGTAGAAAAAAAAAATCTTTCTGGAATTATTAAACCATTGTCACTGTGGTATCATGACATATAACACCACTGAAAAATTCAACAGGTGATGAATACCCTAAGTACCTCATCATTTATCACACTTTACACATTTCATAAAATCCATATGAAAAACCAATTATATTTTTAAGTTCAGAAATTAGTACTTATGGATGTGAGAGTCATGTCTGTTGTAATAAGTATTAATAGTTGATTTGCTCCTCACAAAAAGTCCTACATCAGTTCTTGAAAGTCAGAGAAATAAACTCAAGAGTTTGACATACGGTGATACAGACTTTTACTTCCTTGTTTGTTGGCTCTTGGCTATCATCTTCATAACGCAATTCTCTCCACCAGATAAGTGGTTGTTCAGTGTATCTGATTTTCTCTATATGGCTGCAACTAAGAATTATGACAAAGTACAAATCCATAGTTCACACACACAAGACTAAACTGTAAATTTACTCCACATTAATATATAACTCCTATATCTGGGAAATAACAGCCATTATCTTTTATACAAGTATTTTATAATGAAGTTGGAGTGACTATGAGCCCAGGGAAGGAGACCAGCTAGTTAATCCTATAAAACCAAAGGAGAATACCCCAGCAGTACAAAAACCTCTTCCCCCAGGAAACCCTACAGCACTATCACTGACATTGAATAGACTTTGCTGTCTTTTCAAGAAATTATTCTTTTCAGTTAGTCACTCATTTTCCCCCCTCTCCTTTCAGAATGAAAGAAAATGACCAAGCACAGCCAACAACGTTTGTGAGGAAAATATAAAACACAGTTACTGTGGCATTAATACCTACTTCTCAAGTGCTCAGTCTACAGCATTTTGTGAGTTGAAAAGTTAATTCTGACTGAGTGTGCGTGGCACAACTTTGTAACACTGTTCATACAGAGCATTTATTGATGTCCCAAGGAAATTTACAAATTCAAAATTCTGGTATTAGGTTTAAAGAAAGAACAGAAAATTAATGGATGTGGTCTGATATGACCAAAAAAGACATCCAGTTCTAGTTTGCTTCATAGTTTCTTTGTTTCCCTCTTGATGAAATTTAAAATAACTTTTCCTGGACTGTTGAAGTCTGTGTGAACAACTGTAGCTTGTGTGGTTATTAGCGGAAATCACACCTCGTAAGCCACTTCATAGCTTCATGAGATAAAAGAAGAATAAAAATCAGGAAGACCATGTCCTTTAACACATATGGCATCACATGACAGGAATCCTAACACATTTCTCAAAAGATGTTCTGACTCCTCAAACACTGGGTGCTTGCCTCGCAGCTTGCTTTGTCGTTCCTATGCGGATCAACAGCATATTCTGTCACAGTCCCCAAAAGCTGTCCATGGAAACTCACATGACAAGAAGAGGCCCCTGTGGCCAGCAGTCACCATAACTATCCACATGGCGGTTTATTATTTACACATGAGCAGTGCAGCTGTGTCATATCATAACTCAAGTGTATGTGTAATAAGTTACCGCGTCACCGCCATCTCCTGCCCTGGCCCTTGACAAAACACCGCATGATGACTTCTCCAAAGTCAGGCAAAAATTGCTGAAGCAGAAGGAAGTGCCACTAAACCTGGCTACCTCCTATTTATCATGCAATTTCCTGACTGATGGTTCCACAAACCAGCTGCTAAGTGCTGTGTACTCTACTGTCAGCAAACTAACGTGCTAAATGGAAGACAGGGAGAATAATGTGCAGAACCGGGGGAATCAATTTTACCGAGGGAATTAAAATTCTACCAGGTGGGGGTGGGTCTGTGGAGCAGTGGTAAGCAGTGGACTGTACATGCGTATAGTTGCAAAGATGATTTATTACAGACTTGCAAGCAAGAGGTTTGCTTGCAAACCTCTTGTACAGAGTCCTCTCATACTAAACACAGATTTGAAGAGAGTGCATAGTGTCTGAGCCTTGAGTGGCAATTGTCTTGAAACCCTGTAAATATGTAATTGGCTTGACACATGTTTAAATCGAAATGCATAGCAAAAATATTTGTGCTGGGTAGAGTTGTCAGTATTCAGTGTCGCACTGGCTGTCATTGTGCTAAATATTAAGGGTCTCATTAGGAACGAGAGGCATTGATTTTTAGGTCTCTTCACAACAGCCTGGGTTGATCATAAAACTTGTAGCCAGAGAATAACCAAGAAAGACACTTGGAGATGTATCTTCAGTTGCATCCTACTCCCAGGAAATAGTTTTAGTATCCTCGGACTATAGGATCTCTTGGATGACATCCTGGGAAAGTGTCTTTTAAGGTTTGAAATTTACATACAAAAACTGTAGATTGAAAAAGAGAAGTCAAAGTTGTCTCAGTTAGTGCCCTGAAGGAGTAATTCACCAAGTGATGCTTGAGTGGCCCCGACAGTGCCTGGAAACAGGAGAAAACTGTGGGTACAGATGGCCTCCAGGCTGACTCAGGAATGGACATGGTCTGTATACTGGTCTTAAGATTTATTCTAGACCAGGGCTAGATATTATTTTCCTGTGGTTAGATCAGCTCCATTCACAAGAATGGACAGCCCTTTCAAACTCACTCAATCACCCGCCATCAGTAGAAATACTGCTAACCTCATGTACAGGTTCCTGTGTACAACTATGCCAAAATCAAAATAATCCTCCATTTTCTTCATTTTCTTTCATATGAGGTCTCAGGTGAAGTTTCAAATTGGAGAGGGGGGAGGAGAGGGAGAAAAACTCCAATGTCAAGAAACCCACTCTGAAAGATGGTAGAAAAGCAGCCCAGGCCTCATCACTATCTCTGCCCAACTTGAGGCATGTCCAATCAGCACGTAGAACCTGAAAGACCTTTTCCAGGGCCCGGTACCTAAGGGGGACATTGCTACTCAGGCTGACTCCAACACCCAAATGGATTCACTAATTCAAACACACTTAGTATTCCCACCTATGACAACATGGTGCCAGAAAAGAGCTGATGCCAGGAAATACTTGACCATCATGGTCTAGAGCAACAAGCTTTGGGCAAGATAGTCCGTGGCTCAACAGTTTACTGTGAGTGGAACATGAGGAGTCCCACTCATGGCAACAGCTTTGCCCTTGCTCTGTATCCCCACAGCGTCATCCCATGGAATACCCAATGGAGCATCAGGGATTTTCTTTCTGGTCTTATATGCATATCATTTGGAACTGAAAAGTTCTCCAGAGGCATAGGCATGGAGCATCTTGTTTATATGACCCTCCATGATATGATGCAAGTTTTAAGAAACTGTGGTTCTAGCATACTCTAGAAATTGTGATGTCCTGCACTTAAAAAATTTAAAAAAAAATCTACTGGAGGGCAGAGATGGGAGGATGATATTTCGAAGTCAGACTGGACAAAAAAACGTTAGCAAGACCTCAAATCTCAAAAAATAAACTGGGCAGAGGGCAGAGGATCATGGTCCAAGGCCTCTAAGCAAAAGCAAGATCCTACCTGATAAATAAAATAAAAACAAAAAGTGCTGGGGACATGGCTTAAGTGATGCTTGCCTACAAGTGTAAAGCCCTGAGTTCAAACCCCAATGCCACAAAAAAGTGCTATTTTATCACTTTATACCATAGCAGGAGCTTTAACTTGGAGAGTATATGCTATAGAGGAGATCTGAAAACCATTCCAGATGGTCCTGTTGTTGTTTTTGTTTTTTGTAAATAAAGTTTTATTAGAATACTGCCTTGCTATTTTGTTGTGTACTACCTATGGCTGTATTTGCCAAACAATAGTACAACTGATGAGGCAAGACATAACACAAGGTCTACAACACCCATGTTCACTATCTGGCCCTTTATGGAAAAAGTCTGATGTAACCTATGCTAGAGTACCATCATGAAGCAATTTTCAGATTTTGTAAAAAACACTTATCATTTTTTTTCTGTATGGATATCTATTTCTTGAGTGATAACAGTATGCATGCAACATACCTTATATGCCAACCTGCATGACTTAGAAATATCTTTATAGGAAAAGTGTTCACACTAATAATTGATAAAGAGACATCCTATTTTAGCAAAACCTATAAGGAATACATAAATGCTAAGATAAGAATGAGAATGGATGAAAAATTGACCATAAATCTAGCAAACCATGCCAATGATTGCTTAATGCTTGCAAGTTTAATTTATCTTACAAATTAATAAAAAACATATACAAATTTACAAAGAAAGCTAATTAGCAACAAAAACTGTGCTAATTTTAAAACCTAATAAGTTTTTACTTCCGGCAACTGACAGTCCTGACTCCTCATGCACAAATTCACATGGGAGTTCTCTCATCACTCAAGTAACATACTTTCCACCATTTCTTCTGTGCAAGCATATGAAATTAATTAACTTAATACTTTAGACCTAAATATTCTCCACTGCTATAACACTGCACACAGCACAATGCATTCTTTCTATAACACTCCAATTCATACTATGTTCCTTCACAAACATAAATGGGTTTCTGCAAGGGAATTAAGAAAGAAGAAATCTGTTTTTACTGCCTCAAATGTGTCCTGGGCAGTGAACAAACAAATGATTTCTCCCATGTCTGGAACCTTATAGCTCCTTTTGTCAACAAATCTGCATGTTTCTCATCTAAAGATCTACTGGATGTCCAATAGCAGAAACAAAGTCACAGCTCCCTATGGGCCGGCCAATGAAATTCTCCCATCCAGAGTTTCTTGAGTGGGTCTTGCCTATGATCCTCCATACATGTATGATTCTACATTCTTCTGCTGCCTACAGCTTTCCTGCCAAGATAAGAAAGAAAAACTAACCAGAGGGAAAGGCAGCAAAGAGAAACAAGACAAAGTTCACAGGTACTATATCTAAACTTCAGAACTCTCCCAAGTAAACCACATGAAAACATAAGAAGAATCGGGACACTGAAAAGTGGCAAATCCATGTACTTTGAAATGGCTAATGGTGTACTTTTGTTGACAATAAATAAGCTTAGAAGTTAAAGATGGAAATTGGCTACTAGTGACAAATTCTTTTATCAATAACAACATTTTTTTTGTACAGCAGGATTCACAAATCAAATCCATAACTGCAAAAACATATTTTAGGATTCTTAATGCTTATGAAATGAGAGTAGAGGATGTAATGCTTCCAGGAAAAATGTCTGGAATCCCAGACTTAAGTGCAGAAGGCACTCAGAAGTTGCCCAGCTCAGTTAGCAAAACACCAAGCAAAGGCAAGGTACAAACTGTGTGCTATCCAAAATAAGTCACTAAAAAGAGGACTCAAACAGCACTGCAAAATTAGCAGAAGCAAATATTGAAGCATAAAAGCAAAGTAACTTAGCACTTGGTATTTGATAATGCTTACATATGTTTTCTCATGGAGTCTCCCTGATAATCTTAAAATCAACATTTCTAATGCTTTACAATTATTCCCTTACACCTTGCTTCTCTTTATTTCCTAATATCAAGAAAATCCAGAGAACTAAGGAGGGAAGTCTACTTTCTGTTTAGATGCATTAAATGATCTATCCTAAATCCCATAAAACCAGGCCTCAGGATGCAAGTTGGATGCTCTTTTTATTCTAATACTAGAATACACTGGAAGTGTCATTCCAAATGTAATCCCCATCAGGGGACAGAAAATCAGGCACTGTTGTAGTGCCCCAAGTTCTCTGTCAGTCCTGTTTCTGAAGGGGGAATGCTGAGGAGCTCTTAGGCAGCACACATCCAGGCCTGCTTGGAGAAGGACTGGGATGAGATTTGGAGCACCAGCGGTTTACCTTTGCTTTCCCCATTCCACAGAAGAGAATGACACCACCAGTCAAAGGGAGTCGCCCATCAAATACCACTTCCTGAAGCACTGGGAAGCCAATGGAAAACCTGCATCTGTGCTGATTACCAACTTTGTAACAGTAAGAAATCAATGGCACATATATTCCTTTTGCTCCAACTTAAACAAGAAGCTTTTGGAACGTAGCTTATTGACTCTCCTTTCTTGAATCTCCACCATCCATCCAATTTGTGGTTCCTGTCAATCAACAACTAAAGGTCTGCCAAGGATTGACCCATTTATAGTAATAGTAACAATCGAGACAATCTGAAGGACCCATGGGACTGTGTGCTCCTTCCTCTCTTCTTTGTAATTCAGGTTAGCTAGCACTACTAGAGACACCTGTGAACCTCCATGTGCACCTGCACCCTGTCCTTGCCCCTCCCTCCCTCACTAAACCCTCGGCCCTGCAGGTGTACTGGAGCATTCTCTCACACACGTGCTCCTTTGCTGAAGAGTGAACTGTGAACAGACACATGCACAGCTGAGGGGATAAGAATACCCTGTCACACTTACCTTGTCCCATTATCCTGCCAAGCACTGTGCTAACAAGTCCCGCCTGGTGTACCCTGCCAGATCAGCACTAATTGCTTCCCTCCCTGACTATCGAAACAGCTCACTTATCCTTGTGTTCTCAGTAGGAACACAATGAATGTTTATTACAGAATAGGTGAAGAAGAGGAGTTAACGACAAGAAAGGAAACTGAGGCCATGCAATGGCAGTGGTAGCCCAGGCCAGCTCCAATGGGGCATTGCAGGACTCTTCCATTCACAGACGCAGCCTCTCGTCCTTCTGGAACCCACTGCAGAATTTGACACACTTCCTGTGCTCCTAGAATGAACAGGGCCAATGCTGAGCTGAGGCAGGCACACAGTGAGCCAAATCCTAGGGCTCGAAGTTCACCTTTGCAGTCCATGGGCTGCCTGCTGGGCAGTGTGTAACTTCTGTGGGCACCTCACCACCATCCCAGCCCTATGACAAGGAAGACAATGGCTGGCACTCAGCAAGAACACCCACACACTGGAACCTTTCCAAGAGTCCCAAAGTCCTTTCCCATCAAGGAAATATTGATGCTCCAGTGCATTCAGGACACTTGAGGAGGGTGCTAATGCCCATTTTGAAAAAGCTCTTTGACACAAAGGGTTGGAGGTCAAAAGTTTAAAGGCTCCTGACAGAAATGACAGGACACCCTCTGCCCCCACCTCCCCCTTTTTTGTCAATAACATCAAAGGCCCTAGCCTGTTCTTAATGCTATTATTGTTACGCCTTTGGAATCCATTGAAATTCCAGCATGTTTATTGCACACTGGGAGTATTAAAAGGCTCCACTTTCTTGTCCCTTAAACTCTGAACTCTCACTGTCTCTGAAGTATCATTGTGTATAAGGAACACACAAAGCTTTTAAGCAAAGACTATTTTAAGTGCTTCTTTCAGCATGACTGTAAAATAATAAAGCACGTAAGTGGTCCCATTGCAAGGGTGAGCAGGGAAATGAGGGAGAAGGGAGAGAATCCCCCACTGCTTAGGGGAAGGAAATTCCCTCCACACTGCTCAGCTCATGAGACTGCCATAGGGAAACACTCTATATGTCTCACATTTCTCCTCCTTGCAATCCTCTTATTAGCCACTATTCACACATTCTCCACAGCCTCAAAGACATTGGCTATGTAAGCACCTATCAAATGATCACCTGAGGGATTCCAAAATGTCTTTCTGCTTAAGAGCATCTTTTCAAGCCCAACATCCAGCTGGCAGTTGCCCCAAAATGTGCAGATACAAAGTCCACAGCTGCCTCCAGGCTGGTTTATAACTACCCCAAGTTGCATACCGAGAGTTCACATTTGTGACTTCCACTCACTCTCCTTGGCTACCCTTCATCACTATCTCACCTGGCTTCCCATCTTGATTCCTACCTTAATTCCACTTAGAAGGCTAAATAAATTGCAAATTATTTCTAACCTGCCACCTCTTAGTGTACTCACACCCATGGTAACATCCTCGGACATCTAAGAGGCACCTAACATTGGGCCCCCAAGCCCATTATGATCACTGAGGACAGACTGCTCATTTCCCACTCTTTCCCTGTTTCTGGGGAAACTAAAATGCTCAGGAAATCCAAGAGAAATTCAAATGGCCAGTGTTCTGCTTTAGGACTGGGAAAAATAATTAGATTTGGGGTGCCATCAAATCTCATCTATTCAGGTAGGCACTGTTGGGGACTCTCCTTATTAGAAGGCTAATGCTTCTAGAACTGAGCTCAGGGAGCAGAAGTTTTTGGCTGTCCAATGCCTGTGTTTCTTGGGGCCTCAAGTCCTCCAAATGCTTCCCTTCTATGTCTCAGGCAGTAACCTCCATGACCAGCTCTTCCCCAGGCCCTCCATCAGGACCTTCAGCTGCTCACTTCATATAAACAGGCTCAGATTCCACTAGGTTTATTATGTGACATTTTGGGTCCTCTCCTCACTTTCTCAAAGTGATCCTAGTTTCTATACCAGCTACATAAGACTCATTCTGTACAAACCATATTTCATAGGTGTCTAAACTTGTCCCATGGGCACCTGAGAACAGAGAATTTGGTCTACTTCATGAATCTGTATCTCCACCTGGTTCACCTGGGTCTACACCTATAGCCTTGGGGGCTACAGCCTCAACACAAGGATGCACCCCTCTCCTGGTAATAGAGAACACAAAATGACCCATCCTGTACTTCATTGGTGAGTTGCCACTTGTCAAAGAGTGAAGTCTACACACATTTCTAAAGAGCAAGACTACTTCTCAATCTTTCAAACCCAAGGGTTAATAAGGTTAAAGGTATGAGAATATGAGATCCTCAATGTATTTAGAACAAAGCATAGGGTTCATGGTGGATATTAGACAGCAGATCTAATTGCTGGTCATCGTGGTGCCATTATACATTTGTACAAAATTTCTCACTCTTTCAGTATGAATCCTCAGAAGAGCCATCCTTTTCTGCTGTTTCTCCTTTTCCAAAATCGAGGAAAGATGCAACAGTCATTACACTGAGGGATGTGTGCTGTGGCCCTCAACAGAACAATTCATCTGCTCTCCTTTACGTTCACAGAAGCTGGAAATGCTTCCCACCTTAAACCATATTTTATAGCTTTCCTTACAAACAAATTACAATAGCAACTATCTTCATAATATAGATTCATTTCACCCATAAAATCATGGAATATAAGTCCCAGTCCTATTTAATCCCCAAAGTTGTTCAAGGAACCATGCAATTTGTAGGAAGGGGGCTTGTAAGTCCTAAATATGCACATTTAATGAGTTGTTATTGGTTTCTAAGTCCTTCTTCCTGACACTGACTTCCAAGTTCCCATAACAGTAAACACTTTTCCATGGGTATCTTCAGCTTTGAAGCTAGTCTGATGGTTAAGGCCACACAGCTTCCTGGTCCTCAAGCCCTCATCACAAGAAGTGTTCTCCATACCATGATGCCTGAGTAAGTTCAGAGGCTAGGATGTAACTCTGGTTCCTGAGCTTCAAAGAAGCCACAACTGTCCTCAGCTCAACCACTTAAGGAGAGGAAAAAAAAAAAAAGTATTATAGCCACGGATACAGATATGAATCTGGATAGAGTAAACAACATCACTTATTGTGCACTGATTTTCCTGCTAAGGATGATGTTAAACGCTTTTTGGATACTTTCTTGATTATACAACAGGACAACTCAATACAGTAGATATTCACATCCCTACTGTCCAGATGAGAAAACAGGGATCAGGGGTGATAAGAATTACAAGTCACTTGGGTAGGAAGTGAAAAGGCTTGGCTGGAGACCAGACCTGTTTAATGTCTGCATGACCTGACTTGCCAGGTGTAGGACCTGTCCAGTGTTGGGCTCACACTGGAGGAGCCCAAATTGGACTTAATGCTTTCCTGTGTCCACCTTGAAATTCTCCATAATTTTTGAACGTAGGCCCCACATTTCTTTTTTGCCCTGGACTTCCCAAACTCTACCCAGTCCTGAGAGCAATTCTTCCCTCCCAAGTGCTCCTACCCCAGCCTCGTCTGATTTACTTTGTCTGCAATGAAAACAGATGCTGCTGAAAGACACTGCCATGGGAGCACACCACTCACATTCACATTCCTCCCTCACCCCAGGCCCTGACCAGGACGGGTGTCCCCACCTCCATGAGGGCCCCACTTTTGCCTTGCATGCCCAGGTCCTGTCATCCCAATATCTCAGACAATTCTCCCAGGCAGCAAGGACCAGCTCAGCTGGGCCAGCAGGACAGGGTCATGGACTCTAGGATAACACTCATGCTTCAAGTGGGGTTTGCCGTTCTAGTTCCTGACAAGGTCACCAGCCCTCCGCCCACCATCCTGAGGGCTAACTGGGCTTGTTTTAATCAAGACTGAATGAAGCAGAAGTCTCTCTACACATAAATAAATCACAATTACTAACTGTAAGAATTGAGCGGCTCTCTCCTCCCCTTGTGGAGCACTGCAGAGGAATTCCCAGGCCTGCAAGCCAGGCTAGCACAAAAGCCCCAAACTGGGCTGCAGCAATATCCGTTTGCTCAGCTCAGTTTATTATTTAAACAGTTCCTTAACGGCTCTTCCCGGAGGTGAGGGGGGCAAACTATTTCCCTTCCCTTCACAAAGCAGCTATGCATGGCTTATTTGAATATCTCCAGGGTTTACTTTAGTCCCTGGTTAAATACCTTCCACCCAGAGTCAAACAAACAGTTCACTTCATTAGAAAGGCAAACAATTTAGCAAGAGAATACCATCAGCACTTGAGGGAAGCCGAGCTGGGCTGGAAACCCTCTGCCCAGGAAGCAGGGCTATGCGGGAGCTGGGCAGCAGCGCGTGGAGCTCACTTCAAAAGCCTTTTTACAAATACTTCACACATTCACTGGTAATTAACAGATAACCCCGAAGAGATTATGTGCCCTTCAACCAAGGGCCCTAGAGGATTATCCACACCACCAGAGAAGAAGACAGAGCCCCAAAACACACCTTTTTTTCCTAGCAGGGCAAGTCAATAAAGTCATCTGAGAAATCAGGAAAGTGAGAAGCACCCCCTGCCCCACCCCAAGCACCCCCCATCTGAAATAATGAAGTGAGCGCTCATTGAAATCATATTCAGTTTAGCAACAGCTGCACACAGTGCCTGGGAAAACAGAAAGTTCAACACAAAGACAGGCAGGAGCACTGAGCCTGGGGTGTGTTCTCAGGATTCAAGCTCAGGAATGGTAGAGCTTTTCTCAACAAAGATGGGTTTTTTTGGGGGGAGGATGACACTGGGGGACAAATCCTGGAAGGTTAGGGTCCAAGCTGCTTTGTAATGAAGCAGAATCAGCAGCCCACTGAGGCCTGACACCCTGACTGTCTATCTGGACACTCAATGCACTGCCCTGGCTTTGGAGCCCCTTTATACATGGACACAGAGTCCCATTCCTGTCAACAGCTTCCTCTAAACCACTGCATTTAAGGAATAGGAGGGACCCACCAAAGCCAAGTCCTGATATAACCAACAGATGCCTGGTAACACCTATCTGCTCAAGACACAGGAAACTACTTGGGATTCATATTTTTCAAAAAGGTAGGTTCCACTCTCTTGCCTTTTTAAGAGCACACATATACTCAGTGCCACCACTCCACACAAATGCACATGTTATAATAATAGACAGTAATATCAAATAAAATTGGGGTGGGCAGTGCAGCTGTTCCTATTATATTTGAATTTGGGGTTTCACCCATGTTGCAGTTGTTCTGGCCAGGGTCAGATTAAGCAATTCCAGTACTACTCATGGCTATTAAGAATTTGGTAAACCTCAAATGCCAACTGCAATAAATCATACAAGTCTCTATTAAAACTATAAATCACTCTTGAAATTTAATACTGTCATGAAGAGTAATTAAACGCTAATGTAATAAATCTACAAAAGAAAAACACACACATCGGGGTGGGAAATCTTAAGAAGAGGGAATGCCCCTGAACGGGATTATTTTCCTTTCCAAAGCCAGGGTTCCTCAGGAGGTAAAAATCAAGAAAGGACCATATTCCCAAATAAACTGGGGATTGAGTGCAAAAGATGTAGCTTCCCTTCATCAATGTGGAAAAACACCCCAAAGTGGCTGTTGTCCTGCATCATCCTGTTGAGAAAAACAGAGAAGAACGTTGAAGAAGTATAGTCAGGAGGCAAGAAGGTCAGTCACCTTTGGGCTTCAAGAAGTTTTGAAAAGGAATCACAGTGGTGTCTCTGGTGTTACTAACTTCTCTTGAGCTGTTCTTCAAATCACTGCTTCATTGGTAAACAACTGTCCTGGGCTCTTCAGCTATCTTAAGATTTCAGATAGGAAAACTGGAACCAAGAAAAAGCACATCAGTTCAAACAAAGGTGCTCTGGGAGAAAAAAAAGCAAACTTGGGGGGAAAGAAGGTCAGAGAGGCTTGCTCTCCTTGTGGAAAAGGCTGCTCCACAAGATGGACAAGAGGAGAATGGAGAAGGCATCACAGTCAGAGGGCCTGCTCAGAGGAGACAGCATGAACAGTGATCCACAAGCAGGTTAGGACTTCCACACACCTCCACCTCACTTGGAGATCTGCTTAAAATCCAAATTGTGGGCAGGGGTGTAGCCTAGCAAGCTCCAGACCCCTGGGTTGGATCCCCCGTACCATAAAAATAAAAATGCAAATTGCTGCTCTCCACCACAGAGTTTCTGTCTCAGTAGACCTGAGGTTAGGCCAGGAAATCTACATTTCTAGTAAGTTTCCAGTTGATGCTCATGCATCACTCTTGGAGAACACTCTTGAGAGCTGCCTCTCTAGAAAGGTGTGGAAGAAATTGAGTGCAGGTCAAGGAGGGTGGCATAGGCTATGCTAGTTAGATGGGAGGTTTCCACAGGGGACCAAGATGATCAGACACACCTTTAAGAAATATTGCTTTGACAATGTGGAGAATGGTTGGGGTCCCCATTCAGATAGGGAGCAAGAGATGTAAAGGTTCAGAAGTCCAGGCAGAGCAGTGGGAATGGAGGTGTATAGGGTGGAAGGTGGTCTCCAGGTAAAGAAAGAGAAAAGGGCACAGGATATGGGCGGGAAGAAAATCAAAGAAGCAAGGCCAACTTCCAGGGCTGTGGTCCAGGAAATATCAAAGGTATCTTGGGAGCCAATGGCTCTACAGAGGCGTAGGCAAGAGAGGGTTCAGTTTGAGATGCTGTGGAACTTGAGAGGACCCTGGCATCCAAGGCCCAGGCAGATCTCTGCAGAGAGGCAGATCTCTTCAGAGAGGGAGATCCAGGCCTGGAATTCAAGAGCCAAGAATTTCCTAGAGATCAAGTTGATGGATGGAAACACAGGGCAAGTGATGATGCCATCTGGGGAGTGAAAGTCAACAATGGAAGGGTTCAGAGTGACAAGAGGAAAGTGTCCTCTTGGAGGTCAACAGGTAAGGGGTGAGGAGAGGAGCAGGACTACAAGAGAAAGGAATATCTGAGGCAAGAAACAGGGTAAAGCAGCAGCCAGCAGTGTCCAAGTGCCACAGGGACATGAGGAAGCCAGTGAGAAGTACCCAGCACCCACAGTAAACAGAAGCCTGGGTACCTGCAGGGAGCTGTGCACTGAGGAGGGAGGGCTGAAGGGGGGCCGACACACCAGAAGTGAGACTAGGAACAGAAAAGAGAGAGAGACAGAGATACAAGGTCTGGGCAGTTCTGTCGGGGGGCTGCTCTGTTTATGGTTGGAATACACCAACCTGAGCATGGAAGTGGAGGTAATGACACCAATCACAGCTGGAGCTTGAAGAGTAAGTAAGAGGACTGAGTGGGGTCAGGGTCTCTGGGACCCAGAATGGGATGCAGGTTAGCTCAGAAAGAGAGAGGAGGGACCACCAAGTGGCTGGCTTTGAAGGGTATCCAAGCACCTGCTCTGTTCCTACCCCAGAATGGCAGCTAGAGAAATGGCAAGCTAATGGCAGAACTGAGTCAGAGACTGCACCTTTAAAATGAAAGCCACAGTTCTTTAAAAAAGTGTGTGGTGGGGGCACATTCCTCCTCCTAGGAGTTTTAGCCAAGATATTCAGAATGCTCACACCTGGGCTTTCCACCATCAAGCAGAACTCCTGCTATCCCCCAGAAGACTGTGTACCAGGTCCCTCCAGACCTGACATCACTGTGCCTCTCTTCAGCCTTGGGATGCTTGCAGCATCCATCTCTGCCTAGAGAGAAGGAAGGGATTCCAGAAGTCAGATCAGGGCAAGAAGAGCAAGCAGTAAGGAGCTGAAAAATTCCACAATGGAAACCAACCATCAAAGCAAACTCTAACCAAGAGTAAGTTCCAAGCACCTGGTGCCGTCAAAGATAGGTTGTATCAAAAGATTGGTGCATAAACTTGGACTCCATGGGAGTCTCCTAGGCTCAGGTTAAGCTCAGGTTCACACCCTATGATGGGATGATAGAGGTTGGTGTGGGGCTTTGGAGACTGGCTGCCAAGGCCAGACCAAGCCAGGTTTTATGAGATTTTGGAAGCTGCAGCTGCTCTGAGGATGGCCCAAGGGACAGGGACATCTATTAAATCTGTGGCCAATTTAACCCCCTTCACATCCCTTAATTTGGTCTCTTCATGTACAGTCATGGACTCAGCATGCTGTGAAAAATCACAGAGGTCAGGAATGGGAAAGGGAAGGGAGACAGACAGAGACAGAAAGAGTTAATAGACAACAGCTTTGAAAGGGCAAACTGTTTCAGAAACAGCGAATTCACTGGCACTCCCCACTGCTTTTATTGCTTTCGCTCAACAGCTGGAGAAAATGTTTGATCAAAATATTTGTATTATTGTGTTTAAGTGAAATGACATATGACAGCTCATTATCCCAGACTCAGAATTCCCACAGCATCTGTCACAGCCACCCTATTAGAGATAGTTGCTCCCCCTGGAAGATGGGAGGCCTGGGGAGACATGAGACCTAAAACAGCAGGTCAGACCCAGGCAGAGCAAGCATCGGGCCCTGCCCAGCCTCCAATTAAACAGGAGGGGAGCTGCTGGGGGAGAGGGCAAGTGATGCACAGAGCCCACCCACCTTCCCCTCCTTGGCCATGAGCACAGGACCCCTTGAGGGCTCTTACATCCACAGAAATAGCTAAGGCCTCCCCTCTTGGACATTATTTGGCAAGCTGTATTTATTGATCTAATTTTAACAACATATCTCTTAAACCTCCAGGAGGATTTGAAGGAAGAAAATTAACCTTTTAAATTTTTTCATGCCATTTTCTCTGTCCTGAAGTCACTGTAATGGTCTTTAGGACTATCAGTGCCTTTCGTGACAACCTTTGAGTAAAAGGTGGCAATTCTGTACCTGCCAGGTTACTGCTAGTAGACGGATGTTTTAGGTTCTATAGCAGGTATGCAAAGGAAGGAAAATTATCTTTCAGCACTTACTGTATGCCTGGAACTCTTCTGAGAACTTTGTTGACCATATCCAGATCCTATAAACAATGTCAGAAGCTCTCCTCTCTAAAGTTCAAGAGATTTGTGCTGAGAGGGTAAGCAACAGGCCTGAAGTCTCACAGCTGATCTAAAGACCTAAAACCCAGAATCTCAGGGCCCTAAAGCAGGTATGTTTTCTACTGTACCATATCTCGGTGCTATCTGAAGGGAAAGGATAATGAAGAACCATGCTGCATTCCAGCCATTAGAAAACAGCTGAATCCAAATTCTTAGACTCCCCACTTTATTTCCTACAGATCTCTGTGTCTCTGTGCAATGTACTAAAGAAATATGGATAAAAATTAAAAGGGAAACTCTCATTTTTTATTCCCAAATCAGCCATTTACCAAATAAAACCTTTGGAATCTTCTCTCTTAAGATTTGAATCCCAATTGCTTCACCCACAGAATCAGGGAGGTGCCCTGCCTCTGCTCCATGGTTTACCAAGGAAGATGCAGCAAAGGGCTGTGAGGAAGTCAGTCCCTGGGATAACCTCTAATCTCATACAAATGATTCCATTTCCCTGAACATCCAGTTCTTGGGTATAAAACTTGTCATTTCCACCCACAGCTCACTTCAAGAGTCTAAACCAAAGACAGACCAAGTATACAAAGGTATTCTGTGACTAGAAAGTGCTAAGTTTCCTAGGATATCTCCTACCCTGACACATGGAGCTAACATGATGTCTTGCTTTTTGTTGTTATTGTTTTTACAATGCTGGGGGTTGAACCCAGACCTTGCCTATGCTGGGCGAGCATTCTATACTGAGCTATATCCCCATTTTAGCAAATTTTTTGTTCAATTAAAAAAAGTCCCTAATTTCCAAATAAAATAGTTTGCTAAGCTATCTCAAGAGAAACCTAGGATATATAAGACAGCTAGAACAGGACTTTCATTATCCTGCCTGGGAACTGAGAAGACAGACCACAAATGTCACAACTCAATTCCTATCCATTCCCTAACCTATTTTAAGCCTGGAATATTTACAGTTAGGTGGACAGATGGGGTGACACTGGGTTAATCTTAGGACTCAAATACTAGGACATCCACAAAAGGTTGAGCTGTAGCTATTTATTCGGGGACATGCCTACCTCTGAGGGAGTTGGGGAACTCCCTTTCCTGTGCGGAAGAGAGGTATGAGAAGCTCTGCTCACGGACTTCAGGCTCCTGTGCTATGGTCTGAATGGCCCCTCTAAACTCACAGTGAAATTAAGCTGGCATTGTAAAAGTATTACAAATTGGGCCCTCTAAGAGGAGATCAGGTCATAAGGATGCTGCCTTCATGAAGGGCTAAGCCATTATCATGGGGTGTGGGGGTGGGGGGTTATGAGAGGGTGGTTTGTTTTCAGTTTGGGCCTTCTCGCTCTTTCTGTCTCATATATGCTTGCTTCCCCTCTGCCATGTTTGATGTAGCAAGAAGGCCCTTACCACATAGGGCCCCTTGATCTTGGACTTCCCAGAACTATGAGCCAAATAAACTTTTATTGTTTATAATTTACCAAGTCTGGTATTCTGTTATAGCAGCAAAAATCAGACTAAGCCTGCTTCCAAATTATCCACATAGGAAATCCCTAGGACATGCTATTTTCAGAGAAAAGACTGCTGTACTAACAGTAACTGGACATGTTTGATTAGCTTAGGGCCAAAAATTAGGTTTAGGAAATACAAGCCAAGATTTCACTCTCCCACAGTGCTAACTTTGAGTGATTGCTTCCTTTACATTCAAAGTCATCTCCTACATTGTTTTCATAACAGAAAATCAATCCGCCAATGACTCAATTGATCAATAAATAAAATAAAGCGTACTTGAGTTTAAGTTAATAGTAACCATATTTGTTATTGACTCAATTTGTTTCCCACTGTAGATTCAAATTTTTGTACAAGGAACATACATTTTAAATTTTTAAAACAAAGTACAATTTCAAAATAGTCTGATATTCTAGAAGCTTCCGTCAAAGCCTGCTTATCCAGTCTTTCCATGAGCCTAACATAAATTCTAGGAACATATACTTTAAAAGTTAAAGCAAAACATGCTTTCAAAAGAGTCACTTCCTAAAAGCCTCCATGAAAGCTTGCTCATGTCAGTTTTATCTCTCCATGAGCCTGATATTCACTTTAACACCAATCTGCTTTTTTCCTTTTTAACCATCATCAACACATCTTTGTAATGAAGAACTTCTCTAGTTCAATGATGTGTTTAAAGCCTGTGTCATCCTCATCAAGCCAAACCACAGGCAGCTTTCTAAAGCAAGTGAGTAGTACATAAGCCACATCAACCAACACTCCTGCTGGTAAGAGTGCTTGCCTAGGAAGCAATGACAGCTACTTGCATCAGCTGGTAGCTTGCTTGCTTTCAAAACATTGTATCTGCTGGCAGAGTGGCTCAAGCAAGTGTGAAGACCTGAGTTCAAACCTGTACCACCACAAAAAAAAAACAACATCCAATCCCCATC
Source organism: Castor canadensis (assembly GCF_047511655.1). Lineage (NCBI taxonomy): Eukaryota > Metazoa > Chordata > Mammalia > Rodentia > Castoridae > Castor > Castor canadensis. The sequence continues at coordinate 100,190,202 of NC_133387.1, forward strand.
CCACCCCCTGCTACACACACACACACACACACACACACACACACACACACACACTGTTTTTGCACTCAGCTAAAAGTGAACAATTAGGAAATGACCAGTGTAGAGGCATTTCGTGATTGGGAAAGTCCAATGGCACAAGTCCACTGTGGAAGTTCACCTACCGCACTGTGGAGTGAGGATACCATGGTCACCTAATGAATTGTGTTGAATTGTGTCCCCTGAAGGGAGTGGTTGAAGCCCTAGCTTCTGGCATGTGTGACTGTAAGCATATTTGGAAAAAAGGGTCTTTGTGGGAATAATCAGGTTAGATGAGGTTATTAGGATGGACCTCAAGTCAATATGCTTATCCTTCATCAGAAGAAGCAGCTCTGGAAGACAGAGGCAGAGGATGGGATGATGCTGTCACAAGCCAAGAACACTTGAGGCTCCAGAAGCTGGAAGAAACAAAGACCCCTCCCCTAGAGGTTTCAGAAAGATAGGATAACCCTGCCCATACTTCTGTTATGGACTTGCATCTTCCACAATGTGAGATAACAAAATTCTAGGGTTTTAAGCCATTTAGTTGTCGCACTTTTTTATGGAAGCCTTACCAAGCACACACACGTGGGCTTCCCTACAGTCCTGCTTTATGAAGGTCATCATGTTTTGGCAACTTGTGGAGACGTGAAGATGTTCTCTTCTCCAGTAGGTAGAAGTAGTGGTGATATGTACAGGAAACAAAACATACACATTCTGAGAAGAGAATACAGTAGGCCCTCTGTCTTTTGGGGGGAGGAAAGAGGTGAAATATTTATTCCTTCTATGATCCCTTTACAGAATTACCTCTCCACTACTATATTTAGGTTTGGGGGGTGGGGGGAGTCAATTAAAAAACCATATTCCTTATCCTGCAGGACAGCCAGAGCATCAGTCTCTAACAGCCAAGGCCTCCCCTGAAACCCCACATTCTGGCCAAAGACAAGAGGACAGGACCTGTCAAGAAGGCAGGCTTACTGTATCTGGGCATGCTACCTAGCCATACTGGCACAGTGATATCTAATTGAGGCATATTAAAATATACATCAAATTCATAAGTTAAGTCTTTGAACTCCATTTCACACATGGTGCTTCATTAGTCACAAATTACCCCACACATGGAAGCTTGAAAAAACAAATGTTTATTATCTCAGTTTTTCTGGGTCAGGAGTCGGGGAGCAGCTTAGCTGGGTGGTTCTGGCTCATGGTCTCTCAGGAAACCACAGTATCTCAAGGTTTGACTGGGGGAGGATGTGCTTCTGAGCACAGGTCCTCACCACACAGGTCTTGTCATAGGTGTTTGAGTGTCCTGATGACCAAGCTAACAGAGTGAGTGACTCAAGAGCGAGGATAAAAGAGCCACCCCAGATGCAGCCACAGTCCTTTTACAGCCTAATTTCAGAAGACATCTCATCACTTGTGCAGTATTCTGTTTGCTACAAGTAACTCATTAAGTCCCTTCCATTCTTAAAAGAAGAGGAATGAAATCCTACCTTTAGAGATTGGAGTTTCAAAAATTTGTAGCCATGTCTTTAACCCTACCTTAGTGCCATAAACAGCTAAGCTTATCTAAACTCCAATTTATCCAGGGAAATGATTCAAAGATCAAATTATCCTATTAAAATGGAAGCAGTGCTAGGAGCCAAAAGACTGTGACTTTGATCCGAATTCTGATAGCAGCTCAATATGGTAACTGGGAACCAAGATAATTGGGTCCACAAAATGATTGGGGAACCTCTCTCCAAGTCCATTTTTCAGGTATTACACTCTGGCCAAGCACTGTATTCTAGTGGCACAATCTCACAGGGTCCTTTCCACATTCTGATGACACAGATATGCAAATCCTCATCTCTCAGCTGTGGACACCCAAGCACAAAGAGACTAGGTAACTTATCACCTAGGGGCCAGGATGGATCTCCAAATCTACCTCTCATGCTTCAGAAATAGAATGACATGCAGACAAAGAGAAAAGTTAAAAGTAGATATAAAAGCACTGCAATTTCATAAAGCATTATCCCAAACCAAAGGTAATAGCAGAGTCAGTAAGAGATGAGCTAACAATAGTAATAATGATGCCAACTGATAGAAGTGCATGTGCCATATGAATAGCTGGTTAACTTTCTAGTATTTACTGGGCATCAGTGTGTTAGTCAGCTTTTCACTGATATAACAAATAACCTGAGATAAATCAACTTAAAAAGACAAAAGGTTTATGTGGGCCACAGTTTTTAAGGTTAAGTCTACAGTAGATTGGCCCATTGCTCTTGTGCCTGTGGTAAGGCAGTACACCATGGTAGGAGGACATGTCAGAGGCACCTGCTCACCACATGGCAACCAGGAAGCAAAGAGAGAAGAAGGGTCAGGGTCCCAATATCCCCGTGGAGGGCACACTCCCAGTTGTCTAACTTCCTCTCACTAGGCCCCACCTCTTAAAAGTTCTAACATTTCCCAATAGTGTCACAGGTTAGCAACTAAACCTTTAACCACATGGACCTTTGGAGATACTAATCCAAACCATAATTGTATTTTCTTTATTGTTCACTGTGTGCTTTTAAATTTGGTTTCCTGTATCCTGTGTACACAAGGACATTTTATTCACTCCACTCTAGGGATAAAAGTATTGCATAATAAAGTGGTACAAGACAATCAGGACACTAATTAAGAATGTATCATTTGCAGTAAAATCTTTAATTTAACTTCTTTGACAGTCCAAATCAAAGACTGATGTCAGAGAAGGTGAAGATGTGTTGCATAAAACTTACTCTGGACATACTTAGTACCCAACCAAGACATCGCCTGTTAGACTTGCCAGGATATCTCCACCTTCCAGCCTTATTCACATATCACTTCTAGCACTTTGCATTTTTATAGTGAATAACAGACAAGGTAGGAGAAATGTCTGACTACAAGGACCTATTATTTGGCCTCCTGCTACTTTTCTGAACTTTTTTCTTACAATTTACTCTGTTCCTTGCTCACTCTGTTCCAGTCTTACTGGAACACATTACTAAACTTTGAATCCATAACCCAGCAGGGCCTCTAGTACATAGTAGGGATTTCCAAATATTTACTGAATTAATGAAGCACTTTGGAGATTACCATGGGTAATGGATGTCATTTAATAAACACACATTTCTGAGGTTCAAATTCCTGTCTACCAAATATGTAAAGATGGATGAATTCAGGGAAGCAATTAAAGTTACAAAACTGCTACAGATTAAATGTCTGTGTTTCCTAAAGTTCACGTGCTAAAACCTATTCCCCAACATGATGCTATTTGGAGCAGGCTTTGAGAGGTAAATAAGTCATAAGGTAGAGCCCAATAAACAGGGGCCATAACGGAGATCCCAGAGAGGTCACTGCTCCTTCCACATGAAGACACAGCAAGAAATCAGTGGGTTATGAACCAGAAGAGAACCTGGTAGACATCAAGTCTACCAGTGCCTTCATCTTGGACTTCTCAGCTTCCAGAACAGCGAGAAATAAATCCCATTGTTTATAAGCCATCTAGCCTATGGTATTTTGATATAACACTTTAAATAACCTGACAAAGATATTGCCAGAAACTCTTATAAATCTAATCTGAACTTTTCCAAAGAAATATTGTGAAATTCCATATTTACTGTATAGATGACAAAACTTGGCTTTAGAGAGGATAAATAACCCAGCCTGGGTCTTTAGGGTCCAGACTTGGAGATCTATGCTTTTAACTCATAGTCTGCCATGTTTCTGCTTACTACATGCCTTGAACTCAGGAGGGTAATTTAAGGAAGGCATGAAACTCACCTTAATGTGGATTGATAATCAGGCTCTAATTGTTTTGGGCTTTTTCTGCTTCATATTTTACATCTACATCCAGAACTGGATCCTATTTTTCTCCCTCAATTTTATTTTCAGAAACAATCTTCTTTCTGAAAAGCATAAATTTAGTTTATTATCTGAAGGATACACACACACAAAAAAGTCTGTCAAAAAGAGAGAAAACTGAGAGGGAAAACGGAGTAGGAAAAATTGAGGAGGAAAGAAATGAAGCAATGGGGAGGGAGAAAGAAAGTCAGAGAAAGATTAAAAAGATGATGTGTACTTAAGTAAATCAGAAGTGCTTGAAAAGCTTTTTAGGAAATGTAGATCTGAATTAAAAAGCAGCAAACTTTCCTCTTCAGCAAACAAACAATAGAACTTGCAAGGAGTAAGTAAATCCTTCCACCAAGGGCTGGGTCTTAATAACCTGTGTGTGACCAGTACTAGCCTTGGGAGAAGCAGCTTTAAACACATCTGTGGAATGGAAAAGAATTTTCCTCTCTCACAGAGGCAGCTCTGCCTCATGCATGGTGTATGAGCTCCTCTGCATCTGCACATCACAGAAGACTAATTTTAATGAGCAAGGTGTGAAGTCATGCCCAAGGTGCGTCAGCTCGTGCAAGGGGCAAACACCCTACCCCCTCCAGGAAATCCCATTGCTCTGTACAAACCTCAGTGGTGAGCTTTCTTTAGCCTCATGTTGTCTCTTACAGTTTTCAGCCAAGCAGGCTGAAAAGTTTAATTGTCAAATGAGACAGGGGCAGGAATGGCCAGACAAGCGGGTACGAGCTTATGTTTTTCTCAACTCATCTTGCCAGCAGTTCTGGTGTGTTCTGCAGGAAGCAGGCTTGCCTCCCTGTCCAGCGCACACCCTCCTTCTACAGACTGCACTTTCCACTAACTGTAAATGTTTGATATCTGCACTTAAGTACATGCTCATAGATGCTCATACCTGAGTCAGAAAAGGACTATTTCCCCAGCCTAAGACCCAGAGGTCCAATTCCAACCTGAAGGGCTCTAGTAAAAATCTATGTTGGAAGACCAGGGTTAGTGATATATAGCTATAATCCCAGCTACTCAGGAATTGAGACAAGAGGATTTGGGGAGAACCTATCTGAAAAATAAACTAAAAACAAAAACCTGGGGGTGGGGCAGGACTCAAGTGGTAAAGTGCTTGCCTACAAAGAGGGGGGCCCTGAATTTAAACTCTAACACCACAAAAAATAAAATAAAAACACCAGCAACAAAATCCTCTATGTTGTATGGTGGCCCTAAATCTATCAGTGCTCTTCAGCTTCCACCTCTGAGGCCACAATAGCTGGACGAGCAGAATCTCCCAACTGCAACAGGTTTTATGGCTGAATGTGCAGGGATAACCAAGGAATCTAGCTTCTTGCCCAGATAAGGTGGACTTCCCTGGTTGGTTTTATATTTGTTACTGAAAGAAAAGATTTCTCTTGGGGAATGATGTGCAGTTGTGACATCCAAACACTCTTTGGAAATTTATAATTATGTTGAATATACAGAGGCAAAAAGTCAAAAATAGGGATAAAAGCAGCAAATATTTCATATAGCTAAAGTTATTCATTTTAAAAGAATAACCTTTATTTAAAAATCTGTTCTTGCTACCTTTTGGTGTAAAGGTTGCCTTTCCATTTGGGAATGACGGTCATAGCAGAGGATGCTTTTGAGATCATTTTCTGTTTTTCAATGTCTCACCCCACCTGGGCTCCCGTGTCTTTATTTGGACAGATAAGTAAGTATTCAGGATCTCTATGTTAGCCTCGTGCACATGTTTTTTAAAATTTCACTCTTAAAAATCTGGGGATGTCTGATTTGTATTGAGGACAGTGAGGAGTTCTGAAGAGAAGAATGAAACACAAAACCACCCCTAAAAGAAAAGTTAGCAATTTATTAGCAAATGTGCACAGAAGCATGGTGTGGATCACGCCGAGGAGGCTGAGGGTGTCTGAGCATGTGACTGTGAGACAATCACAGGGCTGGACATAGGCAGACAGAAGCATTGCTTGCTGCTGCCTGAGAATGGTACTGTGCAGAGGCAGAGAGGCCAGGGGACAGAGCTGCAGCTGGGACAGGGAAAAGTGGAGGGAAGGTGGCTCTCCTCCAGGGCTTTTGTGAATGGAAGGGTGTGGGGTATTCTTCCACATTCCTTAGGAGGGAGGAACCATCACAAGGCCCCAGGGTGGAGAAAGCTTAAGCAATCTGTCTCTGGGGACACTTTGCAGCAACTTTTGCATCTTGGGATGCCTGTTCTAGGAACTGCTGCTTTGTACAACATGAGGTATATTTTGTTTCCTTTTGTTTATCTGTTGTTGTTTTTTAAAATAACCAATCTTGCCTGTGGTGTGTTGGATTTGGATTCTTTCATGTTGCTCCACATCACAATCATCCTCAAGATTTCTTAGAGTAAGTCTGAGAGCCCCAAGTAGTTTGATGTGCCTAGCATTCATAAATCTTCCACTGCCTTTCCACTGGATTTATTGCCACAAGTGTTGACAGTGAAGGACAGAGTCCATAGGAATCTCTGTGGTCATGTCAACAAGGTGCCAAATAATCAGGTAGAAAGTGGAAGCTTCAGCAAATCCTCCACTGCCCCCAAGGACTTGAATGCCTGGTGAGTTGGAGAAAATATTTGCATGCTTAATGGAATGTCGCACTATTAAGGACAGTAGTTGATGGTGTTCAGACAGCCCACCAACAAATTCACAGGTGTTGTAGGCTTTATTTTTCAGTCCAGATGAGTCAAGAATGAAATATTATCCTGGGCAGCATCTTTACATTAGATCAGAAACAATTCTATTCCAACAGATTAGAAGACGTCGCCTCCTCTAGGAAGACACAGTCTCTCTGTCACTGACTGTGGTTAACTGATAATGCCTCCTGCAAACCACAAAGATGGACCCTTCCTCTGGGTAGGCACACGGTTTGACTAGCAGAGTGTATGCTAAGTTTAGCCCTCTTAGCTGGGTCCTTTGTGCAGTGAACAGTCCACACAACTGTATTCAGAAGCCCTACCTCCCTTTACAGTGTCCAAATGCAACTTGACTACAAGTATGGCCATTTCAAAGTAAGAGGATAGGAAATGGTCCATGCTAAGACTTTCTTAGCTTGAGCCACAAAAAGAATTCACACTCCCTACATCACAGAAAGGAAGGGAGGGTGGAAGAAAAGGAAGAAAAAAAAGAGAGGAGAGCTAGGAAGAAGATGAGAGGTAGAGGGGAGAGCAGCAGGAGGAAGAAGAGAGTGGGGAGGGGGAGAAGAGAAAAGGAGAAGAAATTCAGCATGGCATCATGGAATTGCAGAGCTGGAAGGCTGCAAGGCATCTTAAAAGTGACTGGCTTATCTACTGCAACTCTGCCTTACAAAATACCCTGGGAAAAGTGCCCCCATGTCTGCCCCTACAATAGCCATCCACCCTAAACTGAAACACTCACCCAGGGAATGTGCGAATTTAGGGGCTGAAGGAGGCGGTCACTCCCCTTTCACCCGGCTATATAAACAAGATAGCCTGTCCTGTCTAAAGTCTACCTCCCTCTAACTTTTGCCTATCAACCCATCTTAGTTCTATATTCTGAAGCTCCTGCCTTTGATGTAATTGCTTTTCCAAATGATGGCTCTAAGTATTTAAAGGTGCCCACCCTGTCCTCTCCAAATCTTCTAATTTCCAAACTAAATAAAAATGCCTTGCTTTACTCTTGCTCCTCTACCAAACTGAAGTAGCTGATGTGCCCATAAATGAATCTGTGGTTCATCAGAGTGGTTACAGAGCTGCCAGGGACCTGGTGAAGAACAACCTTGCCTACAGAGAGGCAATCCCATGTTTAGGAAAACAGAATTCCTTGAAGTCTGGCACCTTGGGAAATTTAAGAAACATACAAACCCCAAGGGCTATAATAAGATATTGCTGAATTGTGGACATCAGAGTCACAAGAGGAGAGTGGCCTAGCGAATATAGCAACCACCAGTACCATGCACTGCACTGGGAGCCCACTTTACACACTGAGATGACTCTAGAACAACACACAGACAGTTATGGAGCACCCCCGAGGGACACTGAAAGTAATGAACAAAACAAGGCACAAGGGAAAATGGGCTTTATCCAGAAAAACTGGGTTCTGGGAACTGAAGCTCAACACTGTTGGACTATAGTTTTCAGAACAATGAAGAATCAACAAATGGCTCATAAAGACTCCATACTTGGAAAAGTGCTCTAACATTAACACAATTAGCAGTGACTGTGAATAGCAGCCTTTCCACTTGCAAAAGAAAGACTTTTAACTTCACCCTGACATGCAGGAACCCCCAACCAAGAAAACAATAGATCAGATAAGCCACCTTGTTACTGGCTATTCCTACTTGGGATGCTTTAGTATAGAAAGCCAAATATTGTTTTTATGTTAATGTAGAAAAATGTAAGGAACATGCATGATTTTCTTCTGCAAAGCACTGTCTTATTATAATAGCAAGAAGCATGTCAGATGTGTGAAGGCAGCCATAGCTATTGCTAAATAACAAAGAGACAGAGGAACTAGCCTGTGTCTTAATCGTTTCTTCAAATGTTTTCTAATGTTTATAGGGTGTTTTTCCACACAAATAGTTGCAGTTTTACTGTACCATTCAGTAGAAAAAGAAGCATTTTGCAACCGACTTTTCTGCAAATCTGGCACAGGATACCCAAATAAAGATGCCTACTCATACAGATGTGCATTCATCCATTTATTTAGACGTCAACAAATGCAGAATGAATACTGTCCATGTGCCACCCTGGTGCTGGGCACTCCAGGGCAGTATCAGCAACACAGAGATGGTACTTTGTCTTCACGGACTTAACAGCAGAATGAAGGAAAGAGAAGTTAATAAGCCCACAAAGAATTACTTATTTAAAAATCATGGGGCCAGGTATGGTGCTATATGCCTAAAATTCCAGCTGCTCAGGAGGCATGGGTAAGAGAATCAAGGTCTAAGGCTAGCAGGAGTAAAAGTATGAAACCCTATCTGAAAACTAAACTAAAGCAAAAGGGCTGGGGGTGTGGCTCAAGTGGTAGATCATTTGCCTAGAAAGCACAAGACCCTGTATCAAAACACAACAACAACAAAAAAATCACTTTAAGTCTAAGGAGGGACAAGTCCAAGGTGTGACTAGAAAGGCAGACTAAACCAGGCAACTGAGAACAAGCACAGCTCAGGAAAGCTGCCCTGGACACTATCTACAAAACCTATGTTGTCAATATTGGCTTTGTAAATACCATAGTGCTGTCAACTATCTTAAGATGCTTTTTAAACTACTATCGAAATAAAATTATTTTTATTTATCAATAAGTAGACCATAGGACAACTTCAAATGATGGAGAACTAGCAATTAAATGAATAAACGATAGCACAGACAGGATTTATTGCTATGATCCTATAAAGTAAGGTCAGTTTATGCAGTGCGCATTACCTTAGAAGACAGTGAACACCCACGATGAAATAAACCCCAGTTCTGGGGGTGGCAAGTGAACCTGAGGTGACATGAGAAAGACAGGAAAGTCCAGAACAGCACAGGCTTTGGAAACCTGTCAAACTCAGGATCCGTCTCCACATTACTAGCAATTATGCAAACTTTATAAAGCTATTCATCTTCTCCAAGTCTCCCTTCTCCTCTGTAATTACTTTCAGTTGTAGTAGGAACAAGTGTATTAAAGATTATGGAGGAAGACCACAGAGATGGCAGAATAATACCGGTAATGGTTTTGACTGTGCTACCAACTATTAACCAAAGCAAGCATTGCAGAAATGGCTCCTGGGAGGCGTAGTATGGCCTAAAAATAGGTGGGATATCTATTTACAATGTTAGATTATAATCAGCGAGTATTCCAGATGTGAATAACAGCAGATCCAAAGCATGAGACCCAATTAGAGAACGACAAGTTGAACCTTGCCTTTGTCTTAGTCATTCACTGAACTCTAAGTAAATACTCACTGAATAGATTAACCCCACTTACTAGGAACACACCTATGAAAAAAACAAAACCTGAAGAAAGCAGAGAGACCTGACAGATGTTAAGTAGTAGAGTGGTGGATGATCAGATTTGAGCAAGAGGGTAATCTTAGGGGCATTTCAAGAAGATTGACAGGCAGGAACCTCAAGATCAACCTGGAGACCACAAAGTCCAAAGTCATTACACTAGTGCAAGCATGAACAGTGCACCAGGAGTAGAGTAGAGGCCATGACATCAAGAAACTGCCATTTTCTATGGGTGGAGGGTGCAAAAGAAAGGGGAAAGAAGGTAGAGAATGCTTGGAATAGTCAGTTGTGAGCATGACACAAAGCAACAAGAACTATGGTTCTAGAGCACTCAGGATCCATGGAGTTAAAAACTGTTTCCATGAGGCCACTTAAGCCAGTTCTGCTCGGTTCTCAACTTGTACACTTTAGTAGAGAAGGACGAGTATAGAGAGCAGTTAGTGATGGCTTCAGGTGCGCACTGTCTATGGAACAATCATGAGCTTTGCAGGCAGGCTATCTAGATGACTGCTATAGTTTGGAACCAGAATGCCCCTCCCAAAGGCCCATGCGTTAAAGGCTTGGTCCCAAGCCCACAGCACTACTGGAAGGTGGTAGAATCTTTGAGAGGTAGGGTCTAGTGGGCTCTTGATCCCAGTCTCTTCTTTGCTTCCTGGTCACCATGAGGTGAACAGTTTGTTACACCATGTGCTTCTGCCATGATGTTCTGCCTCTCCATAGGCCCAAAGGCAATGGGGCCAAGCAATTATGGGCTGAAATTTCTAAAACCATGACTCAGAATAAACCTTTCTTCCTTACAAGTTGATTATCTCGGGTACTTTTATAGTAAGAAAAGCTGACTCACCCAATGGCCACTACAGGCCATGCAGCAGGATCAGGGAATGGAAGACTCCTGGCAAGGCCATGCCAGTGCCTCGTCCCAGCCTATAATGCCTTAGAAACGCAGTAACTATAAGCCTGAGAGGAGCAATGAAAAATGGAGTGACCAAGGATGATCACAGAGTCTAGGAAAGAGAAGAGAGTGTCCCAGATGCTGAAGGGACCCCCAGACATCGACTAGAGGACCTTTATCTCATGACTAATGGTGTGACTGAGATTCCACCTGGGATCAATGGAGATTTCACGGATCTTTTCTGGAAACAAAGCTTTTTTCCTCCAACTAGATTACCCTCACTGTGTATATCCATATACCTGGAGATTGTGTGTATATTGGAGATTGTTATAGCAGGAAGCCAGCTATGTAATTGTTGCGAGACAAGATTGGAGTTAATTCCTTAGTGATTTATTTATAGCTTTATTTAGTTACATGACCACGGGATATACTTCCAATCCCAACTGTCTAACATTCTTTCAACTAATAATAATGATGATCCCTGATATTTGTTGACTACCACAAGAGTCTGAGGGCTGTAAATATGTTAACTCTGAAGAAAACACTAAGGTTAACCCCATTTCACAGATGAGGAAACTGAGATCACATATCCCAGCCTGGTCAGGAGAGAAGAGCTATCCAGCAATAAACAAACAGAGCCTGAGGAATGAGGCTGGCAGCATGATGTCTACATCTCTGCTGAGTAAGAAATACACAAGTGCTTCTTTAACAGCAGTCATGTGTGAAGGCCTGAGTTGATTATGAGAGTAAAGAGGTTTGAGGAATAAAGAAAGGCATCCCTTAGTCATCTCAAAATGACACATCAGTCCTGTGCTGTGAGGGCAGGAGAGTCCTAAGGTTATGTGTTGGCCAGGAACCCTTGCCTAGACACATCTGTATTAAATCTTTCAGAAATCCAATGGTATAGATAAGTTTGTGTGTATATGAGAGGGAGGGTCATGATTTAAAAAAAATAACAGAGCACTTGTGCTAATGAGAAGAAAAAAGGAAACAAAAAGGGCAGAAGATAAAACTCCAAATCATTCTGCATCTTCATTTCTCCAAATGAAATGCTACATGAATCCTATCTCATCTAGTCCACCAAGCACATGAGATCCAGGAAATGAGAACCTTAGGGCTGCTACTCAGCACCCTGTGGTCCAAGGTCTGTCCCCATCTCCCCACAAGTGAGGTCTACACTTCCCTAGGAGCCATTCCCACAAACAGCAGCAGGACAGTGGAATCAGGTATTTGACTGGGACAGAGAAACAACATTTCTTTTTCAGTGGTGGTCACAGGTAGAGATAATAAGTCCTAGGCCCGAAATGATTTGTCATCCCACCTGAGAGTGGGAAGGAGTTGGCAGAGATTTTTATTTTCATAGCATGTTATATAATTTTGGGTTGGAGGCAAATGTTCACAACTGTCATACCTACCCACGACTGTATTAAAAATAAAACTGAAATAGAGATTGTTGTGCACTGTCTTGGGTTTTCCCTCAAAAATCCTGAGGAAGAAGGTACTGCAACCATGAGCATGGGGACAGCGGTCAGCTGACAGAGCAGCTGCAGCAACAGAAGCCACAACCACACATGGACACACAAAAAATCCATTCCATAAAACAGAAAATCCTGCAAAACCTGTCTCGGCAGAAACTACCAGGTCCCAAACAGGTCAAGCTTAGGAAAAATTCAAATTTGAATAAGGAAAGGAGCAGTTTTTACATGACCCATGTTCAAGAAGAGTTCTGCCATTTATTCTCAACAGTCTATACAGTTAAACGAGTCCATACTTTTACAGTCGTACACACACACACACACACACACACACATTTGGTGTAAACTTCATGTAGGTGCTTAAGTAAAACTTCTAAATAAATTTCAAACAGCAGCACATGATCGCCTGTGCGGTGATCAAATGTGAGTGAGTGCTGGTTAAAATTCACCAAGGAAACAGAGAGAATCAGCATGATGAACACCTCATAATCTATACTTGAAGAAAGAAATTTCAGGTCTTTGAAACTGGGCAAATAAACTTTAAAAAGTGAAAATCTTCATTAACGCACAGAGGGCCAAGTACAAGCTTTAGATCTATAAACAATAACAACAACGATAATAATAAATTGAAACTTTCTATCCCTTTCGGAATGATTCTGTCTTTCAATTTCTTCCTAAAGTTTCCTTACTTACTTTTGTAAGGAACAATTTAGAAAACATCCGATAGGTTATCTGGGGGTAAGGGTAGGACTTTGTTACCAGATTTGGTCAAAGCAATTTTCACACCAATTTAAGTTTCACATCTCAGTTGTGGAGGTCATCTTGCCATACGTTTTCAGGAGTATTAATTCAAAGTACATCAAATCACTGACAGCATGAATAAAAATGAAGACCTAAAGCTCAGTTATTTTCAACATCCCATAATTTAATAAGAGCTAAGTCCATGGTCCCATAATATTGAGAGTGTGTCATTTTAAGTCCCTTCCATCTTAGCAACTCAGAGCAATTCTCAACTGTCTACACAGTTATACAAGTCCATACTTTTACAGTCGTACACACACACACACACACACACACACACACACACAGATACTATGTGCCTCAAAAATGTCTTTTCTTGGGGTTGTAAAGGATGCACCCACCCACTGTGCTGCTGTGCTTTGAGGGGTGACCAGTGCCCAACCTACCATGAAGAGTCTGAGTTCTTTACTCCAGTGATAACTTTTGGTATTGGCATTTAAAAGCTACCTTGGCAAGGAGCATCAGTTGTTGGTCGAAAGGGAGGAGAAGGAAGAAAAAACTTGCTTGGAAATTACAGCGACAAAAAGCAAGGACCTGTGATTCCATGAACGCCTTTTTAAGCAATGTTTCCATCCCCACCTAGGGGCACCCTTATATGGCTCCAGTCCTTTATTTATAACCCTGTCAGCTCTCTGTCAGGTAGTTTTACATGTTGCAGTACCGAGTACCACATGCCTTTTAGAAACAGTTTGGAGAATGACAAGTTCCGGAGACACTAATTGCCATAACGTCTTAAGAAAAATGACCAAGAACCGAGCGCTCCAAATGGGGAAGTTTTCCCATCTGCTGGGTGCCATCCTGACTCAGTGAAATGGGTGCAGGAGCCATGGGAAACTCCAGCCTTAAAAAAGACCAGGACTCATTACTGAAAATAGTTTTGACTTGCTTTTCGGTAAAGCTGCCAAGTTCCATGAAAACCCTTCTGGTAAAGGGTGTGATCTCAGAGGCCATACATGTTAGTCTAACAGTGGAGTTTAGATGAAAGTGACAAATGTGGGTCTGGTGTACATTTAAATACCATTTTAAAAAGAAACCCAAGTGGGGGCTTTCCGGCCCTGTGCACCACTGTGGAGTCTGTAGTCTGGGAGATTCTGCCCTTGACTAGTGTCTGGCTGTCTCCACGGCTGGACGACACCACAGTTAATTAAATGTCCACTCTAACGGTCAAGTTCATTATCTAACACTACAGTGCAGTTATCGGAATATGCTTGATGGGCTGGAGCTGTCAGAAGGTCCAGTCAAACATGTAAGGGAAGGAAAGATAAGATGAATTTGCCTTTAATACAGATTTTTTTTTTTTAAACAAGGAGCTAAGCGCCAACCTCAGGTTGCAAATAACCTCATTCTCTGTAAAACTTAATAATCTTAATAAGATACAACTAAGAGTTTTTTCACCAATTTTTATAGTTTTCTTTTTCATTTCAAATGTATCTTTATTAGCATAAAATAGTAGTACTGGGGACACACTGTCATATTTACATATATGCTTACATTATATCTGAGTTAGATTTACCCCCTCCACCATTCTCCCT